>NC_143576.1:240299203-240634237 GCF_048544385.1 Mastigoproctus giganteus
TTCTTTCTCTTGCCCAGATTAATGGACTGGAGTCACATAAATTCAAATTGAGGAAACACAGTTGTAGAATAGGTGTGTGGAAATTTGTCTTTAGCCAGTAGGTGGTTGATTGCTGGAACAAACTTCCATCTGTCATTGTGGAAGTTGATAGCTGAAATAAATTCCAGGAAGAACTGGATACACGTTTGGAGCGAATGGATGGCTGAAATGGGAAGGTGTTTTGGGTGATACTGTATAAGCTTGCTTTCTTGTCTCATATGCCTCTATTAATGCTAATTCCATGCATTTTTTTCTATGACAATACTCTCTTCGGTTCATCTGACATCCATTTCAGTCAATCTCGAACAATATTTCTTATTGGTATAAAAAACTTATTATAACTACTTCCTGAATGTTTCTGATTCAGAATTTCAAGTTGGTAACAACATCAGTTTGTTCCCCAGAAAACAATTTAAAATCTGTCCAAGACCATTTGGTAACCTTTGAGAAAGCAATATCTCTTACCTTTACTGTTGATGGTGGTTTTATCTTTAACTAAATCTCATATCAATATATTATTGACCACTGCCACCTAGTGGTTCCTCCTTTATATGAAGATTCCTGATACATGAAGAGTCACTTATGTTAATAGATGAGGAGTATTGCTTTTTTTTTGTTTCTTGTATGAAAAAAACTGTTTAAATAAGGTTAACTAAATCTCACATCAATATATTATGACCAGTGCCTCCTAGTGGTTAATCCTTTATCTGAAGATTCTTGATACATGAAGAGTCACAAGTCACTTACATTAACAGATGAAGAGTATTTCTTTTTTTTGTTGTTTGTATAACAAACTGGTTAAAGAAGCATTGCAGGATCATCTCGACAAGACTGCAGTAATACTTAAGACACAGCATGGATTTGTTAAAGGGAGGTCTTGTCTGACCAATTTGATTAGATACTGTAATGTGGTCACAAAGGAACTTGAAGCCAAAAATAATTTTCTGCTTGCTCAGAAAAATCACCTGAGAGGGCATAAATTCAAATTGAGGAAAGACAGATGTAGGATAGATGTGCGGAAATTTACCTTTGCCAGCGGGTAGTTGATTGGTGGAACAGACTTCCATCCCTTGTTGTGGAAGTTGATAGCCTAAATAAATTTAAGGCTCAGCTGGACAGGTATTTCAAACGAACAGAGGAGTGAAGTGGAAGTTTTTTTTTTTTTTTGGGCTGATGCTGCATAAGCTTGCTTTCTTGCATCATATGCCTCTGCTAACGTTAATCATATACTTGGATTTCAGGAAAGCTTTTGATACTGTTCCACACATGGAAGACTGCTGTACAAACTGGAGAGATATGGCATTAAGAGTAAGTTGCTACAATAGATAAAGGGATAGTTGAGTGAGAAACAATTGAGAGTGGTAATCAATGGACACTGCTCTTTGTGGACAAATGTTGTCAGTGGAGTTCCCCAGGGTTTGGTGTTGTGCCCACTGTTGTTTTGTATATTTATCAATGATATTGATGAAGGTATATCAGGTTTAATGTCCAAGTTTCCAGATGATACAAAGATTGCCAGGATTGTTAACGATAGTAAAGACAGTATGCTAATCCAACTGGATCTAGATAAGTTGGGCAAGTGGGCTGAGAAGTGGCAACTGAAGTTTAACATTGACGTATGCAAAGTACTGCATATGTGTAGCAATAACCAAATGAAACATACCAACTCTGTGGTACTACACTCAGGGAAGTGAAAAGTGAAAAATACCTGGAGGTAATTGTGCAGTCAAATATGAAGTTCGCTTAGCAGTGCAGACGGGCTGCCAGGGCAGGTCATGGAGTCTAGTCAATGATATATAGTAATTTTGCAAGCAGGGACAGGGAGGTGATTATCCTGTTATACAAGGCATTGGTCAGGCCACACCTAGAGTACTGTGTACAGGTCTGGAGGCCTAGTTTCAGGAAGGATGTAGAGTTGCTAGAACAAGTACAAAGAAGCGCAACAAGATTGGTGAGGGGTACAAAGGGGTGCTCTTACCAAGAAAGGCTTAAGTTCTGCAAATTGCAGTGCCTGGAGAGTAGACACCTGTAAGGTGATCTGATCGAAGTGTATAAGGCCTTGAATAGGTTGAGCAAGCTGAATGCTGATGGGATTCTTCCTTGCTCAGACTAAGAATCTGAGGGGGCACAGTTTCAAATTGAGTAAAGACAGTTGTAGAATAGATGTACGTAAATTTGCCTTTAGCCAGCGGATAGTTGATTGGTGGAACAGGCTTCTATCTTTTGTTTTGGAAGCTAATATCCTAAATAAATTTAAGGCTGTGCTGGACAGGCATTCCAAACGAATGGAGGGATGAAATGGGAGAGTTATTTTTATTATTATTTTTTTTTTTTTGGCTGATGCTGCATAATGCTAATGACATAAAGGCTAATGGCTAATGCTAATGACATATTGCTGTAAAAAAAGACATCCAATAAATCCAGTAAAATTTTGCTACTGTGTGTAGTAGTAGTAGTAACGGTGGAATGTGATGCAAGAAAGCAAGCTTATCAGATTATGCAGCATCAGCCAAAAAAAAAAAAAAAAATTACACAACCATTCCCTCTTAATGTTTGTTCAGTTCCCCCTTAAATTTATTTAACCTATCAACTTCCACAACAACAGATGGAAGTTTGTTTCAGCAATTAACCACCCACTGGTTAAAGCAAATTTCTGGACATCTATTCTACACCTGTCTTTCCTCAATTTGAATTTACGCCCCCTTAGATTCGTAATCTGAACAAGTGGAAGAATCCCATCAGAATTCAGTGTGCTCAACCCATTCAAGGCCTTATACACCTCAATCAGATCACCACGCAGGTGTCTAGTCTCCAGCCGCTGCAATTTTCAAAATTTAAACCTCTCTTCGTAAGAAGATCCCTTCCTCCCCCTCACCAACTTTGTTGCCCTTCTCTGTACCCACTCAAGCAAATCTACTTCCTTCCTAAACTGAGGCCTCCAGACCTGTATTCAGTACTCGTGGCCTGACCATTGCCTTATACAGAGGGACAATCACCTCCTTTTCCCTGCTAGCAAAATTCCTGTATATCATTGACAAAACACCATGACCTGCCCTGACAGCCTGTCTGCATTGTTCAGAAAACTTCATATGTGACTACACAATTACTCCCAGGTTTTTTTCATTTTCTACCACCTTAAGTATAGTACCACACAGTTGGTACATTATTCCAGCATTATTTCTACCCATATGCAGTACTTTGCATTTGTCAATGTTAAACTTCAATTGCCATTTCTCAGCCCATCTTCCCATATTTTCTAGATCCTGTTGCAGTAGCATACTGTCGTTAACAACCCTGCCAACCTTTGTATCATCTGCAAAATTTGACACTAAGCCTGATATACCTTCATCAGTATCATTGATAAATATGCAAAACAACAGTGGACCCAACACCAAACCCTCTGGGACTCCACTAATAACATTAGTCCACAAAGAGCAGCGCCCATTGATTACTACCCTTTGTCTTCTCCCACTCAACCATCCTTTTATCCATTGTAGCAACTTACCCTCAATACCATTCTACTCCAATTTCTACAGTAGCCTTTCATGCGCAACAGTGACAAAAGCTTTCCTGAAATCCAAGTATATGATATCAAAATTATTTTTTGCATCCAGTTCCTTTGTAACCACATCATAATATCCAATCAAATTTGTCACACAAGACTTGCCCTTGCCAAACCCATGCTGTGTCTGAATTATTGCTGCAGTCTTGTCTAAATGATCCTGCAATGCATCTTTAACCAGTGACTCCATTATTTAACCCAAAAGAGAAGTTAAACTAACTGGTCTGTAATTACTGGTGTCACCCTTCGATCCCCCTTTGTGAATTGGGAATACACTTGCACATCTCCAGTCCGTGGGGACCTCCCCTGAGTTCAAGGATGCTTTCATAATTATGGCTAAGGGTTTTATTGCTTCCTTTCCCACCTCTTTTAATATAATGGATAAATCCCATCCATCCCAGGTGCCTTTCTTATGTTTAACTTCGACAATTTGTCCTCCACTTTTTTCTCAGTTATCACAAAATCATTAAGCACCCTGCTACAATTTGATAACCTTCTGGCATTTTCAATCCTTAATAACTCCTCCTGTGTGAATGTAGATGCAAAATACTCATTCAGTTTGTTTGCTATCTGAGCAGGATCATCAACAGTCGATCCATCGATATCAAGTAGACCAATCTGATTTATCCCCTTCCTTTTAGAGTTTATATAAGTAAAGAAATCCTTGCTGTTTTTCTTATCATCCTTTGCCAAAGAATTCGCATAATCTGCCTTCTCCTGCCTAACCTCCTTTGTGACTTTATTACAGACTAGCTTATATCTGCCATAGGCTTTTGTGTCGTCTGATAATTTATATGCATCCCATGCATTTTTTTCTCTGCCATAAGTCTCATTAGTTCATTTGACAACCATTTAGGCCTAAACCTTGAACAATATTTCTTAATAGGTATAAAAAGCCTAGTAGCTTCCACGATTAATTCCTTGAATGCTTCCCACTGTACAGAATTTAAAAACTGTCTGAAACCACTGCAGTCACCTTTACGGAAGCAAAAACCCTTTCCTTTACCGCTGATAGTAATTATATCTTTCAGTAAATCCCACATCAATACACTGTGATCACTACCACCTAGTGGTTCCTTTATCTGCAAATTCTTAATACACGAATGATCATTGCTGGTAACCAGATCAAGGGTATTACCCTGGCTGGTTGCCTCTCGAATAGGCTGCTGCAGAAAACAGTCATCCAACAAATCCCCAAAAACTCTTATTAGTGTGCGTGTGATCAACCTACAAGTTGTAGTCAATATCTGGAAAGTTAAAATCCTCCATTATAAGACATTCTGATTTACTAGCCCACTCTATTTTTCTGTACAATTGTTCATTGTTCTCATTCAAGTCATTAGGCCTATAACACACTCCTACTCTTATTTTTGTTTTCACAGTGCTTATGTCACATCAAACTGACTCAACAGCGCACTGTCCATCTATATGAACTGGATGCACTTTTTTTGAATTTATGTTTTCCTCAATTAACAGCTATATAATGTCGGTGTAGATACACCATAGTTAACCCACCATAGTCAATTCGGCCCTGGAAAGATTGTGCAAGGCTCAAGGGGTAGAATTTTTTTCAGCCTGGTCTGTACTTGTTAACAGGAGAGACTGCTTCTACAGGGATGTGATACACTTAAATAGAAAGGGTGCAAGAATACTTGCTGATGCTATCGAGGCTGTGTTAGGTGGGTTGGAAAACTGCTAGCTTGGGGGGATACAAGGACTGTTATTTGGTTTTTAAGAACATTAGCAACTAAGGCCATATTGCTCCGGAGATATGCAGTGGTCATTCCCTGACCTTTCCGCATCCTCTGTATTTTGTGGTCACTGGCTTGAACCTTGGTCTAATCAAGAAGCGTGTGCTACGCACTGCTGCTCCTGCCCACCTGGCTACGGAGGCGCCGATACAAGGACTAATAGATTAACAGTAACCACTGGCAAAGGTGAAAGTGATTCTTGCCCTGCTTCTATTGGAATGAGCAAAAGCCTGAAAAACAAGATGCAGGATATTTCACACACTGCTAGGAGTCATTGCAGTACAAGTAAACACATGGGTTGTGTTAGGGTAGCTAAGAATAGAAACAGGTGCATGTATACTTGCGTGTACACCAATGCTAGGAGTTTGGTAAATAAATTTGATGAATTTGAGGTATTGCTCAAAACATCAAAGGCAGATATTGTTGGGATTTCAGAGACGTGGTGTCACACAGATATAAGGAATGCAGAAGTGGAATTTGGGGAGTACAATGTCTACAGAAAGGATAGGCAGGATTGGAAGGGAGGAGGAGGGGTTATGCTATTAGTTAAGAAACACATAAAATCCAAGGAAGTGAAGCCAGTCGACATCACTGGACAGTGCAGTGTCAAGTAAGTTTGGTGTGACATAAGCATTGGGAGATCAAAATTGAGAGTAGGAGTGTGCTATAGGACTAATGACTCTGATGAGTATAATAAGAAACTGTACAGGGAAATAAGAGTGGCCCAGTAAATCAGAGAGTCTTATAATGGGAGATTTTAATTTCCCAGATATTGACTGGAATTTGTGGGTTGGTCACTCACACACTAGCAAGGCTTTTTTGAATTTATTGGATGATTGTTTTCTACATCAGCATGTTCGGGAGGCAACTAGAGGGAGTAATACTCTTGATTTGATTATCAGTAGTGATTCTTAATGCATTAAGATTCTGCAGATAAAGAAACCACTAAGTGGCAGTGATCGACAGTGTGCTGAAGTGGGATTTACTCAAAGAGGTAACTACCATCAGTATAGGCGACTACGATGGTCTGAGACAGTATTTAAATTCTATACAGTGGGACCAACTGATGATGTTACCAACAGCAAATGCAAAATGGGAAGCATTCAAAGAACTTATCTTGGAAGGTACTAGGCTTTATATACCAACTAAGAAATATTGTTCAAGGTTTAGGCCTAAATGGATGTCAAATGAACTAATGAGACATATGGCAGAGAAGAAAAATGCATGGGATACATATAAATTAACACGTGTCACAGAAGCCTATCATAGATACAAGTTGATCTGTAACCAAGTTACAAAGGAGGTTAGGCAGGCGAAGGCAGATTACGAGAAATCTTTAGCAAGGGATACAAAGAAAAACAGCAAGGAGTTCTTTATTTATGTAAACTCTAGAAGGAAGGGGATGAATCAGATTGGGCCACTTGATATCGATGGTTCAACTGTTCATGATACTGCTCAGGTGGCAACAAACTAAATGAATATTTTTCATCGACATTCACACATGAGGAGTTATTCAGCAAGGGGAATGCCAGAGGTGTATTGAACTCTGGCAGTAAGTTCGATAATCTTGTAATAACTGAGAGTAAAGTGGAGGAGAAATTGTTGAAGATGAACACAAGAAAGGCACCTGGGGTGGATGGGATCTATCGAATAATATTAAAGGAGGCAGAAAAGGAAGTAGGCAAACCTTTAGCAATAATTATGAGAGCTTCCTTGGACTCAGGGGAGGTACCCATAGACTGGAAAAGTGTAAATGTGACCCCAATTCACAAAGGAAGATCAAAGGCTGACACAAGTAATTATAGACCTGCGAGTTTAACTTCTGTTCCAGGAAAATTAATGGAGGCACTAGTTAAAGAAGCACTGCAGGATCATTTAGACAAGACTTCAGCTATAGCTCGGACACAGCATGGTTTTGTTCAGGGGAAGTCTTGCCTGACCAATCTGATTGGATACGATGATGCAATCACAAAAGAACTGGATGCAGGGAATAACTTTGATATTATATACTTGGATCTTAGAAAGGCTTTTGATACTGTTGCACATGGAAGACTGCTGCACAAATTGCAGCAGTGTGGCACTGGAGGGAAATTGCTGCTATGGATAAAGTGGTGGTTGAGGGAGAGAAGACAGAGAGTGGTAATCAATGGACACTTCTCATCGTGGACTAATGTTATTAATGGAGTACCTCAGGTTTCAGTGTTGGGTCCATTATTGTTTTCTGTATTTATAAATATTATTGATGATGGTATACCAAGCTTAATGTCCAAGTTTGCAAGCGATACAAAGGTTGGCAGAGTTGTTAAGGACACTACTGACGCTATGCTGCTGCAACAGAATCAGGAAAGATTGAGCAGATGGGTTGAGAGGTGGCAAATTAAATTTAACATTGCAAATGTAAAGTACTACATATGGGAAACAGAAACCCCAGAGCAATGTATCAATTCTGTGGTACTACACTGACAGTGGTAGAGAATGAAAAGGTCCTGGGGGTAATTGTTCAGGCAGATATGAAGTTCTCTGAGCAGTGCAGACAGGTGCATGAGTAGGTAATGGCGTCTTGTCAATCATATACAGGAATTTTTCTAGCAGGGATAAGGAGGTGATTATTCCCTTGTATAAGGCAATGGTCAGGCCAAACCTTGAGTACTGTATACAGGTCTGGTGGACTCATTTCAAGAAGGATGTAGAGCTGCTGGAACGAGTACAGAGAAGGGCAACAAGATTAGTGAACGGAACAAAGGGGTGCTCTTATGAAGAAAGGCTTAAGTTTTGCAAATTACAGTGTCTGGAGACTAGGCACCAGCGAGGTGATCTGATAGAGGTGTATAAAGCCTTGAATGGTTTGAGCATGCTCAATGCTGATGGGATTCTTCCTCTCGCTCAGAATAATCACCTGAGAGGGTATAAATTCAAATTGAGGAAAGACAGATGTAGGATAGACGTGTGGAAATTTGCCTTTAGCCAGCGGTAGTTGGTTGGTGGAACAGACTTCCATCCCTTGTTGTGGAAGTTGATAGCCTAAATAAATTTAAGGCTCAGCTGGACAGGTATTTCAAATGAACGGAGGGGTGAAGTGGAAGGTTTTTTTTTTTTTTTTTTTGGCTGATGCTGCATAAGCTTGCTTTCTTGCATCATATGCCTCTACTAATGCTAATGCTAAACCCATAAATTTGAACTACGTAAGTAGTGTAAAAGGCATCGTTTTAATTGTATCTCATATTGTTGGTGCCTTCACTACTGTGATGGCATGTTGCATTACCAGTGTACCTGCCCGCCCACTGATGATGAAGCCCAATAGCTTCGAAACGATCGTCTGGGCAGTGGTATCCTCTGAAAATAAATAACAGTAGTCTTTTCTACTGCAGAAGCATAATTTATTTGAAGTTGTGCAATACCAGCTATTTCGTTGTGAAGGTACCCACAATATGAGATACAATTAAAATGATGCCTTTTACACTACTTACGTAGTTCAAATATATGGGTTATCTATGGTGTATCTACACCGATATTATATAGTTAATTACCAAAACCCATAAGGATTATGCCTTGTGCATTTCGTGTTTCAAATTAATTAACAGCATAACTCCTCCTCCCTTCCTATCCTGTCTATCCTTTCTGTATATATTGTACTTCCCAAAATACAATTCTGCATTCCTAATATCTGTGTGACACCATGTATCTGATATCCCAACAATATCCGCCTTTGATGTCTTGTCCAAAACTTCAAAATCATCAAATTTATTTACTATACTTCTAGCATTGGTATACATGCACCTATGCTTATTCTTAGTTACCCTAACACATCCCATATACCAGCTGTGAATTACAGGCTCCGAAAGTGTGATAAGTGTTTGCCGTTTCATTTACCTAACTGTTATTTTATATTGTACTTTATAAGTAGCCTTATAGTTCTAATTTCGCTAGTTATTATTTTTAATCTAGATAAGAGTTTTTGTAGATGACTACTTAAAATACATAACACCGTTGTTTCGTTCGAATCTTGCAGCCATTGTTTTTGTATAAAGAGTGGTAGGGAATTCAAATTTTTAATTGTGGCAACTAGGTAGCTCTAACGTAAAAATATATAGCATAATACGCATCACTGCATTTAGGATTCTATTAGATAGTGTAGTATTGACAATTAATTAAATTAAATTTATTGATCTTATTAATTTAAAATATCATGCCCCAGACTAGAGCAGCAAAGCAACAAGTTACAGTCAATATATTGAAAGTTAAAATGTCCTATTATAAATCATTTTTACTTGCTGGCCCACTTTGTTTGTCTGTGTAGTTGTTCATTATACTCATCACAGTCATTTAGCCTAAAAAAACTACTACCCTCGTTTTTGTTTTTCCATTGGTTATATCACACCAAATTGACTCAATATTGCACTGGCCACCCACATGAACTAAGTTCTTCTTAACCAAGAAAAAAACGCCTTCCACCTCCTTTGTCCTTTCTGTACATATTGTACTCGCCATATTCAAATTTCTGCATACCTTATGTGTGAATGGCAACATGCTTCCAATATTGGATGAGGTACGGGTTACATGTTGTCTACCAAATAGCTCTAATAACTACAGGGTTGTTAAAATTAAAGTATCCCTATGTAGAGGGCTCTGGAGCGAGTCTTAAGAGAAATTTGTACAAGTACAATAAAGAATGTGCTTGGCATTTATCAGAAAAAAAATTAGTTACAAAATCTGTCACTATATGGTGCTGTGGCAATTCAAATCACTTAAACAATGCTACAATTGTTCAATGTATCCTCCATTTTGGCCAACAAGTTTTCATTCGAAGAACAGCATTTTCTACAGCAGAACATAACATGTCAACTGGAACAGCCAGCACATGACGTCTAATGCTGTCCTTCAGATCTGCCAGAGTTTGACATCCTTCCCGATGCACCTGCTTCTTCAAAAAATCCCACAACCAGAAGTCGCATGGGGTGAGGTCTGGTGATCAGGGTGGCCAAGATGTCTGGAAACAACTGCTGATGACCCATTCGTCTGTAAAGTGTTGCCTTAGCAACCTTTAGACACAATGGTGGATGTAGGGTGGCACACCATCTTGCATGAATATGGTATCCTGAAGGCACCCACGTTATTAAAAGCTCTGGTATTGCAAAATTTTAAAGCATTTCATAATATCGCTGTCCAGTGACAGAACAGGTGCGGGATCCAGTCGGTGTTACCTAGGTGGTAGATGACTCTCATCAACCGGTGAAATACCACCACTTTGCTTATTGGAGGCTTGAAGTGGTGAAACCCATGTTTAGTCTCTAGAGCTAAGTTCCCGTCAACCCTTCCCTATCTCTTCCATCATGCAGTATAATTGATGACTTTTGAGGTTATGATGAACGTCTTGGCGAGATCCAATATTCCTTACATTTCGAGGGTACAACTCTAAAACGGTGTTCGCCGGCCGCTAGTTAGTACACTGGACCGAACCTATTGGTAACTCTCTAGGAGGCTTCTGGATCGGCTAGTGTACAATCTTGCTACCTCTACTCTGCCAGATAGTGACTGGAGGGAGTCCGAGTAGTGTGTATGTGGGGAGCATTGTCGAGGCCATGTTATGTCAAAGATCTGGGTATATTCTTACCACGTGTATGCCATATCTAAAAATTTCATTACTTCATACAGCATGTCCCACCCACTTTTTCTTACTACTGAATATACCATGAATTGTCAAACTAATAGAGCAAGCTTATCTGTGAAAAGTTCTAAACTGCCCAAGCACTTCCTAATTCATTTCACAAATATACGAGGTCTCAATTCTAATCTCAACGATGTCCATTTCCACTTGCAGTCTGCCAAACCTCTTGTACTTTTTCTGACAGAATCTCAGTTACCGGTTGATTCAACTACTGCTCATCTCAGATGCCCAAATTATTCGCTGTATGATTCCTTTTGCCTCAAAGGTGGTACTTGTGCATATGTCCGTTCTGATATTCCCTGTCAGACACTTGGCAATTTGGAATCTACTCTCTTTGATCTTCACTGGCTTAAAATCTCTCTACCTCATTGTGTAAAATTCATCTGTTGTCTCTACCGTTCTCCCAACTCCACTAATCACCTGGAGTGCTTTGACTTCCTCTCTTTGCAACTTGACTTTCTCCAGTCCAACTTTCCTAACAGTGAGGTAATTTTCCTTGGTGATTTTAATGTTCACAACTCCAGCTGGCTTCCGTTTTCTAGTCACACCGACCCAGCAGGTCGAGATGCTGAGGCTTTTGCAATTACTAATGACCTAGCACAGATTGTTCATTTACCTACAAGAATACCAGACAATCCTAATCATACAGCCAATACACTTGATTTTTTCTCACAAACAACCCTTCCAAGTACACAGTCAAAGTGAGAAGTCCTTTAGGCACTTCAGATCACAACTTGGTGATTGTCTCTTCTCCAATGGAACCTTTATCTCATGGCTATTCCCAACCTCGTGTTGTTTGGCATTACAAGAATGCAAAATGGGATGACCTGCGAGACTACTTTTCTTCTTTTCCTTGGTCGGATTACTGTTTCAAAACTTCTGATGTCAACGCTTGCTCAGATCTTGTCAGTGAAATTATTCTTGCAGGAATGGAATCCTTTTTCCCACACTCCACTTTAAAATCTCGTCCTTTATCTAAACCTTGGTTTTCTAATAAATGTGCTAAGGCTGTTCAAGAGAAGAATGTTGCAAACCTCTGTCCAAACCAGATGGTTCTGTTGTCACTTTAGCCAAGGATAAAGCTGACCGACTAGCGTCCCATTTTTCTTCCAACTCATGTATTAATGATCTTGGTAAAACACCTCCCACCATTCCCAACACGCTCCATTCAATGCCTCCTGTGGTCTTACATCAAAAGATATCAGAAGGATTTTGACGAATCTTGATGCTAAGAAAGCTCCAGGTCCCGATGGTATTTCTCCAATTGTTCTCAAAACCTGTGCTCCTGAACTTACTCCTGTTCTTTGCTACCTTTTTTCACTTTCTTATTCAAAAGGTGTTTTTCCTTCTGCTTGGAAATTTGCTCATATCCAGCCAGTTCCTAAAAAGGGTGACAAATCCCTCCCATTCAATTATCGTCCCATTACAATTACTTCTACTCTTTCTAAAATAATGGAGAAATCAATTAACCGCCAACTCTTAAACTATCTAGAAACCTTCCATCTGATCAATGATCGCCTGTATGGATTCCGTCAGTGTTGATCCACTGGTGATATTCTGGCTTATGTTACCCATTTATGGACTAATTCAATGGAAAGGTTTGGTGAAACACAAATAGTTGCTCTTGACATCTCTAAGGCTTTTGATCATGTTTGGCATAAAGGTCTTCTAAACAAGCTTCCATCTTATGGTTTGCCAATTGTTTTTAGTAATTGGTTATCCAGTTTTCTCTCTGATCGCTCACTGAGGGTGATGGTAGATGGCTCTCTGTCTTCTAACTTCTCCACTAATGCCAGTGTCCCCCAAGGTTCAGTTCTTTCCCCACTCTTTTCCTCTTGTATATTAATGACCTTCTTCCATTGACTGTAAATCCTATCCATAGTTTTGCCGATGATAGCACATTGCATTCCACTTTCCATTTTGAGAAACCGTGTCCTGCTCAATCAGCTTCAACTTCTCGAAAATCTGCTACCAATTCCTTAAATGCCGACCTTCAGGTAATTCTCCAGTGCGGCAAAGACAACCTAGTTGATTTCAACCCTTCTAAAACTCAGTCTTCTCTTATATCTCACAAAAAGGATTCTTCTTCTCCTATGCTTATCTTTAGTGACACTCCGATTTCTAGGCAAAATGATATATCTCTTTTGGGGATTACCCTGACTTCTAATCTCTCTTGGTACAAGCACATTACAAATATTGCTTCCTCTGCATCTAAAAAACTTGGTTTTCTCTTTCGCTCTCGTCCTTACTTTTCTTCTAAACAGCTGCTCACTCTGTATAAATCGCAAATCCGCCCTGCCATGGAATATTGTTCCCACATCTGGGGTGGTGCCCTCAAAACCTGTCTCAGGCTTCTTGATTCCATTCAGAAGAGGGCAGTTAGGTTGATTAATGATTCATCTCTAACAGAGTCTCTCCACTCGCTTTCTCATAGACGTACTGTTTCTGCTGCATGCCTCTTCTACAGATACTTCCATGGGCACTGTTCTTCTGAATTAGCTTCTATAATTCCCGCTCTCTCTTTCAAAACAGTCCGAACACGTGCCACCACCAGCCAACATCCATTTACTGTCCAACTTCATACTCACAGAACCAACTTTGCATTTTCCTCATTTATTCATTTAACTGCCGTTTTCTGGAACAACCTTCCTTCATACATATTTCCTGAAAATTACAATCTACAGAAGTTCAAGTCCAATGTCAACAAATATCTTCTTTTGTCTTCTCAACCTCCAACCCAAGCACGGTACTAAGTACTATAGGTTCTAATACCTCTCGTGTTTGGGGTTCACATAAAAAAAAAAAAAAAAACTGTTCAAAAAAATATGGCCCAATCATGAATGTGGCCGTAAATCCACACCACACTGTCACTTTTGGAGAATGCAGTAGAAACTCTTGGATAACCTGAGAGGTTTCTGTTGCTCAAATGCGACAATTGCGTGTATTCACTTGTTCATTTAAACAGAAGTGAGCTTCATCACTCCAAAGGCCAAGTGATATGCATTGTCATTCATGCCAGAAACTGAAGTGTGTATGTGAAATGAATTTTGTAAGAATAGTACTGCAACACCTCACGAATTACTAGCCTTACAATGTAATACAGCATGTCCACTTCAAGAGAAACAGCTGGCACACTTGCGCTACTACTTGGAGATTGACTTGATAAATCCACAACAGGCACAGCCACATCTTCAACATGAGAGGAGTCAACTTGTTTTCAACCTGTACCTGGTTCACCACCAAGATGTTTTGTCACTTCAAATTTTGCAATCATTTTGCGGACAGCTGTTATGTTGTTGTTGTTATTTTGGTTTTTTAAGAGCATTAGCAACTAAGGCCATATTGCTCCGGGATATGTGGTGGTCATTCCCTGACCCTTCTGCATCCTCCGTATTTGGTGGTGATGGACTCGAACCCCGGTCTAATCAAGAAGCCTGTGCTAGGCACTGCTGCTCCTTCCCACCTGGCTACGGAGGCACTTGCGAACAGCACAAACAGTCATAGGTCCACGCCTTATGTGCTTCTGACGCCAGAATTCTCTGCTAGCTGCAGCTGCATTGTTGCTGTTCTGATAATACAGCTTCACTAATAGCGCCTTTTCCTGCAACATTGTTGGCATTGCTGCTGTAGTGCAGGCAAACATCTACTGTATGATTTTGAAGAGATTGCTTTGCTTTTATACAGTACAGTAGAGCTGAGTAGCGGCGCTGTGGCAACAACTTAAGATTATGCAAATAACGTATATTATTTACATAATTGTAACTAAGATAGTTATGCGACATACAGTGACAAATTTTGTATCTAATTTTTTTTCTCAATAAATGGTGAGCACATTCTTTATTGTACCTGTTGTCCAAATTTCTCTTCAGTACAAGCCTTAGAACTCGCTCCAGAGCCCTCTACATAGGGATATTTTAATTTTAACAACCTTATATATTCAAAACATGAAAGTTGTTCAAGTCTATATAGCCTTTTGTGCCCCTAAGACAGTAAATAACATTGGAGGCAGGAAATATAGTGTAGGTTTAGTGGCACTGCACATAAATGCAATCACTTTTACAAAGGGTATGGGTACATCAAGAATGGTGTGTGGCAATGTGTCTCCTGCATTAGAATAACTTTGTGTTATCAAGTTTTTAATGAAAAAAAAAAAAAAAAAAAAAGCTAAGAATCAATAAGCAATCTTCAGTGCACACATGCAACCAATTACTGTGAATAAACTAAACATTAAGAGACATTGTACAACTAATCTGATCAATCGCTACATTACTGTACAGAACACTGCTATTGCTCAAAACATCCACTAAGACAGTGTAGAGAATTTCATCCACTCCCAGCTGAAAGTTCCTGTGGTGAGCCCATGTTGGGCACTACTCATTCTCATTTAGCAAACATAACCAACATGGCTCCATGACAAATGGACTGTATTTCCTTGTGATTACAAATTATTTTGATTGCTCAAAGATTATCATGAGGGCTGCATGTTGCAAAGTCATCATATCAGGCAAGGTTGATATTATTCTCAGATGGCAAAAATTTGACTTTGTTCAAGTCAAATTTTTGCCACCCAACACCACTCCTCTTCTTCAACCAATGGACCAGAAAGTGACTGCAAACTTCAACAAAATATATACCAAAAAATGTTTGCAAGTTGCTTTGCAGCAACCTCTTTTGAAAATGCTGTCACACTCAAAGATTTTTGGAGATCGGAGTTCAACATCCTGGACTGCATGAGGCTAATCATAAGTTCTTGGAATGATGCTTCCACCAGATGCTTAAATTCAGCCTGGAAAAACATCTGGCCTTTAATTATCCATAACTTTGACTGATTTGAAGACGACAATGCTTTGACAAATTATATTGTCACTCTTTGTAAATCAATGGGTCTGGAGGTTGATGAAGAGGATGTGGAGGACCTTATTGATGCTCATGGGAGTGAGCTAACGACAGAGGAGCTACAAGAGTTGGAGAAAATTACGATTGACTGTGGAGAGGAAGAAGAAGAAGAAGAGGACACCCAAAAAGTGTCAGCTGAAGAGTCGAAGACTGTCACTTCTTGTTGGCAGTGTTTTTAAGAGAAGTGGTAAAAAAACACTCCAACATTGAAAACGCTGAACTCATGATGTGCAAAATGGAAGGCAAAGTCATTTCTTACTTCATGGGACTACAAAAAAAAAAAAAAAAAGTCATAAAAAAACAGTTCACTTTGGACAGTTTCTTTGCCAGTAGCAGCAAAACACAAAAGACTGAAAAGACACATGATGTCTGATATAATCCCACCACCACTACATCACCATTGATTTCATCAGCCTTTCACTTCAAGTCTAAGGTAAATGCTAATTTATTGTTCGGTTTTTATTTTCAGATGTTAATAATCTTCATGAAACACTCATTTTTTAATGCAAAAATCAAGTAAGTATAACATGTAAGAAATACCTATTTTATGTGTTGTTGGGATTGCCTGCCAAGAGTTTAGAACAAATTACAGGAAATCAATATATTATCGGTTTCAACTTACAATATTTTCAACTTCTATATAATATCAGTATAGATACACCATAGACAGCTCTTAAGAAACTACAATGGTAGTGTGGGAAGCATCATTTGCTCTGTATCTCATATTGTGCCCTTCCTTCACAATGAGTTGCTATGGTATTGCACTACCTCAAATAAGTAATGCTTCTCTAATAGAGAAGACTGCTGTTACTTATTCTCAGTGAGTACCACCACCCAGATGGCACCGTTTCAAAGCTATTGACCTATCATCAGTGGGTGGGCAGGCACCCTGGTATTGCAGACATGGTACTTGCTGAGAATAAGTAACAATAGTCTTCTCTATTAGTGAAGCGTTACTTATTTGAAGTAGTGCAATACCATGGAAACTCGTTGCGAAGGAAGCGCACAATATGAGATACAGAGCAAATGATGCCTCCCACACTGCCATTGTAGTTTCTTAAGAGTTATCTATGGTATATCTACACCGATATTATATAGATATTAAACTCTTACTCTTAATGTATTATGCCTTGTGCATTTAGTTATTTTTAAATATTTACAACATACAATGGGTTTTGTGGAACAAATTACCATCGGATGTTGGAGCCTCACTATATATTGCATAACTGCCAATCATAATGACTTTGTCAAAGGGCAACCAAAAGATTGAAGGCAGAAAAATAACAATATGCAGGTGTTCTCTTACTATAATAATCTATATGCAAGAAATTATGTAAGTTACATAAAATTTAAGCAATAAATTAAGAAATTTTTGGGTGAGAAGATATATTTATTTTACTTAAATTACAAGAATTTAAGAAATAATTTATCAAAGTTTTCTACTAGACATAATGATTACTACTAACCCAACAGAGAACAGCTTTATCATTGTGTGTTATTTTTTTTTTTTATTTTATTTTTTTTATTTTGGTAGTTGTTGGCGCATCAGCTTCCGTGGCCATAATGCACCTCCCAAGGTTTTTGCAGTACTTTGATCCAAGCCCGAGGTGGGATTCAAACCCGCGACCTTTGGGTTGCCAGGCAGGCACTTTACCCACCTGGCTAGCCTAGTCGACCATTGTGTTTTATGCCCAGTGGGAGTGCAACTTACTATAATACAGATCAGTCTTTCTACAATTGCTCACTATTTTCTTCTATGCAACCACCTTTCATGATAGATCATTAGCCCAAGCCAGAGTAAACCCTCTTTCTTATTATGCATACTTGATACCATCAATCCAATTTCCTTTCGGATACATCTCTGGGTCTACAAGCATTATTCAATTATTAGCCTTGTATTATCATTTATTTTTGCTTAAAATATCTGCTTAAGCAAATCTCCGCTTCTCGCATCTTAAGTTTGCCTCACTTACCTCTGATATTGGTTATCAAAGCCAGCAGGTGGTTGATTGCTGGAACAAATTTCCATTTGTTGTTGTGGAAGTTGACAACTTAAATAAATTCAAGGGTGAACTAGACAAACTTTTGGAGTGAATGAATAGGTGAAATGGGAAGTTTTTTGTTTTTTTTTTTGTCTGATGCTGTATAAGCTTGCTTCCTGAAATGATATGCCACTAGTAATGCTAATAAGCAGATCTAAAGCAAGTGGTGCATGAAAAAAGTAATTCTAAATGAAAACATAACTTTTGTTACATATACAACATATTATCATTTTTTAATTGAATTAGTCCAACACAGCATATTAATAAAGAAGGGGCACTATTTCAACAAGTACTGAAATAGTACCTTAAAAATAGATTAAAAGAGTACCTCACGTCATTACTAATATGCTGCAATGGACTAATACCGCCCAGTAATAGGGGTAATATTTTCAAATGAATCTGGTTCTCTGCTGGATCAACAATCATTATTCATAGCAAATAATTTTCATCTAATAAATTTATTCTCAAGTTTCTTGCACTTTGAGTAGAATATATCGTGCAATTAAAAAAAAATTCTTAATTTAATGGATAAATTTTATACAACTTAGATTATTTCTTCCATACTGAATATTGCAGAAAAAAAAAAAGGGATACATTTTTCCCCCTTTAATTTAAATAGTTGACCAATGACAAGGATTGCTGGTGTGCATAGTATATAATGTGTGTATGTTTGTACAATGAACAATTGTACAGAGAAATAGAGTGGGCTACTAAATCAGAAAGTCTTATAATAGGGGATTTTAACTTCCCAGATATTAACTGGAACTTGTGAGTTGGTCACTCAAACACTAGTAAGACTTTTGTTGATTTATTGGATGATTATTTTTTGCAGCAGCATGTTCGAGAGGCAACCAGAGAGGGTAATACTCTTGATCTGGTTATCAGCAGTGATCATTCGTGTATTAAGAATTTGCAGATAAAGGAACCACTAGGTGGCAGTGATCACAGTGTACTGATGTGAGATTTACTTAAAGATATAATTACCATCAGGGGTAAAGGAAAGGGTTTTTGCTTCCGTAAAGGTGAGGACAGTGGTCTCAGACAGTTTTTAAATTCTGTACAGTGGGATCAACTGATGATGTTACCAACAGTAAATTCCAAGTGGGGAGCATTCAAGGAATTAATCGTGGAAGCTACTAAAAGTTTCATACCTATTAAGAAATATTGTTCGAGGTTTAGGCCTAAATGGTTATCAAATGAACTAATGAGACTCGTGACAGAGAAGAAAAATGCATGGGATGCATATAAATTATCAAGCGACTCAGAAGCCTATGGCAGATATAAGATAGTCTGTAATCAGGTCACAAAGGAGGTTAGGCAGGCGAAGGCAGATTACGAGAAATCTTTGGCAAAGGATGCTAAGAAAAACAGCAAGGATTTCTTTACTTATATAAACTCTAAAAGGAAGTGGATGAATCTGATTGGTCCACTTGATATCGATGGTTCGACTGTTGATGATCCAGCAGTGAGTATTTTGCATCTGCATTCACACATGAAGAGTTAAGGTTTGAAAATGGCAGAAGGTTATCAAATTGTAGCAGGGTGCTTAATGATTTTGTAATAACTGAGAGCAAAGTGGAGGAGAAATTGTTGAAGTTAAACATAAGAAAGACACCTGAGGTGGATGTGATCTATCCAGTTATATTAAAGGAGGCAGCAAAGGAAGTAAGCAAACCCTTAGCCATAATTATGAGAGCATCCTTGGACTCGGGAGGGCCCCACAGACTGGAGATGTGCAAATGTATCCCCAATTCACAAAGAGGGATCAAAGGGTGACATGAATAATTACAGACCAGTTAGTTTAACTTCTGTTTTGGGTAAAATAATGGAGTAACTGGTTAAAGATGCATTGCAGAATCATCTAGACATGACTGCAGCAATAATTCAGACACAGCATGGGTTTGTTAAGGGAAAGTCTTGTCTGACAAATTTGATAGGATATTATGATGTGGTTACAAAGGAACTGGATGCAAAAAATAATTTTGGTATATACTTGGATTTCAGGAAAGCTTTTGACACTGTTGCGCATGGAAGACTATTGTACAAATTGGAGCAGAATGGTATTAAGGGTAAGTTGCTACAATGGATAAAAGGATGGTTGAGTGGGAGAAGACAGAGGTGGTAATTAATGGGTGCTGCTCTTTGTGGACTAATGTTATTAGTGGAGTCCCACAGGGTTCGGTGTTGTGTCCACTGTTGTTTTGTATATTTATCAATGATATTGATGAAGGTATATCAGGCTTAGTGGCGAATTTTGCAGATGATACAAAGGTTGGCAGGGTTGTTAATGACAGTAATGGCAGTGTGCTACTGCAACAGGATCTAGAAAATTTTGGCAGATGGGCTAAGAAGGGGCAACTGAAGTTTAACCTTGACAAATGCAAAGTACTGCATATGGGTAGAAGTAACCCCAAAGAAATGTACCAGCTGTGTGGTAGTACACTTGAGGTGGTAGAAAATGAAAAAGACCTGGGAGTAATTGTGCAGGCAGATATGAAGTTTTCTGAGCAATGCAGACAGGCTGCCAGGGCAGGTCATGTGATTTTGTCAATGATATATAGGAATTTTGCTAGCAGCGAAAAGGAGGTGATTATCCCTCTGTATAAGGCAATGGTCAGGCCACGCCTTGAGTACTGCATGCAGGTCTGGAGGCCTCATTTTAGGAAGGATGTAGATTTACTTGAGCGTGTACAGAGAAGGGCAACAAGATTGGTGAGGGGAATGAAGGGATCCTCTTACCAAGAGAGGCTTAAGTTCTGCAAATTGCAGTGGCTGGAGACTAGGCACCTGCGCAGTGATCTGATTGAGGTGTAATAAGGCCTTGAATGGGTTGAGCACATTGAATTCTGATGGGATCCTTCCACTTGTTCAGATTACGAACCTATGGGGGCATAAATTCAAATTAAGAAAAGACAGATGTAGAATAGATGTGCGGAAATTTACCTTTAGCCAGCGGGTGGTTAATTGCTGCAACAAACTTCCATCTGTCATTGTGGAAGTTGATAGGTTAAATAAATTTAAGGCGTAACTGGACAGGCATTTGGAGGGAATGGTGTGATTTTTTTTTTTTTTTGGCTGATGTTTCATAAGCTCATACACTTGCTTTCTTGCATCACATGCCACTACTACTACTATGTGTGTGTGTGTGTGTGTGTGTGTGTGTGTGTGTGTGACTACTTAGGTCTTTACAACATTTTATATTATATATATATATTACTATTTTGCTTCTGTATGCATTGCATTTTCATCCTGGTAGTTCATATAGTATTTCATTCACGTTTTTAATCTTTACAGTATATTCTGGGGATGGTATTTTCGTTATGGTTAAAGAGTTTAATATCTTTTTCAGTGACACTAGTCTATGAATTTGTATATATCTAATATCTATATTTTATATAATCTTTATGAACATTACATACTTGGATGTCACAATATACTGTTAATAATAAATAATACCTATTGATTCTTTTGTGGCAATTCAGATCTTGTCCAATACCATATTAAAATGTAATTGTAAGTAATTGTGTATATATATATATATATATATATATATATCTTATATAATGAAATAATCACAAAATTACCAATATCAGTTTCCCTTGTACAATTGAATATATTTAAGATGCGAATATCAAACTGTGCAAGAAGAATATCATCTGTCATTTCAAACTTTTTCCAGTAAAGATGCACGTCCTCAGTAGTCCATTGCACTAGGAAAAAATTATCTCATTAACACAAATAAGTAGTTTTCTATCTAACAAAAAGTATAAAATTAGACTATTATAAAATATATGAGATGCGACTGAAAAGTTTCTGGACTGGCTACAAGATCACAATACCACAGTTACTACAAAACTCATCTGCTGGATGGTAGAAGGATATAATCTGCTGACTCATTTGGCATTTATTTCAAAATTGTTGGATGTGTTACTCAGAAATGATGCGCTGTTAAGTAAGGTGATGTGTAGAGCTCCTTCAGATATGTGTTTTTCAGAAATTGGTTGATATTAATGAACAGCAGGTGTGCATCAAGTTCTGTTTCACGATGGACAAAACTGCTATAGAAATTTGGCATGTTAAAATTTACTTTAGAGAGGAAGCAATGCGAAGAAACCTAACAGAGTGGATTTCAGAGTTTAAAAAAAAAAAAAAAAAAAAATGAAATGACTACGGTTGACAATGTTCAATAACATCCATCTTAATGCAAAATAGATGGCAATTTGTGATAAGAACTGAAAAAATTATTTATGCAAACAACAATCAGTATCAATGATTTGGTTAGCAAAGTGAGAATTTCATTTAAATTGTGGCAAAGCATTTCAATACAATATCTGAATATGTGACAGACTGTCACAAATTCATGCCTAAATGATGATAAAATTAATGCTTTACTGTGCTTGAGATTTATTACACTTAGATTCTAATTACATGAAATTTAAGAAAAAATAAAAAAAGCCATTTTTTCTTTATTTCCATCTTAATCTTTCCACTGTGAGAGTAATGAAATTTATAACAAAGTAATTTACATACTAGTATTCTATCTTACTGTCATATGGAGACCTCTTGCTATCACACTCAATACTGACCGCATGTGAAAATGATCCTTTATGGCTTTCAACTGTATGTTCCTGATATGCTGCAAGGTTTTTGCAGACCTAAAGGCAAATTCATCTTGTTGTTGATTCCTATTGACAGTGTAGATATTATTATTATTAGCCATATGGTGCAAGGAAGCCTGAGGCTTTTGCTGCACCAGCCAAAAAAAAATTTCTGCGTTACCGTGTGTGTTTGTGAGAGAGAGAGAGAGAGAGAGAGAGAGAGAGAGAGAGAGAGAGAGAGAGTTGTTATTGTTATTTGTTTTTTTAGGAGCATTAGCAACTAAGGCCATACTGCTCCGGGGATATGCGGTGTTCATTCCCTGACCTTTCCGCATCCTCCATATTTGGTGGCTCGCGGGCTCGAACCCTGGTCTAATCAAGAAGCGCGTGCTATGCACTGCTATTCCTGCCCACCTGGCTACGGAGTCACCATGTGAGAGAGAGAACAAGAGTCAGAAGTAGTAGAAGGGAGTCACCAAGAAAGAGAAGAATGATGATATCCAGCTCAGGATCCTGGGTGTGCCAAGCTCAATACCAGATGTGAGCCTCTGATATGGTCACATAATACATTCTGCTGAGCAACAGCTTGAAAATCCTATTTATGGCAACTCACTTCATGGAAATCCTTGAACTTTTCAGTCTGGAATGGTTAGGTGATATTATGAGGAAACTAGTGGATATACTAGATATATTTCTAATTGGTATTCTACTGGGGGATAAAGCTTGAATGGGTCCCTCAGACATGCCTGGAAATGTCATATGTTACTTATGTATGTTGCTTAAAAAGAAATAGAAAAGCACAGGGATATGGTACTCTCCATTTTTGAAGTCAGTTCAAGTCATCCTGAAGGGGCACTGCTTGGCAATAATTATTAATGGACTCTCCTAATCTTTACATCATTTTCATTTGCACGCCCTCCCTCTATCCCTTTCAATTTCGTTTATGAAAGTCAGAAACAACAGTGGTCCAAGAACCAATTACTGGAGGATTCCACTTCTGATGTTACGCCAATCTGAAAAATGACCATTAATCGCAATCCTCAGCTTTCTGTTCTGCAATTCACCTCAGAATCTTTCAGTAATCCCAAAATGATCCAGCTGATACAATAACCTCTCATGAAGGAGGACCAAGTCAAATGCCTTGATAAATTCCAAATAAACTATACTGAAATTGTTCCTTATATGTAGATCATTAATAACTGTGTCAATAAAGCTTATCAGGTTAGTTAAACATGATTTTCCCAGAATGCAATTTTTATGTAAACATCCTTGGATTGCACTTTTAATAACTGCCTTCAAGATTTTTCCTACCACTGAAGTCAGACTAACTTGTCTATAGTTATCAACTTCACTCTTAGAACTACTTTTATGTATTTGTAATACGTTGGTACTTTTCCAATCTGAGGAAATCTATCCCAAGTACTGTTATGCCCTCATATTTAACATCAATGGTTCAATGCACTCTCTGGCCACCTCCCTCAAAATTACTGGGTATATGCAATCAACTCCAGGAGCCTTACTTGCCTTTAGACTTGAAAGTTTTTATAATAAATGATTTGAAAAAATTTCAATATCACTAATTTCATGCTTTCAAGCATCACTCACACAGCCTCTCCTCACCACGAAGGTTTTTTTCATCATAAAAAATCAATGTAAAGTACTTATTCAATTCAACAATCACCTGGGTTATCTAAGACTTCCCAGCACTCATTACACAAGGGCCCAATCTGATGTTCTTCTTTGTATTCACATGCACAAAAAAATCACTTTCTCCATTTTTTGCTCTCTTAGACAGTGCTTTCTCATACTCAGCCCTGGCCATCCTAACCTTTTCTGTGGTAGTATCACAGATCAACTAGTAGCTATTGTGAGCTTCAGTATTTTTCATCACTCTGTAATTTTCCCATGCTATATTTTTCTGCTCTATTAGACTGGCCAGCTCCATATTCATCCTCCTTATGCTATATTTTTAATGGTATATATGCATTCATGGCTTTTGTGATAATTGCTTTAAAAGTATTCCATGATTCTAATATTTACCCCCCCGAATGCAATCTGCCCAATTCATAAATGGCATATGGCATCTAAAACTGTCATAGCTCCCCCTTAATGAAATTAAAACTTGTGCCTTTACCTTTAACCATTACAACATCTTTCTTCATCTTCCAACTAATGACTGCATGATCACTACCTGCAAATTATTGCTGTACTGTAAGCCTTGGGATGTCATCTGATTCTTGAGTAATGATGAGGTCTAGAATCTTATTATCCCTAGAATTTTTTCCTAACATACTGGTAGAAATAATAATATAGTTTATTTAAAAATTTTGTTCCCATGGTGGGTTTCCTCTCACTTATTCCAATCAATTAGGGGCAACTGCAATCACCCATAAGAAATTCTAACTTGCTCATCAATTCTGTCTGCATGTAGAGACTCTCACTGTACTCTCCACAAGCTTCTGGTCTATGCTACTCCCACTCTCATTATAGCTTTGCTTCCAACTAACACACACCACACAGATTCTGTGCTGGGCCACAACTTCTGACTCAGCAAAAGAACTTTTCCATGCTCAGGCCACTTTTGATGAGCAGCATGACCCCATCACCACTTCAGTCTTCCCTATTTTTCCTAAATACATTATAAATACCATAGTGGAACTTGTCATCCCATTTCTGGATGACACTATGCTTCCATTAATCCTATTAAGTCAACATTTGTTGTCTTAACCAGGAGTTTGAATTTACTCATTTTATTGACAATGCTCCTGACATTACCGTAGACACAGTTAAGACTAAGTATGTTTCTATATTTTACAACCCTGACATACTTGAAGTTATTTTGGTTCATTTCCCTAGCTTTACATCCTGCTCAGTTGAAACATTGCCACCATGAACATCACACATTAAACATCTTGCCAACTTTTGAAGAAATAAACAAGAAATCTTGAGATGTGTGTAAGCATTACTTTGACCCATATCATCAGATAAACCTGTGTCTATATTACTCTTCTCCCCCCTAACTAGCAGTTTCCTTGAACCCTTAAGATATCCTGAACAATACTGGCAAAAACCCTTCACCACCTTTGTTCCAATGAATACCATCTCTATAAAATATATTCCTTTTACTTAAGAGTGCAGTCCACAATGATAAAAATTCTTCCCCAGAGTCTTGCAAAATCCCTCCAGTCTTGAATTAATCCACAATGCTTTCAGCATATAATCTCTATCATCATGTCTAGGCAGAACTGCAGACACATGCACTTTCTTACTTACACAACCTGGTTCTGGTCCACCTAATTTTATTGCAAAAAAATAAAAAAAAGGTTGTCTATTTTCCTGACAATAGAGTCTACCAAAAAACAAAATTTTCTTGAACCAGAGCAGATGATTTATTGCTGGAGCAAACTTTCCCCTTTTTTTTTTTTGGCTGACACTGTATAAGCTTGTTTTTTTGTATCATATGCCTCTACTAATACTAACGTTAATGCTAGTGTTAATGTTAAAAATGTTAATGCTAACTTATGAGCAGCTGGAAACAGCGAGGAAACAATGCAATTCTCAGGAAATTATAATCATAATGGGAGACTTAAATGCTATTATTATTATTATTATTATTATTCGGTTTTCAAGAGCATTAGCAACTAAGGCCATATTGCTCCAGGGATATGCGGTGGTCATTACCTGACTTTCCGCATCCTCCGTATTTGGTGGTTACGGGCTCAAACCCCGGTCTAATCAAGAAGCGTGTGCTATGCACTGTTGCTTCTGCCCACCTGGCTACAGAGGCGCCAACTTAAATGCAAAAGTAGGAAGTTAGCCAGATGGAGACGTGATAGGAAGATATGGATTGGGAAATCAAAATGAAAGAGGCAAAATCTGGGTGCAAGATAAATCAACAAGTGATTACCAACACTTGGTTTAAAGAACATCCAAGGTGCACCTGGACATGAAAAAGTCCAGGAGACAATGTAATAAATCAAATAGACTACATCACTATAAATAAACGCTTTAGGAATGCTATCCTTCAAACAAAGGCATATGCAGGAGTGGATTGCAGAAGCAACCATGTACCAGTAGTAGTAACTAAACTCCTGGTTAAGCTGAAAAAACTAAAACAAAGCACAAGAACGGAATGTTTTAAATTTGATCTACTGCAAAAAGATGATGGCATTAGGAATGCATATGCTGAGGCGGTCAGAGGCAGGTATGAGATACTTGCAAATGAAGGAAACAGCAAATAGCACGCATTGAAGGAAGCCTTGACCAATACAGCATGTGAGACCATTCCAAAGAAAGAAAGGAAAAGTAAAAATCAATGGATGACAAGCAAAATCCTGAACTTGATGAGGCAAAGGCAACAGATTTTTCCAAGACGCAGCAAAGAATATCGAAAGATGGACAAGGAAATTAAGAGGGAATGCAAAGAGGCAAAAGAAGCATGGTTAAATGAGCAGTGCCAAGAGAATGAAAAATATGAACGCTCAGAGCCAGCTACAATGTACAGGTAGATCAAGGAGTTGGTGGGATATGAGGTCTGTCCAGCATCAGGCTGTATAAAAGCAAAGGATGGAACAGTAATCATGGAAAAAGGCAACGTTATGAACAGATGGACAGAATATGCCGAATAATTCTTTCAGGACGAACATGGGGAAAAACCAACAAGCCATAGGACCCTGATAGGTCCGGAAATACTGAAATCGGAAGTCAGGGCAGCTGTATCCCAATTGAAAAGTAGTTGTAGTAGTAGTAGTAGTGGCAAGTGATGCAAGAAAGTAAGTGTATGAGCTTATGCAGCATCAGCCAAAAAAAAAAAATCACACCATTCCCTCCAAATGCCTGTCCAGTTCCTCCTTAAATTTATTCAACCTATCAACTTCCACAACAACAGATGGGAGTTTGTTCCAGCAATTAACCACCCGCTGGCTAAAGGCAAATTTCCGCACATCTATTCTACATCTGTCCTTTCTTAATTTGAATTGATGCCCCCTTAGGTTCGTAATCTGAACAAGTGGAAGGATCCCATCAGAATTCAGTGTGCTCAACCCATTCAAGGCCTTATACACCTCAATCAGATCACTGCGCAGGTGTCTAGTCTCCAGCCGCTGCAATTTGCAGAACTTAAGCCTCTCTTGGTAAGAGGATCCCTTCATTCTCCTCACCAATCTTGTTGCCCTTCTCTGTACACACTCAAGCAAATCTACATCCCTCCTAAAATGAGGCCTCCAGACCTATAAACAGTACTCAAGGTGTGGTCTGACCATTGCCTTATACAGAGGGATAATCACCTCTTTTTCCCTGCTAGAAACATTCCTGTATATCATTGACAAAACCCCATGACCTGCCCTGGCAGCCGGTCTGCATTGCTCAGAAAACTTCATACGTGACTGCACAATTACTCCCAGGTTTTTTTTATTTTCTACCACCTTAAGTGTAGTACCACACAGTTGGTACGTTTCTCTGGGGTTACTTCTACCCATATGCAGTACTTTGCATTTGTCAAGGTTAAACTTCAGTTGCAACTTCTTAGCCCATCTGCCCAAATTATCTAGATCCTGTTGCAGTAGCACACTGCCGTCATTAACAACCACCTTATTAACAAGTAATAAGGTGGTTGGACCAAACGCCATCGTAACAGAAATGATAAGGGCTTTGGATGATTTTGGCATTGTGATAATAGCTGAGCTGTTAAATGAGATACGAGAGTGTAGTGATACCAGAGGATCTTAGTAAATCCATATTCATAGTTTTGCCAAAAAAAAACCAGGGGCTACTGATTGTGAACTACTTTGCACCATTAGCTTAATGAAAAATATTACTAAAATTCTTCTAAGAATAATATTGATGAGGATAAGGAATAAAATAAGGTCGGAGATAGGAGAAGAACAATGTGGATTTATGCAAAATACTGGAACAAGAAATGCTATCTTCATGATAAGGATAAGGTCGGAGAGGGCTATTGAAATGCAGAGAGACCTATTCATGTGTTTCATTGATCTTACGAAGGCATTCAACAGGGTAAAACATGAAGAACTCTTCAACATTCTAGATTGTTTAGACATAGACGGGAAAGACATAAGGATACTCAGGAACTTATACTGGGAACAAACAGCCAGTCTGGGAAATGAAAAAGACAGTAGTGAGAAGAGAACATAAGAATTCTGAGGGGTGTAAGACAGGCTCTGTTTGCTCTCCGAACCTATTCAACCTCTACAGCGAGGAAATTGTGAGAGAAAAACATGGAATTGGAGGCTTCACATTTGGTAGACAGAATGTAAACAACATCAGATATGCAGATGACCTTGCTCTCATTGCCGAGACAAAAGAAGAACCACAGAAACCTCTAGACAAAGTAGTGGACCAAAGTAGAAGGAAAGGCTTAACAATAAACATTAGCATAGGCATATGATGCAAGAAAGCAAGCTTATATAGCATCAGCCAAAATAAAAAACCACATTTTTTTCACCCATCCACCTGCTCCAAATGTTTGTCAAGTTCTGCGTTGAATCTATTTAGGCTATCAACTTCTACGACGACAGACGGAAGCTTGTTCCAGCAATCAACCACCCGCTGGCTAAAGGCAAACTTCCACACATCTATTCTACATCTGTCTTTCCTCAATTTGAATTTATGCCCTCTCAGGTGATTATTCTGAGCAAGAGGAAGCATCCCATCAGCACTGAGCATGGTCAAACCATTCACGGCTTTATACACCTCAATCAGATCACCTCACAGATGCCTAGTCTCCAGACACTGTACTTTGCAAAACTTAAGCCTTTCTTTGTAAGAGCAACCCTTTGTTCCATTCACTGATCTTGTTGTCCATCTCTGTACTCGTTCCAACAGATCCACATCCTTCTTAAAATGAGGCCTCCAGACCTGTATACAGTACTCAAGGTGTGGCCTGACCATTGCCTTATACAAGGGGATAATCACCTCCTTATCCCTTCTAGAAAAATTCCTATATATCATTGACAAAACACCATGAGCTACTCTTGCAGACCGTCTGCACTTTTAAGAAAACTTCATATCTGCCTGCACAATTACCCCCAGGTGTTTTTCATTCTCCACCACTGTCAGTGTAGTACCACGGAGTTGATACGTTACACTGGGGTTACTGCTTCCCATCTGTAGTACTTTACATTTGTCAATGTTAAACTTCAGTTGCCATCTCTCAGCCCATCTGCTCAACTTTTCTAGATCCTGTTGCAGCAGCATACCGTCATTAGTGTCATTAACAACCCTGCCAACCTTCGTATCATCTGCAAACTTGGACATTAAGCCTGATATACCATCATCAATATCATTTATAAATACAGAAAACAACAATGGACCCAACACTGAACCCTGAGGGACTCCACTAATAACCTTAGTCCACAAAGAGCAGTGTCCATTGATTACCACTCTCTGTCTTCTCCCACTCAACTATCCCTTTATCCATAGCAGCAAATTGCCTCCACTGCCACACTGCTCCAATCTGTGTAGCAGTCTTCCATGTGCAACAGTATCAAAGACCTGTCTAAGATCCAAATATATGATATCAAAATTATTCATTACTCCAGTTCCTTTGTGACTACATCATAGTATCCAATCAAACTGGTCAGACAAGACTTCCCCTTAACAAACCCATGCTATGTCTGAGCTATAACTGAAGTCTTGTCTAGATTATCCTGCAATGCTTCTTTAAACAGTGCCTCCATTAATTTCCCTGGAATAGAAGTCAAACTAACAGGTCTGTAATTACCTCTGTCTCCCTTTGATCCTCCTTTGTGGATTGGGGTCACATTCGCACATCTCCAGTCTATGGGTACCTCCCCTGAGTCCAAGGAAGCTCTCATAATTATGGCTAATGGTTTGCTTACTTCCTTTGCTGCCTCATTGAAATATAACTGGATAGATTCCATCCACCCCAGGTGCCTTCCTTATGTTTTTCTTCAACAATTTCTCCTCCACTTTACTCTCAGTTATTACAAGATTATCTAGTTTACTGCCAGAGTTTAATACACCTCTGGCATTCCAGAATAACTGAATAACTCCTCATGTGAAATGTAGATGCAAAATATTCATTTAGTTTGTTAGCTACCTGAGCAGGATCATCAACAGTTGAACCATCAATATCAAGTGGACCAATCTGATTCATCCCCTTCCTTCTAGAGTTTACGTAAGTAAAGAACTCTTTGCTGTTTTTCTTTGCATCCTTTGCCAAAAACTTCTCGTAATCTGCTTTCGCCTGCCTAACCTCCTGGCCTCCGTAGCCAGGTGGGCAGGAGCAGCAGTGCGTAGCACATGCTTCTTGATTAGACCGGGGTTCAAGCCCGTGACCACTGAATACGGAGGATGAGGAAAGTCAGAGAATGACCACCGCATATCCCCGGAGCAATATGGCCTTAGTTGCTAATGCTCCTAAAAAACAAACAAACAAACAGCCTAACCTCCTTTGTGACTTGGTTATAGACCAGCTTATATCTATCATAGGCTTCTGTGTCGCCTGTTATTTTATATGTATCCCATGCATTTTTCTTCTCTGTCACATGCATAATTAGTTCATCTGACATCCATTTAGACCTAAATTTTGAACAATATTTCTTAGTTGGTATGAAAAGCCTAGTAGCTGCTGAGATTAATTCTTTGAATGCTTCTCATTTTGAATTTGCTGTTGGTAAATCATCAGTTGGTCCCACCATATTGAATTTAAATACTGTCTCAGACCACCTTTACGAAAGCAAAAACCCTTCCCTTTACCCCTGATGGTAGTTACCTCTTTGAGTAAATCCCACTTCAGCACACTGTAATCACTGCCACCTAGTGGTTCCTTTATCTGCAGATTCTTAATGCATGAAGAATCACTGTTGATAATCAGATCAAGAGTATTACTCCCTCTAGTTGCCCCGCAAACCTGCTGCTGTAGAAAACAATCATCCAATAAATCCACAAAAGCTTTGCTAGTGAGTGAGCGACCAACCCTCAAATTCCAGTCAATCTCTGGGTAATTAAATTCCCCCATTATAAGACACTGATTTATTGGCCCACTCTATTTCTCATTATACTCATCAGATTCATTAGGCCTATAAAGGTAAAGTGCAGCCATTATCAACCCACTGCAGGATGAAAGCCTCCTCAACAATTCATGCTGAGGGAAATGGACCATAATCTGCCACGCAGGTCGAGTGCGGGTTGGCAGATCGACCGTATTCGGCAGTCAGGGGCTTGATCCCCCGTCTACTCAAAGAGCGTGTGCTACTGCACTCCCGCTCTTGACCACTCGGCTACGGTCTAATTTTTCCTTTCCCAGCACTTATGTCACACCAAACAGACTCAACATTGCACTTTCCACCAATATCAATTGGATGCACTTCCTTAGATTTTATGTGTTTCTTAATTAACAGCATAACCCATCCTCCCTTCTTGTCCTGTCTATCCTTTCTGTACACATTGTAGTCCCCAAATTACAATTCTGCACTGCTTATGTCTGTGTAACACCATGTCTCGGATATCCCAACAATATCTGCCTTTGATGTCTTGACTAGCACTTCAAGCTCATTGAATTTATTAACTATACTTCTAGCATTGGTGTACATGCACCTGTTTCTACTCAGTTAGCCTAACACAGTATGTATTAAAAAAACAGAGTGCATCGTTTTCAGCAAAAAGAAAATTGTGCCCAAATGCATACTGAAAATAGGGAACAACATCATAAGACAAGTAGAGAAATACAATTATCTAAGGAGTCGTGTTACACAAGATGGACGATCAGAAAATGAAATCAAAAGACGGATTGGTATGGCCAAGGCCACATTTCAGAAACTGGGCAACATACTAAAAGATAGAAAATTTTCAATGAAAACGAAAAACAGAATTTTGAACTGTTATGTTATACCTGTCCTTATGTATGGTAGTGAATGCTGGACAATCTCCCAAGAAATGGCAAAGCGTTTGGAGGCGACAGAAATATGGTTTTATAGATGGATGCTCAGAATATCCTGGACTGACCATATCACAAATGTAGAGGTACTACAAAGAGCAGGAATGCAAAGATCATTATGGAGGAATATAAGAGAAAAGCAGCTGAAATTTTTTGGGCACATCACGAGGAAGGAAGGTTTGGAGGAGATCATCATGACAGGCAAGGTGAATGGAAAGCAAAGCAGAGGAAGACAAAGAATAAACTATATTAGTAATCTGACCAGCTGGATGAATGTAAGGAGTCTAGACCTGCTGAGAACAGCAAAAGATCGAGAGTTGTGGAAGACCATGATCACCAACGTCCTTAACAGACACGGTACATAGAGAGAGAGAATGCTAACTGTAAGTGACTCTATTATCAGAGAAAATGGGGAAAATAATGTGTAAAGAGATTGGTCAAACAGGATCATGGTATATTTGTCAGAAAGTTGATGATGTATGATGTTTCAGTTCAGCTATCATCTTTTAAGCACAGTAAAGAAGATATTTCTGTGCATGTTGGTACTAATGATAAGAATAGGAGAACTGAGGATTTACTTAAAAGTATATGGCAATGTTCATGCTGAGGGAAATGGACCATAATCTGCCACGCAGGTCGAGTGCGGGTTGGCAGATCGACCGTATTCGGCAGTCAGGGGCTTGATTTAGTGACTTTTTTAATGAAAAAAAGTCACTAAATTAGGATTAAACTTTAAAGTGTCTGCAATTCTGACCAGACAGAGTAAGGAGTATATGATGAAAGTCTTGTTAAACAATTCATTCATCACTGTAAAGAATGTGCAAAGCTCATGGGGAGGAATTTTTCTCAGCACAGTCTGTGCATGTTAATAGGAAAGACTATTTTTACAGTGATGGGATACACTTAAATAAAAGGGGTGCAAGAATATTTGCCACTGCTATTGAAGCAGTGTTTGGTGGGTCAGAAAACTTTTAGCTTGGGATGATACACAAAGAATATATTATGAGCATTCATAAGAAGAGGTGAAAGAAATTACTGCATTTCTTCTATTTTGGCACATATAGCAGCCCTAAAATTGAGGTGTCAGAAATTACCAGGCCAGCTGGAAGTCTTCATGGGAACAGCAAATACATGAGCTGTGTTGCAATTACTAAAAACAAAAACAAGTGCACATATACTTGCTTCTTGCTTATACAATAATGCAAGGAATATTGTAAATAAATTTGATGAATTTGAAATATTGTATTTAAGTCATCAAATGTGAACACAGTAAGGATTTGCAATTTGACTGTGGTGAGTACAATCTGTACAGGAACAACAGGCAGGACAAGAAGGGGGGGGGAAATGTTCTTAGTTAAGAAGCACATAGAATGTATCCAATGTTGAATCAGTCTGGTGTGACATAATCACTGGGGGAACAAAAATGAAGGAAGAAGTCTGCTATGGGACAAATGACTGTAATGAGTATAATGAGCAACTATAGAGACAGGTAAAATGGGATAGTAGATTGCTATATCCTATAATGGGGAACTTTTTCCAGATACTGACTGAAACTTGTGAGTTGGGCACTCACACAGTACCAAAAATTTTCTGGCTTTATAGGATGACTATTTTGTACAGCAGCATGTTATAGAGCCATCAAAAGAAAGCAATAACAGAAAGCAAAGGGGCATTGTAAATAAATTTGATGAATTTGAAGTACTGATTCAGTCATCATTGTAGGAATAGCAGAGACATGGTGTCACTCAGACATAAACGATGCGGAATTTGAATATGGGGAGTACAATGTACACAGAACAGGAGAGGTTATTATTATTATTAACCATATAGTGCAAAGAGGCCTGAGGCTTATGCTACACCAGCCAAAAAAAAAATTCTGAATTACCGAGAGAGAGAGAGAGTCAAAAGTAGAAGGGAATCACCAAGAAAGAGAAGAATAATGATATCCAACTCAGGACCCTGGGCATGGCAAGCCCATACTCACCAGATATACTCTTAGTTAGGAAGAATATTAAATCTAAGGCAGTGCATCCAATTGACTTGTAAATAAATTTGATGAATTTGGGTGAAGAGTGCAATGTTGAGTCTGTTTGGTGTGATATAAACACTGGAAAAAAAAATTGAGAGTAGGAGTGTGTTATAGGCATAATGATCCTGACGAGTACAACAAACAACTGTACACAGAAATAGAGTGCACCAGTAAATCAGAATGTCTTATAAGGGGAATTTTTAAGTTTTCAATATTGTCTGGAATTTGTGATTGGCTACTTGCACACTAGCAACACTTTTGTGGATTTATCTGATGACTGTTTTCTACAGCAGCATGTTAGGAAGGTAACGATAATATGATGACTACTTAGTCAGATGAACTACTGAGACATGTAACAGAGAAGAAAAGTGCATGGGACACATATAAATTATCAGGTGATACAGAAATCTATGGTAGATATGGCCTTGAATCAGTGGCATATCCAGGATTTTTTGTCAGCAGGTACATCCACAAAAAAAGATGCCAGTTGCCTAATGCTAAAAAGTGCCACAATACATTCTCATTCTCTCTCTCTCTCTCCTAATAATATTTAACAATGTACATGGTTATAGGAGTTTTCCTAGTTTAACCTTAGTATAATACAGTCAGTTCTGCTAAACGTGCATTTTCACGATGCAAATTTGCATCAATGAGACTGATATATTAGGGAACAATGCGACTATAATGCGATTTTCACGTTGGCTCATGCGTGATTTCATCTGTGAGTAACACCAGGTGAATTAACATATAAATTAATGGGTGACATGGAATCCTACGATAGATATAAGCTGGTCTGTAACCAAGTCACAAAGGAGGTTAGGCAGGCAAAGGCAGATGAGAAATCTTTGGCAAAGGATGCAAAGTAAAACAGCAAAGAGTTCTTTACATATGTAAACCCTAGAAGGATGGGGATGAATCAGATTGGTCCACTGGATATCGATGGTTCAACTGTTGATGATCCTGCTCAGGTGGCTAACAAACTAAATGAGTATTTTGCATCTACATTCACACGAGGAGTATTTCAGGGAAGGGAATGCCAGAGATGAACTAAACTCTGACAGTGAGCGAGATGATATTGTAATAACCGAGAGGAAAGTGGAGAAGAAATTGTTGAAGATAAACATAAGAAAGGCACCTGGGGTGGATGGGATCTATCCAGTTATATTAAAGTAGGCAGCAAAGTAAGTACGCAAACCATTAGCTATAATCATGAGAGCTTCCTCGGACTCAGGGGAGGTACCCATGGACTGGAGATGTGCAAATCTGACCCCAATCCACAAAGGAGGATCAAAGGGCGACACAAGTAATTATAGACCTGTTAGTTTAACTTCTGTTCCAGGGAAATTAATGGAGTTAAAGAAGTACTGCAGGATCATCTAGACAAGACTTCAGTCTTGTCTAGATGATCCTGCAGTACTTGACTGGTCACACAAGACTATAGTCTTGTGTGACTAATTTGATTGGATACTATGATGTGGTCACAAAGCAACTGGATGCAGGGAATAACTTTGATATCATATATTTGGATCTTAGAAAGGCTTTTGATACTGTTGAACTTGACAAATGTAAAGCACAGCATATGCGAAGCAGTAACCCCAGAGTAATGTATCAACTGTGTGGTACTACACTGACAGTGTAGAGAGTGAAAATGACCTGGGGATAATTGTGCAGGCAGATATGAAGTTTTCTGAGCAGTGCAGATGGTCTGCAAGAGTAGTGCATGGTATCTTGTCAATGATATGCAGGAATTTTTCTAGGGATAAAGAGGTGATTATCTCCTTGTATAAGGCAATAGTCAGGCCACAACTTGAGTACTGTATACAGATTTGGCGGCCTCATTTTAAGAAGGATGTAGAGCTGTTGGAAAGAGTACAGAGAAGAGCAACAAGATTAGTGAATGGAACAAAGGGTTGCTCTTACAAAGAAAGGCTTAAGTTTTGCAAATTAGTGTCTGGGTACTAGGCGCCTGCAAGATGATCTGATTGAAGCGTATAAAGCCTTCAACGGTTTGAGCATGCTCAATGCTGATGTCATTCTTCCTCTTGCTCAAAATAATCGCCTGAGAGGGCATAAATTCAAATTGAGGAAAGACAGTTGTAGGATAGATGTGTGGAAATTTGCCTTTAGCCAGCAGGTGGTTGATTGCTGGAACAAACTTCCATCTGTCGTTGTAGAAGTTGTTAGCTTAAACAGATTCAAGGAGAACTAGACAAACATTTGGAGCGAGTGGATGGGTGAAATGGAATAACGCGAGGAGCAGCACATTTCTGGAGGTCACTGCCATAAAACAATTTGAAGTTCCCAGTTTATTGGACTTTTCTGTTAGTGCAATTTAATTATAAGTGGGTAGCAAACTTGATTTTATTGCATTTGTGATAATACTGATAGCTGGAATTCTGTGGTTTTTTATGGTATTATCAGTACTGGACCAAAGTATTTTTGCACCCTGATCAGAAAGATTTTTTGACTAAGAATATATATATAAGATATGGCACCCCTTATAGAATGGTGCCCCGGGCACGGCCCTGCTAGCTCGTGCCTTAATCCAGCACTGGTTATTATGGTGAAATGTGTTTCCCCTTCCATGGAGCCTCCAATCATTTAAAAAACATAAATTTTCAGAATCTTCTCTTCATTCCTATTTTTTAAGCTTTGTAAACTTGTTACTGCATATCTCACTTGTGCAATTTGTACGTGCCATGTTGATTGTTATTGATTGCATATATTTTTTACTGTTTTAAATTGTACAATAAAAAAAAAAAAAAAAAAAAAAAAAAAAAGTGAACAGAAATATCAATTAGTATGTATATATTACAGTGCTATATTTACTATAATATTTATTTATTTATTAGAAATTTAAGATGTTTAAACCTGTGTTAGCAATTTTATTGGTTTCTAACTTTTTTTGGTGTTTTACTTACCAGAATGAACTTTTTTTTTTCTTTTTTTTTTCTTTTTTTTTTTGCATGCTCTGCCCCTATCCCCATAAGCCCTGTTGTTTTTATCGTGCAAAATACCATAATGCGGAGATTTTTAGGAACACAACTGACTAGTTTTCTATGGGGAGACCCCAAATTACACAAATTCTCACTTACATGGCATGCCCTCACAAACTCTGAGCAAACTATATTTATTTAGTACCACTATTTAGCCTTGGAAATGGAGGGTTGCACAACCCATAACTGGAATTTACTACATTTCTGTTTGATAAACAAGTTGAGTTTTTGTTCCTGAGGAGGAAATAAATTCTTAAATTTAATAGTACATTCCACCTTCTTCCAAACTTATAGAAAGTAACTTTGCCAAGGAAAACTTTAATAAAATGAGATAAAAAAAAAAAAAATCTTAATAATCAAACATATGCAATTCAGATTTACAAGTGTTAGTCCAAATATTGGCTGTTATAATTTATAACAGAATCAACCAATGTGAAGAACATCAAACTTTTAGTTGTTAGGGTAAGTCTGTTGCTGACATGATAAAATAAAGTATAAATTGAACTTTTAAATTATTAACGAAATCTTAATATGCTTTGACCAGCTTAAAGTATTGTCTAATCAAAAACCTAGACAGCTGTAGGAAGATATATCTCTAATATTTGCTGAGGAAATTTAATCTACTTCAATTTTGTCTTAACTCTATTATTAAAAAAATTGCATGTATCTACTTTTTGCACAATACAGATCCTCCTGTAAATTTTGAATCATTTGATTCATGTTCCTTCCTATGGTGTATAATACAGGTTTAGTCAAAATGTTGTTAACGTCTCTGACAGTTTATTTAAAAGTAACTACATATTTTTCTTTTAAAAAAAAAAAACTATCAAATGAAAGCATAAATATAAAATATAAAAGTTTTTAACAGTTACCTTACAGTCCTTCAATACGGGCCCCAAATGTGACCCTGCACACACTAGTCCGGTTATCAAATTCATACCACGCTTTCTCCTGCTTACTGTTGTCAATCTGAGCAATAGCTGCAGTGATACATCTTCACAACTCTTTCAAAGTGATAGGTAATGGGCACACAAACACCAAATCTTTCATCAAACCCCACAGATAAAAATCTAAGGGAGTGAGGTTCAGTGGCCAATGAAGTAAAGGTCTGTCAGCACAGCAAACCCAGGTTAGTCGGTTGTTGTTTTTTTTTTTTTTTTTTTTTAGGAGCATTAGCAACTAAGACCATATTGCTCCGGGGATATGCTGTGGTCATTCCCTGACCTTTCCGCATCCTCCGTATTTGGTGGTCACGGGCTCGAACTCCGGTCTAATCAAGAAGCATGTACTACACACTGCCGCTCCTGCCCACCTGGATACGGAGGCGCCTGCAAACCCAGCAACAGGGGTAATTGTTATTCAGAAACTTTCACACCTCCCTATGGAAATGTGGCAAAGCTCCATCCTACTGCATATCAAAGTAGGAAATGCCATTCACAATGTCTCTGGTGAAAAAGAAGGGCCCATAAATCTTTTTTACAGATACTGTACAGAAAACATTTACTTTTGGACTGTCCCATTCATGTTTCACAGTTTCATGTGGATTCTCACTTCCCGAGATATGATTATTGTGTTGATTCACTTTACCACTGAGATGGAATTATTATTATTATTTTTATTATTATTATTATTATTATTATTTTTGGCCATATGGTGCAAGGAGGCCTGAGGCTTATGCTGCACCAGCCAAAAAAGAATTTCTGAATTACCCTGAGAGACAGAGGGGGGGGGGGGGAGGAAGGGGGGGGAATCACCAAGAAAGAGAAAAATGATAATATCCAGCTCAGGACCCTGGGTATGGATGGCTTCATCAGTAAAAACTAATCTGTCCATGAAATTTTCAACAGTATCACACAGTTCTTGGATGTAACAACAAAATTTGTGCCAAGAAACTCTCTCACATGCTTTAGGGCTTGTAACAAATAAATTTTGTAAGAATGCATGGGCGGTCACTTTCTGAGAAATTCACCTAACACTTTTTATGTGGAATCCCAAGCTCTCTACTGACCTTGTTAGTTGATTTTCAGGGACTGTTCAGCTATGTCTGCCACACGCATTCTACAGTCATGTCGTCTGTGCTTTTGCCCTTGCAGATGCATCCACACTCCATGAACTGCCTATACCACTTGATGATGGCGTCTCAAGTTGATGGATTTCTGTGAAATTCAGTTTGGAATGATCACTGCACTGAAACACTTGATTTTGTTTCATGATAACAGAAAACACAAAATGATTTCTCCACAGGTGATGTCATTTTGAATGCAGTGCTATCTGGCACAGACATTGCAGATGTCTGCACCATCTTTGTTGTAGCAAACCCATCTTTGACATTTATGCTTTAATTTTATAGCATTTTTGTCACAGAAATGTTATATAGTATATTCAGTATTCAGAGTATTTTCATTATGTTTCAGTATATTTATTATGTTTATTTGATATAAACTTTCAAAGTTGTCTTCAACATTTAAACTAACTCTGTATATCAGCAGGATATATCTTAATGCTGATTTTTATTACATTAAAGATGTCATTTATAAAAATATAAAAGGCAGGCCTAGACTGTGTACATCAAAGTACACCCCTATGTATATGATATTTATTAGCAAAATGATTAAAAACATTTAATGTAATTTTTTTTGTGATTAAGATAATTAACAAATACCTAACAGGTGCCTCTACCCCCATAATTGTACAATTGAATAGCTATTTAACAAATTTTAGCATCTATCAAATCATGAGCTTTGGAAAGATCAATGAAAAGAATAAGAATGTGGTGCTTATCAGTAGTTAAATTAAAACTTTGCTTTGCTTTATTTTTCCCCTTAATTTTACTCAAAGAAATTGACACATTTAACAGTTATGATTAAGAAACTAAATTAACACATGATATAATAAAATCATAATTCCACTTATATAAAGCATTATGTATGAACCAAATAGCATGTTAGCTGTTAGTTGCTTTTGCAATTTAGATGTCAGTTTTTGGCAGTCAGAGTTTCACCATTAATTATACTAATCCAAATCAGAGAGAAACTGAAAATGAAGAACAACATTTTCACCCTTCAGATCACTATTGGATAGGCTGACTTGCAAGAAGCATTGCATGCAAACCAATCTATTATGCATTAGAGAAGAAAATGCAGAATCTTTAAGCAAATTTAAGTAAAAAAAAAAAAACCTGCCAACTTTTCTCATTACTTTTTTTCCCTGCTTCCCTTTTACAATGTAGATAATGCATTTAAAATCAATCTTGTAACAATAATAAAATTCCAATGTGTTTCTTCTCCTCCTCACAGTAACTATCCAGCTGACCATTAAATATCCTCAGATTCAGGTAGGGAATAGTTCAGACAAAGCATATTGCTTTACCTCAACTACTCAAAAGAAAACTTTTTAAAGTCTAATCTAAATCTCTTTCCCTGTAATTTGAATGTATGGCTTCAGTTCTGGAATTATAATAGTGAAAATATCCCCTTCATTTTATTATTCCCTCTCAGAGCCTTACAAGACTTCAATGAGATGACCTCTAAAGTATCTGGTACCAAACTCTGTAGCCCACATTCAGTCTTTCTTCGTGTGAGTGCCACTCCAGCACATCTTACCAAGCCACTTACCTGTTCTTCACACCCTTTCAACAAGCTTGATTGCTTTTTAGGTGCAGTCTCCATACTTGGATAGAGTATGCCAAGTGCAGCCTTACAATTCCCTTATACAGAAAGATTATAACTTCACTATCTCTACAAGCAAGTGTCCAATAAATCACTCGTAGGATTGCATGAGCCTCCCTTGACACCTATCTGCACTACTTAGAGAACTTCATGTCCACCTGTATTATAACTCTCAGTCATTTCTTCATGTACTGTTTTTAATTTAATCCTACCAAGTGTATAAGTTATTTGGGGTTGCTATTCCCCAAGTGTCAGCCCTTACATTTTGCTGCATTAAAACTGATGCCAATTTTCTGACCATTCTTGAATCCTAATTCAAATTATCCAAGGAGTGCTGCTTGGTGCTGATCACTAACCACTCTCCCAATCTTCACATCATCTGCAAATTTTGATATCACCTTTTATCCCTTCTTCAGTATCATTCAAAAAAATCAGAAACAGCAGTGGTTCCCTAATCGATAGCTGGGGATCCCCACCTCTAATGTTAGACTAATCTAACACTATAGATGCGGTTCCCCCAAGATGAGGTTCCCATTAGAGTAACCATTAATCACAATCCTCTGCCTCTTGCTCTGCAGCCACCCTACAATCCATCTTAGACTCTTACCTGTGATCCTAACAAACTTATACAACAATCTCTCATGGGGGGACTAAGCCAAATTATTTGCTAAAATTCAAATAAACAATATATTAAATAATTCCTGTATCCAGGTTGTGAGTGACTGTGACAAAATAAAGTTAAGATTAGTTAAATATCATTTTTCCCTCAACGAAACTGCATTATCCTTCAGAATTCCATTTCTATATAAATGTCCCTGATATTGCATACTTGATTATTGCTTCTGTAATTATTCCTTGCTACCAAAGTCAGACTGATAACTCTGAATTTTCAAGTATAACTGTATATGACTATGCGTAATGTCCACAATATATTATAGATTACACTTTCTTAATCATTATAGACGTTATACTTTGCTTTGTGCTAATCAGCAGACATATTATATGCACTATGCATATAATATGTAATATGTAATGTGCATATAATATACACATATAATATGTGTATATTATATGCACATTTTATATGCACTAAAATATGCACCAAAAATGGTAATATATGCCTACAATTTTTGCAATTTATTTATCATTTATTACAATTAACTGAACCACACTTTATTTGTATTCAACATGTTAAAATAAAATTGTTTATGAAAAGTTTTAATATATTTTTTAAAAATTTTCCATTTAAAACTCGCATCAAGAATAATTTTTGTTACAATACACAATTGGCACCTCCGTAGCCAGGTGGGCAGGAGCAGCAGTGCATAGCACATGCTTCTTGATATAGACTGGGGTTCGAGCCTGTGACCACCAAATACGGAGGATGTGGAAAAGTCAGGGAATGACCACCGCATATCGCCGGAGCAATATGGCCTTAGTTGCTAATGCTCCTAAAAACCAAATAACAAACAAACAAACAAACAATACACAATTATATATTTCTCAAAGTGGTCCACTGTAAATTTGTGGTGTTTATCGTACAAGATCAGATATACAGAGAATGATCTTTTTACTTCTATGGAAGTGACTGGGCCGTATTTAAAAATGTGAGCTTTTGAAGCCTCTACTTGAAATCAAAGTTCATTTCCCTTCCCATTTATAAATTCATCCATTTTCCTTAAAGTGTAAAATCCTGAGTGCTTTTCTAATACATGACTGTATTTCTTCTTATTTTTCTCCTATGCCTCCAGGCACAGTTGAAATTTGCAATTCAACTTTTTTCCATCTCTCCAATGTGCCACTCAAAGTAAGTCCCCACATCTTAAGTGCAGTTATACAACTAGGTAACCAATTGAAATGGGTCTTGATGAACGATAAATGTTTTTGGACCAAAGAATCAGGAAAGCATTGCCTTAGCACTGCACAGCCACTGAATGTGTACTATATCCACAGAATCAACAAAGATTTTTTAGAATTGAAATTTTTGGCATAAAACTATGCCAGTTATAACCACGTTTCCCAGCTTGTGGGAGAGGAAGAATAGGTAGCATATTTCAGTAAGATGCTATTCTTGAAGGGGGTTTTGACAAAATATTTTTTATACCAGAAATAAGTTTGTTAATTTCACCAAAATTCTCCTGAATTGCCTCTGCCAATTTATGTAAGACATGGACTAAACAGGTAACACAAATCAGAATTTGATAGAAAACTTGTAATGCAAAAGTAGTGTCACTAACAAAAATGCAGACACTTTTACTATGGGTTGATTCTGGTCATAATACCTGCAGAGAATCATTAGAAATCTTGCTACTGTAGAGTAATTCACTTTTTCGAGAGCCTTAGAAGAAAGTAAATACAGACATGATGGTTCTGAGTCTAATTTTTCACATATAAAATGTGCAATATAATGGCCACAAAACATTTGGATGTCCATCTGTTGTTTCAACGAAGGACATCCAAATGTAGTTTTGTCTAATACCTTGACGAATTTCATGAATAATATCATCATAAATAGCATCAAGGTAATTCTTTCTCAAGGCAGATTCATCTAATAATTGCTTGAAGACTTGGCTGTTTAACTTACTGAAAGGGATATTGCTGCTTATCAGGGAGAGACACAAATCCTTCTAAAAATCACTTTTCTCTACTTTTGAAACATATGGCTAGTGACTGCTCTGGAAATTTTTCCCTGCTTTGCCATAATGTGTGATGCTATTTTCACATGTTGGTCGCGATCTGGAATTTTTTCTTGCATGGAACATTTTTTTCACAAACAACACAGAATACAACAATGCCATCTGTAGTAAATCTTTTCTGTGATTGGCAATCCACGATTCCATACAAAGTTTCATAACAGATTTAATTTTTGGCATGTTTAAATATCACAGTGAAATTAACTAATTAATTCAACAATTTCTATTCTATCTGCAAAGTTGAAACTTGCAATATCTGTCAAGAGAAGTGTTTTCTTTGATGCCCCAACTTTAAATTTCAGAAATAATTATTGCACAATCAGCAAAAATGTATGATCAAGTATGCATATTTAATGAGAAATTAAAATTGAAAAATTTTTTCATGCTCAGTGAAATATTATCCTATGCTAATTTAATTACAACGCAGTGAGTTGTTACATAATTCTGGGATCAACATTTGAAAAATATGATCAAGTTAAGGAATATGTAGTATTGCTTGTAATATTTGTATTATATGCATCTATATACACTAACAACTACAAAGGCCACAATATGCATTTGCATGTAATCTGAAGTCTCCCGATCACTAACCACTCTCCATATCATTTGTAAATTTTGATATCATCTTCTATCCCTTCTTCATTATCATTTATGAAAATCAGAAACAACAGTGGTCCCAGAACTGATACCTGGAAAAACCACCACCTCTAATGTTAGACTAATCTAACATTAGAAGTATGGTTCCCCAGAGGTGAGATTTCCCATTAGAATAAACATTAATCACAATCCTCTGCCTCTTGCTCTGCAACTACCTTATAATTCAACTATTATCAAGGGGGGGGGGGGGTGAGAATGAACATGGTTTATAATAAAAGTCACAAAAATCCTCTAAAATCAATTCACAAATATATTTAAAAATTTTGAAGGGAAAAATATAACACTGATTGTTACTAAAATTAAGTTGAAAATATTCAGGTATTAAACAGCAGGTGTTAAGAGAACAATTAAGTATTAACTTACAACTTGTTGTGACAAGTGAACACTCCTGTACGTCATGAGGATATCGCTGCAACGCTAGCTTGCAACCAAATGTCATTACCACTCTAAACAGAGATTGGAAATTGTGAGAACTAAGTATTATATATATAAAGGGTGTTTCAATTATAAAAACTATATACACAGCATATTTAAATAATAAAAGCTGTGGAATAATAAGAGAAATTTACCTCAATATGATACATGAGAAGAATATGATATATGAAAAATGAGAAGTCATACAGAACACTTCTGTATGAGACTCTCCAGAAATTAAATTGAATACAAAATTAATGCAAAACGATTACAATAATAAAATCAATTAAAACAATTTTAAAAAATTTTTTTAAATGTATAACGTATATTTTGAAAAATGAGTTTCCTTCCTGAAGTTGACGGAGCTTTTCAACCATATTTCTTGATCACAGGAATGGAAATAATGCAGAGTATCTTAAACAGAGAGATTGTCTTTGCACATGCATGCAAAAGACCATGAACCGGATATTGGATATGGATGACGAACGTTAATAGAATTCTCGTGTAATTTCATTTCAATGGTTTCTGCAATTAATAATCTAGTATAATTACGCTGGACACTAAATATTTTGGCCTCGCTGAATAAAAATGTATGGTTTTCATTAACAGCATGAAAGATCAATTCTGACACTGCTGAACGAGAAGTGCAGACTTAGGATATGTGCTACTTTACTCTCAAATGCAGCATGCATCAAGTAAATCCCTGGTAAGATGAGTCACAATCACTGCAAGAAATGTTGTATACCAGGTCACTGATTTGTGTTGCAAAAGGACAGAGCAATTGTTTGGTACAGCATGTAATTTCTGTATTTGTCTGGCCACAATTTTAAGTTCGGTATCTTTAAAGAATTTGTTAAGCTGTTTGTGCCACAGTTAGCATTAGCATTAGTAGAGGCATTTGATGCAAGAAAGCAAGCTTATGAAACATCAGCCAAAAAAAATAAAGTAAAATAAATAAATAAAAAATAACCACTTCCACTTCACCCCTCTGTTCATTCGAAATACCTGTCCAGCTGAGCCTTAAACTTATTTAGGCTATCAACTTCCACGACAAGGGATGGAAGTCTGTTCCACCTACCAACCACCTGCTGGCTAAAGGCAAATTTCCGCACATCTATCCTACATCTGTCTTTCCTCAATTTGAATTTAAGCCCTCTCAGGTGATTATTCTGAGCAAGAGGAAGAATCCCATCAGCATTGAGCATGCTCAAACCATTCAAGGCTTTGTACACCTCTATCAGATCACCTCGCTGGTGCCTAGTCTCCAGACACTGTAATTCGCAAAACTTAAGTCTTTCTTCGTAAGAGCACCCCTTTGTTCCATTCACTAATCTTGTTGCCCTTCTCTGTACTCGTTCCAGCAGCTCTACATCCTTCTTGAAATGAGGCCTCCAGGCCTGTATACAGTACTATAGGTGTGGCCTGACCATTGCCTTATACAAGGGAATAATCACCTCCTTATCCCTGCTAGAAAAATTCCTATATATCATTGACCATACAATATGAGCTACTCTTGCAGCCCGTCTGCACTGCTCAGAGAACTTCATATCTGCCTGCACAACCACCCCCAGGTCCCTTTCATTCTCTACCACTGTCAGTGTAGTATTACAGAGTTGATACGTTGCTCTGGAGTTGCTGTTTCCCATATGTAGTACTTTATATTTGTCAATGTTAAACTTCATTTGCCACCTCTCAGCCCATCTGCTCAACCTTTCCAGATCCTGTTGCAGCAGCATAGTATCAGTAGTGTCCTTGACAACCCTGCCAACCTTCGTATCGTCTGCAAACTTGGACATTAAGCTTGATATACCATCATCAATATCATTTATAAATACAGAAAACAATAAAGGACCCAATACTGAACCCTGAGGGTCTCCACTAATAACATTATTCCACGATGAGCAGTGTCCATTGATTACCACTCTCTGTCTTCTTCCCCACAACCACCCCTTTATCCATAGCAGCAATTTGCCTCCAATGCCACACTGCTGCAATTTGTGCAGCAGTCTTCCATGTGCAACAGTATCAAAAGCCTTTCTAAGATCCAAGTATATAAAATCAAAGTTATTCCCTGCATCCAGTTCTTTTGTGACTGCATCATAGTATCCAATCAAATTGGTCAGGCAAGAAGACTTCCCCTTAACAAAACCATGCTGTGTCCGAGCTATAACTGAAGTCTTGTCTAGATGATCCTGCAGTGCTTCTTTAACCAGTGCCTCCATTAATTTTCCTGGAACAGAAGTTAAACTCACAGGTCTATAATTACTTGTGTCAGCCTTTGATCCTCCTTTGTGAATTGGGGTCACATTTGCACATCTCAAGTCCACGGGTACCTCCCCTGAGTCCAAGGAAGCTCTCATAATTATGGCTAAGGGTTTGCTTACTTCCTTTGCTGCCTCCTTTAATATAACTGGATAGATCCCATCCGCCCCAGGTGCCTTTTCTTATGTTTATCTTCAACAATTTCTCCTCCACTTTACTCTCAGTTATTACAAGATTCTCTAGCTTACTGCTAGAGTTAAATACACCTCTGGCATTCCCCTCACTGAATAACTCCTCATGTGTGAATGTCGATGCAAAATATTCATTTAGTTTGTTAGCTACCTGAGCAGGATCATCAACAGTTGACCCACTGATATCAAGTGGACCAATCTGATTCATCCCCTTCCTTCTACAGTTTACATAAGAAAAGAACTCTTTGCTGTTTTTCTTCGCATCCCTTGCCAAGGATTTCTCGTAATCTGCCTTCGCCTGCCTAACCTCCTTTGTAACTTGGTTACAGATCAACTTGTATCCATCATAGGCTTCTGTGTCACGTGTTAATTTGTATGTATCCCATGCATTTTTCTTCTCTGCCATATGCCTCATTAGTTCATCTGACATCCATTTAGGCCTAAACCTAGAACAATATTTCTTAGTTGGTATGTAAAGCCTAGTAGCTTCCAAGATAAGTTCTTTGAATGCTTCCCATTTTGAATTTGCTGTTGGTAACATCATCAGTTGATCCCACTGTATAGAATTTAAATACTGTCTCATTCCATCGTAGTCGCCTTTATGAAAGCAATACCCCTTCCCTCTACCCCTAATGGTAGTTACCTCTTTGAGTAAATCCCACTTCAGAACACTGTGATCACTGCCACCTAGTGGTTCATTTATCTGCAGATTCTTAATGCATGAAGAATCACTACTGATAATCAAATCACAAATATGCTGATTTAGAAAACAATCATCCAATAAATCCACTAAAGCCTTGCTAGTGTGTATGAGTGACCAACCCACAAATTCCAGTCAATATCAGGGAAATTAAAATCCCCCATTAAAGGACTCTCTGATTTACTGGCCCACTCTATTTCCCTGTACAGTTCCTTATTATACTCATCAGAGTCATTAGGCCTATAGCATACTCCTACTCTCAATTTTGATCTCCCAATGCTTATGTCACACCAAACTGACTCGACACTGCACTATCCAGCGATGTCAACTGGCTTCACTTCCTTGGATTTTAAGTGTTTCTTAACTAATAGCATAACCCCTCCTCCCTTCCCATCTTGTCTATCCTTTCTGTAGACATTGTACTCCCCAAATTCCAGTTCTGCATTCCTTATATCTCTGTGTGACACCACGTCTCTGAAATCCCAACAATATCTGCCTTTGATGTTTTGAGCAATACCTCAAATTCATTAAATTTATTTACTAAACTCCTAGCACTGGTGTACACGCAAGTATACATGCACCTTCTCTTCCTCTTAGCCACCCTAACACAACCCATGTGTTTACTTGTACCCCAATGATTCCCAGCAGTCTCTGAAATTTCCTGCATCTTATTTTCCAGGCTGCTGCTCATTCCAATAGAAGCAGTGCAAGAATCACTTTCTCCTCTGCCAGTGGCTACTGTTAATCTATTAGTCCTTGTATCCCCCCAATCTAGCAGTTTTCCGACCCACCTAACACTGCCTCGATAGCATCAGCAAACATTCTTGCACCCTTTCTATTTAAGTGTATCCCATCCCTGTAGAAGCAGTCTCTCCTGTTAACAAGTACAGACCAGGCTGAAAAAAATTCTACCCCTTGAGCCCTGCACAATCTTTCCAGGGCCGAATTGATCGACAGGGCTCTCATCATATACTCCCTCCTATCGTGTCTGGGCAGAATTGCAGACACTTTCAAATTCAACCCTAATTCATGGCTTTTTTTCATCCGTGACCTGTACTTGTTAAGTAATTCTGCCGGTCTCCTACTCTTAGTAGTTTAACGTATGGGACAGAAATAAAGCATTTTTTGATGCAACTATTGTTGGTTGGTGTGGTTTTTTTGTATCCTACCCTTAGCTTGTACTCTAATTTGATTTATTGTAGCAAGGGGGTAACCCCTGTTTAAGAATCCACTGGTTAATATCTGTATTTCTGAATCTAAAGCAGGTTCCGTCGTTGAACTTCATAGGCATTGAGAAATTGATTAAAAATAATAGATCTTTTGTAGGTGAATGGGTGATAGCTGTTATAATGCAGCAGCATACTGGAAATGACAGAGGTCCAACTTAAAATCTGTCAGTTTACAACAGATATTAAGTTGGACTTTATTTGCATCCTGAGTAAGCATGAAATTTAGAAAATCTAACGACTTTGTTTCAGTATTTTCTGTTTCCAATGTAAAATTGAGTCAAGGATGAATATTATTAATCGAATGTAAAATGTCTTCAATAGCACACCTATCAGTAATAACAAGAACATTGTCTAAATACTCCCATAATATGTGATATGGGGTAGAAAAGGAATCAAACGTATATTCTCGATCATTGACTTCCAATATTAAGCCGCTTAGACTCAATCCCATTGGCAAACCAAAAATTTGTTTGTATATCTTGTCTCAAGAGGTGATATAGTTGGCTTGAACAAAGAGTTTAAGTAACATGTTAGAGTTTAATTAAGTGAAAAATTTCTTTAATAGGAAGCTTTGTTTAATTAATCATATAGAATTATTATTTAATATATCCCAAAGAATATCTAATGTGTATTCAATGTTTACATTCATATGTAACAAAGTAACATCCAGTGAGAATAAATTATCATTATCGTCGAGTCTACAGTCCTTAAGGTCATTAAATAATATATTGTAGTTTTTTTTTATCTCAAATTGTATGATCTGTCTAAAGGGTTTATAATACAAGGGATCCTCATTATCCGAGGATAATTGGTTTCAGAAAATTCCACTTAAAACGGGGACCAAATTTTTATAATGTTTATTATTTAAATAAAACTAAATACAACTAGGTATAATATTTTAAGAGTTTAAGATTCTATATCTCTATAATATCGGTGTAGATAACTCTTACAGAAAAACTATGGTAGTAGTGTGAAAGGTATCAGTGGGCACCAACCACCCAGATGGCACCGTTTCAAAGCTAGTTGGCTTTTCATCAGTGAGTGAAAAGCCGATGAAAAGCCAACTAGCTTTGAAACGGTGCTGACTGGGTGGTGATGCCCACAGAGAATAAGTAACAATAGTCTTCTCTATTAGTAAAGCGTTACTTTTCGAGGTAGTGCAATACATGGTAACTTGTTGTGAAGGATGGGGAAGCACTGTCTATTCGGGGAGTTCGTGAATGGTTTAGTTCAGTGAGTGAGTGGGAGTAACTGTCCCTTTCTTCTTTCAATGGCATTTCTTCCTCTTCCTCTCCTACTATCACTTTCCTACACCTTTTTGCTTTCCTAAGTCTAATAGGGATAGCATGTGGATAACAGTTTCTTATCCCATACCATTTTGCAAAGCATTGCCATCTGGGTGGTGGTGCCCACTGAGAATAAATAACAACAGTCTTCTTTATTAGTGAAGTGTTACTTATTCAAGGTAGTGCAATACACAGTAATAGTAATAGAAGCAAGTGTATAAGCTTATGTAGCATCACAAAAAAAAAAAAAAAAAAAATATCACACAACCATCCCCTCTAAAAGTTTGTCCAGTTCCTCCTTGAATTTATTTAAGCTATCAACTTCCACAACGACAAATGGAAGTTTGTTCCAGAAATTAACCACTGCTGGCTAAAGGCAAACTTCTGCACATCTATTCTACAACTGTCTTTATTCAATTTGAATTTATGCCCAGCTCCTTGTGAAGAATGAGCACAATATGAGATACAGATGAAATGATGCCTTTCACACTACTACCATTGTTTTTCTTTAAGAGTTGTCTATGGTGTATCTACACCAATATTATACAGTAATGTTTATTATGTGCTTGTACATAGTAAAAAATGGATGAAGGAACTGAAAAATGAGAAAATTATTTTATTAGACATTTTTTATTATAATATGTTGTACAATGTAAGGTTAAGTAACGTTTATTGAAGTTACACTATTTTTAAGTTGTATGAATAAAGAATGCATCCAGAGTTGTTCATGTTATTTTTTTTTGCCATATTTTTTCAGATAAAATTGTGTTGTAGCATTTAGTTATGTCTTTAATTTCCTGTTTAACTTTTGTTGCACAATCGTGAAGATCGTTCTCACAAAAAAATATTCACGTGCTTGGTCAATTTTCTCAAGGGAAAAAGCTTTAATTTTTTAATTTTCAAATCCTTGTAACTGTGGGGACTCTGATACGGGGGACCCCTTGTACCATATAAATGTGTGGCTAAGGATGAAAAAGACGAGTTCCTGTAAGAAACAATGGGGCAAATAAGAAATCTGGTTTTATGCAGTTTTCCTGACTGAAAAGTGCTAGGATATTGTGTGTTCTGGCCTTCAATGCTGTTAACCGAGAGGTAGTAATGTAGTCATTTTTTCGATACATGGTTAAAGTTTTACTGTACTGATCGAACAAATTGGTAAATAGTACCAAGTCACTTCAAGATAAATGGAGGTATCTAATATAACCGAATCCATCTTATTACTATAATCAGTTTTTATCAAGTATTACAACTGTATCTTCTTTATCTGCTCTCTGAATAATAATGTCTTTATTTTCCCGAAGGTCATGTAAAGATGAAATTTCATGTCTATTCAATTTAGGAAGTCACATGCCTTTTATGTTATTCACCACTTGGTTAATGTTCTGAATAAATAAATATTTTTTGTGGAACGTTATGAAGTCCAAATTCAATATCTATTATGAACAGTTTAGGTAGCTTGCAAGGTGGTAAATTATAATTCAATCCTTTCGATAAAAGTGAAATCTGGTCCTGCATAGCATACATGAGGATAGCATATCCTAGATATGGATAGCATATCTTGGATCTGGATAGCATATAAGAGGAAAGATTTGTAATCTGTTGATATGTAGGCAAGTTAGGTGAAAGGGTGTTCAAGACCTAGCTGAAGCATTTTGATTGTGTGTAAGCATGTTATATGCATGTGGAGGGGTTGAAAACGAACTTGTATCCACTTGGCCAGAAGCTCGCGAGACTGTGTTTGAATTGTGTGTAGGCACGTTGCACATATATAAAGAGTACGGAAGAACTCATATGAACTTGGTTTGATACCTGCAATAATGTATTAAATTTATTAATGTGTCAGTTTTTTATTTCTGTGGCCTGTGCTTCATGTCACAAATCTATGGTCTTCAAATACAGACCAATTGTTTGGATGTAGATAATTTTTTAATTTGTCACGAAGTTTCCTAACCTGGGAAAGGTATTTTGGTTTACTAGAATATCAAGATTTTAAGGCAAGTTTAACATATTATGAGATATGGCAAGTGCTAGTTGCTTTATGCCTGAACTTTTATGATTTAAATTGACCCTGGCAAATTTCAGAACAATTTTTTTTAAGGCAATATTTTAGGAAGAGATATAGTTAATTTGGGCCAAGTATTGTAGTATTAACCCGATGTACTTTTCCACCAAGATGTTTAAACAATCTCTCATAATTGGGTATATTGATAGGTTATACTATGAGAGGAAGAGAAGTGAATGAAATAGTCAATAAGAGTTTAAAATATAAATTATTAGTATAAAACAGAGCTACAATGCTCAAAAACATCTACGTTGTATTTGATTATTTGTAGAATAATAAGAGAAATTTACCTCAATATGATACGTAGAACACCTCTGTATGACACTCTCAGAATTTAAAATGAATATAAAATTAACGCAAAATGATTACAATAATAAAATCAATTAAAAATAATTTTAAAAAATTTTAACATAAATTTTGAAAAATGAGTTTCCTTCCTGAAGTTGACAGGAATTTTAAATAATATGGATTAATCACAGGAATAGAAATAATGCGGAGTATGTGTGAGGTCGGAATCTTAAATTGAGAGATTGTTTGTCTTCGCGCATGCAGTGAAAGACCATGAATCAGAGATTAGATTTGGACAGTGAAAGTTAACAGAATTCTCATGCAATTTAATTTTGATAGTTTCTGCAATTAAGTCTAGTAAAATTATGTTGGACACTAAATAATAACTCTATACTGATTAATTATAAGAAGCTTCCTATTAAAGAAATTTTTCACTTAATTAAACTCTTAGTTAAAGCCAACTATATCACCTTTCGAGACAAGGTATACAAACAAATTTTTGGTTTGCCAATGGGATCGAGTCTAAGCGGCTTAATATCGGAGTTCAACCTCAAGCATATACATTTGATTTCTTTTCTACAGCGTATCACATATTATGGGAGGTATTTAGACAACGTTCTTGTTATTACTGGTAGGTGCACTATTCAAGGCATTTTACATTTGTTTAATAATATTCATCCTAGACTCAATTTTACGTTGGAAAATTGCCGACCGGGCTAGCCAGGTGGTAAAGTGTCTGCCTGGCAACCCAAAGGTCATGGGGTTCGAATCCTGCCTCGGGCTTGGATCAGAGTAAAACGCAAAAACTTTGGGAGGTGCATTATGGCCACAGAAGCCGATGTGCCAACAACTAACAAGAAAAAAAAAAAAAAAAACATTGGAAAGGGAAAATACTGAAACAAAGTTATTAGATTTTCTAAATTTCACACTTACTCAGGATGCAAATAAATTCCAACTTAACATCTGTTGTAAACTGACAGATTTTAAGTTGGACCTCTGTCGTTTCCAGTATGCTGCTGCATTATAACAGCTATCACCCATTCACCTACAAAAGATCTATTATTTTTAATCAATTTCTCAAAGCCTATAAAATTCAATGACGGAACCTGCTTTGGACTCAGAAATACAGATATTAAACAGTGGATTCTTAAACAGGGGTTACCCCCTTGCTACAATAAACCAAATTAGAGTACAAGCTAAGGGTTCAAGGTCTAAAGTCCAATTTAACATCTGTCGTAAACCAGCAAATACCAGTATGCTACTGCATTATAACAGTTATCACCCATTCACCTACAAAAGATCGATTATTTGTAATCAATTTCTCAATGCCTATAAAAATTCAATGACAGAACCTGCTTTAGACTCAAAAATATGAATATTAGCTAGGAGATTCTTAAACAGGGGTTATCCCTGGCTATAATAAACCAAATTAGAGTACAAGCTAAGGATAGGATACAAGAAACTACATCAACCAACTTTTGATAGTTGCATCAAAAAATACTTTATATGTGTCCCATACGTTGAACAGTGGCACAAACAGCTTAACAATTTTTTTAAAGATACCAAATTTAAAACTGTGGCCAGACCAATACAGAAATTACATGCTATACTGAACAACTGCTCAGTCTAAGCTTTTGCAACACAAATAAATGACCTGGTACACAACATTTCTTGCAGTGATTGCAACTCGTCTTACCAGGGCTTGACTCCATGCACGATGGATTTGAGAGTAAAGCTGCACGTATCCTAAGACCACACTTCTCGTTCAGCAGTGTCAGAATTCGCCTTTCATGCTATTAACGAAAATCATATGTTTTTATTCAACGAGGCCAAAATACTTAGTGTCCAGCATAATTATTACACTAGACTATTTATTGTAGAAACCATCAAAATTAAATTACATGAGAATTCTATTAATGTACGCCATCCATATCTAATCTCTGATTTGTGGTCTTTTACACACATGCACGAAGACAAACAATCTTTATATATAAGATTCTGGCCTCACACATACTCTGTGTTATCTGTATTCCTGTGATCAAGACATAAGTTAAACCACATTAGATTAACAGCAATCACAGAGTGATTACTTTCAACTTAGACTGTGCTAGAGGAAGATTTATTGAGCCTCATTCATTACAACTTCGAAGATTTGTGATTAAGCACACTGACTGGGCTAAGTTGGGGCTCACATCTGGTGAATATGGGCTTGGCACACCCAGGGTCCTGATACAGCTAAAGCCTCAGGCTTCCTTGCACCATATGGCTAATGATAATAATAATATGGTCAAAAAGTCATGTCAGTTTCAGGAAGGAAAGTGATTTTTCAAAATTTATGCTAAAAATTTTTAAAAGTTTTTTTATCTTGTTTTTAACTGATTTAGCATTAATTTTATATTTGTTTTAATTTCTGGAGAATGTCATATTGAGGTGATTTCTCTTATTCTTCTACAAATATCCAAATACAACTTAGAACATATTGAGCATCGTAGCTGTTTTATACTAATTAAATAATAAAAAAAAAAAATATATATATATATATATATAAGGTGTTTTATTAATAAAAGGCACAGGAGCTTTAATTATTTTTTTTAGGTTTAACATATTTGTCATCTGGACCTATTTTGTTTTTTGTAATATTTAGCCTGAAAGTTTTAAATTTGATCTTAAAACTGGTCTAAGTATCACTGTTTAAATTTTACAATTTATAACTTTAAAATTTATCTTATTGACCACTTTTTTCTTAATAAGAAAGTTGTTCTCTATCCTCAAAAGTCCAAATATGTTATTGGTATACTTCTGAAATGAACATAAACTGATTTTATTTGAAGGAAAAAAAAAAAAAAAGTCAATGTTTGTAAGCACAAGGAGATATGATGTGCATACCTAAAGACATTTTTTTTTTATGTAAACCCCAAACACGAGAGGTATTAGAACCTATAGTACTTAGTACCGTGCTTGGGTTGGAGGTTGAGAAGATGAAAGAAGATATTTGTTGACATTGGACTTGAACTTCAGTAGACTGTAATTTTCAGGAAATACATATGAAGGAAGGTTGTTCCATAAAAAGGCAGTTTAATGAATAAACGAGGAAGATGAAAAGTTGGTTCTGTGAGTTTGAAGTTGGACAGTAAATGGATGTTGGCTGGTGGTGGCAAGTGTTTGGACTGTTTTGAAAGAGAGAGCAGGAATTATAGAAACAAATTCAGAAGAACAGTGCCCATTGAAATATCTGAAGAAGAGGCATGCAGCAGAAACAGTAGGTCTATGAGATAGTGAGTGGAGAGACTCTGTTAGAGATGAATAATTAATTAACCTAACTGCCCTCTTCTGCACGGAATCAAGAAGCCTGAGAGAGGTTTTGGGGCCATCATCCCATATGTGGGAACAATATTCCATGGCAGGGCGGATTTGCGATTTATACAGAGTGAGCAGCTGTATAAATCGAAAGAGAAAGCCAAGTTTTTTTAGATACAGAGGAAGCAAAATTTGTAATGTGCTTGTGCAAAAAGAGATTAGAAGTTAAGGTAATCCCCAAAAGAGATATATCATTTTGCCTGGAATACGGAGTGTCACTAAAGATAAGCAGAAGAATCCTTTTTTGTGAGATATAAGACAAGATTGAGTTTTAGAAGGGTTGAAATCAACTAAGATGTCTTTGCCCCACTGGAGAATTACCTGAATATCGGCATTTAGGGAACTGGTAGCAGATTTTCGAGAAGTTGAAGCTGATTGAACAGGGCAAAGTTTCTCAAAATGGAAAGTGGAATGAAATGTGCTATCATCGGCAAAACTATGGATAGGATTTCCAGTCAATGGAAGAAGGTCATTAATATATAAGAGGAAAAAGGTGGGGGAAAGAACTGAACCTTGGGGGCCACCAGCATTAGTGGAGAAGTTAGAAGACAGAGAGCCATCTACCATCACCCTCAGTGAGCGATCAGAGAGAAAACTGGATAACCAATTACTAAAAACAGTTGGCAAACCATAAGATGGAAGCTTGTTTAGAAGACTTTTATGCCAAACATGACCGAAAGCCTTTGAGATGTCAAGAGCAACTACTTGTGTTTCACCGAACCTTTCCATTGAATTAGTCCATAAATGGGTAGCATAGCCAGAACATCACCAGTGGATCGACACTGACGGAATCCATACTGGCGATCGTTGATCAGACGGAAGGTTTCTAGGTAGTTTAAGATTTGGCGGTTAATTGATTTCCCCATTACTTTAGAAAGAGTAGAAGTAATTGAAATGGGATGATAATTGGATGGGAGGGATTTGTCACCCTTTTCAGGAACTGGCTGGATATGAGCAAATTTCCAAGCAGAAGGAAAAACACCTTTGGAATAAGAAAGTGAAAAAAGGCGGCAAAGAATAGGAGTAAGTTCAGGAGCACAGGTTTTGAGAACAAGTGGAGAAATACCATCGGGACCTCGAGCTTTCTTAGCATCAAGATTCGTCAAAATCCTTCTGACATCCTTTTGACGGAAGACCACAGGAGGCATTGAACGGAGCATGTTAGGAATGGTGGGAGGTGTTTTACAAGATCATTAATATGAGTTGGAAGAAAACTGGGATGCTAGCAGGTCAGCTTTATCCTTGGCTGAAGTGACAACAGAACCATCTGGTTTGGACAGAGGTGGGAGCAGAGATGAGCAAAAGTTGCGGCCAACAGCTTTGGCAAGGGACCAGAATGCTCGGCTACCATTAGGGCAAGAAGCAAGTTTTCTACTCTTAGCCTGTTAAAACTCTAGTTTGGACTGATTAATAACTGCTTTACAATTGTTGCGAGCTTTAGTGTAGGCAGAAAATGAAACTGAAGAATTAGAAACAAGCCAATTACGATATGCAACATTCTTCTCTTAACAGCCTTAGCACATTTATTGGAAAACCAAGGTTCAGATAAAGGATGAGATTTTAAAGTGGAGTGTGGGATAAAGGATTCCATTCCTGCAAGAATAATTTCACTGACACGATCTGAGCAAACGTTGACATCAGAAATTTTGAAACAGTAATCCGACCAAGGAAAAGAAGAAAAGTAGTCTCGCAGGTCATCCCATTTTGCATTCTTGTAATGCCAAACAATACAAGGTTGGGAATAGCCATGAGATAAAGGCTCCATTGGAGAAGAGACAATCACCAAGTTGTGATCTGAAGTGCCCAAAGGACCTCTCACTTCGACTGTGTACTTAGAAGGGTTGTTTGTGAGAAAAAGATCAAGCGTGTTGGCTGTATGATTAGAATTGTCTGGTATTCTTGTAGGTAAATGAACAATCTGTGCAAGGTCATTAGTAATCGCAAAAGCCTCAGCATCTCGACCAGCTGGGTCAGTGTGACTAGAAAATGGAAGCCAGCTGGAGTTGTGAACATTAAAATCACCAAGGAAAATTACCTCACTGTTAGGAAAGTTGGACTGGAGAAAGTCAAGTTGCAAAGAGAGGAAGTCAAAAAGCTCCAAGTGATTAGTGGAGTTGGGAGAACGGTAGAAACAACAGATGAATTTTACACAATGAGGTAGAGAGATTTTAAGCCAGAGAAGATCAAAGAGAGTAGATTCCAAATTGCCAAGTCTCTGACAGGGAATATCAGAACGGACACATGCACAAGTATCACCTTTGAGGCGAAAGGAATCATACAGCGAATAATTTGGGCATCTGAGATGAGCAGTATGTGAATCAACCAATAACTGAGATTCTGTCAGAAAAAATACATGGGGTTTGGCAGACTGCAAGTGGAAATGGACATCGTTAAGATTAGAATTGAGACGACGTATATTTGTGAAATGAATTAGGAAGTGCTTGGAAGGTTTAGATTAGAGGTTTACATGTACTGAAGATAGAACATTATATACAACCATTTTTTTATTCAAATAAATGAGTTTGCATTTGTTTCCAAAATACACCTATGACATTTTAAGATTAAAACGAGGATGGGGAACAACTTTCACATTCAGCAAAAAGCACAGTTGATTATGCAAAATTTAATCCAGCAGTTGTAGTGGGTTAACTGAGGTGACTGGTAAAAATAACATTCCCACATTAACTAATAATTAAAAATCTAAACTCTTTTCTACCTCCTAAATATAGCCAAATGTTTGCTGCAAAAGTTATTGTAATGAATTTTTATGGTTTTTATGCAGAAATTGCGGGCAAGAACTTGTCAGGTGACCAACACTGTCTTTGCAGCTATTTGGTTTTTTTTTGCTTGAAGAGTGGCTTGGTACTGGACAAGAACTGGCACTGTGTTTGTTCAGTTTGAGGCTACTTGTTTCCATTCTCCCACTAGTTCAATAAATATCTAACTGTTTATTGAAAGATTTATTACTGTTTTCACAGATGATTACACAAAACCCGAAATTCCCTGAAGATGGCTGCTACACTGCAAGAATGCTTTTGTCACACTATGAAGGAAGGAAAAACTGAAGTAACTAACAGTACCAAATATATATAATATGTGATCAAAGATATGTTAGCATTTAATTAAATGTTATCACTTTTATAAAGTTCTGATCAGATGACACTAATAAATAGAAAAAGCAATTTACTGTGATTAGTACTTTGGTTTACATTATCCCTTATTTTGCCTTATAGCAGTTTACTCATGTAGAGGAAGTGATTATGTAACATCCACATTTGTTCTTGAACTCTGATATGTTGCATGTCTAGTTACTGATATTACTTCATGCAGTTCAAATAGTTGTTGCTGTTGTTACTCCAATAATAAAATGTACTGTAATCTGTCATCATCACCATCAGCCATTTTCAATCCACTGCAGGATGAAGGCCTCTCCAGCAACTTTCAAGTTCCTTCTGTTTTGTACAATGGCTATCCATTTACTGCCCAAGAACTCTTGAATTTCATCTGACAATCTCTATTTGTTGTCTTCCAGGTTTTCTTTTAGCTCTTTAATCTGTACTCCTACCAATTTTACTCTTTTACAGTAGAGCATTAATTTTTTTTGGTTGTTGGTTTTAATATTTTCTTTATTTGTGTTTAATAATTTGTATGGATTTCCAGAAATATTATGACAGTTTCAATTTTACTGAATAAAGTAGCAATCAGTCAAATTAAAGGACTTTATATTACTTGATTTTAATATTTTCTTTCTGTCCACTTCCAACTTTTAATGTACTTATTTCCACTCTGCATCAATAAATAATGCTGAACTGCTGCATTTCTGTTTCTTTGGTTATTGTTTAGCTTGTGTCCCAAAGTGGCATCCACTGTATTTATATACATAATAATATTTAATGCATAAAATGTTTTATTTTGCAATATTCAGCAAATTCGAATTTTTTTTTAAATAATCGCATGGAATGTTTTAACATTTAAAATTTTTTATTAAAACAAAAAGAACATACAGTAAGTACTTCAGTCTATTAAGAAATGATGAGATATCCGCACTGTTTAAGTGAAATTCAAAAAATCCCAAAATAATTTCGGAAATTTTTCATGTGATGGACACACGTCAGGTGATTTGCCACTGAGTAAAAAATCATAAATCTATACATCAATACTTAGTCCAATTTTAACATCAAATTCAAAAATTTTTAGCTAAAATATAATGAAAAAGGGTCCACATGACAAATAGTCTAAGCCTAAAAATAAATGATATACTCAGGTGCCTTCTAATTGAAAAACCCTGCACATATAAACAACTCCATATAACTGATGACAAACCAAATTAACTCAATTATAATAAAAATATTTAACCAACTAGGTAACCAATCATTAATCACTTAATGACACTGATGAAGATGTTAAAGCAATCACAAAGTCTACTATTAATACAAAAGTGGGCTGAACAGTTGGCAGCAATAACTAGGATATACTGTTTCAACAATACCAAGATGTATTATTCAAATGATCTGAATATTATACTAACTAACATTTTGTTTACTAAGTGTAACAGTAGCCGTAAGATAACTTACTGTATTGAATGTAATAATCTTAACCAGGTGGTTCTGGTCAATCATCTGGCTGGTGATGCTCAAAAATAACAATCCCACATTGATTACATTTTTAACCACTACTTAAACAACATTTAATTAGTGGTTAAAAATCAAAACTGATTTTAGCTTCCTAATTATAGACAAACATTTTACTCCAATAGTTTTGAAAGTGATTTTTAATGGTTTTCCCACAGTACTCGCAAGAAAAAACCTGACAGGTGATCATTACATGAAGTTTAAAATTACTTGTTTCTTTACAGTTCAATAATTCAAGATTACTTGCTATTCCTTTCCCAATAGTTATATAAACATCCATCTGCAGTGTCACACAAGCCGTTTTGTGAAAGATTTGTTATTGCTTTTAGAGAATGCGACACAAGAAATTTTTATGTTTAAAAAGTGTACGTGATTTAGCAGCTATGAAAATGAGAGCAACTTTTAAGCAATTATTAATAAGCAGCTTTTTTCAAGAACCAATTTTCTTTATGTACATATTTATGTACTACTAATTATTACATAATTATCTATTTATTTTATTATGTAGTTTTAATATTTTTTAATAAAACATGTATCAAAATTATATGTAAAACAATTTTTTCTTTGTTCAGTTATAAGGATTTTTTCATTATCTGGATATCATACATCTCCATTTAATCGAGTTTCTACTGTGTGTGTATATATATATACACACATACCGTATTTCCCCATGTATAAGATGCACCCTTTTTCGAAAAATTTGGGGTCTAAAAACTGGGTGCGTCTTATACAGTGGTTGTAGATTTTTTTACTTGCATTTCCCGCTTTTTCGCGCTTGTTGTCTTTGCGCTCATTGTTTCGCACTTGTTACCGGTATATTAGGTTACGTTTTGCCACTTTCTACCCAGAAATCGCTCGGAAAAGATTTTCATACAGTGCTAAATTCAAGTTAAAAGTGATCCAGTTTGCAAAAGTGAATGGAAATCGTGCTGCTGAAGTTTGGTCCTCCTCCAACTGAGAAAACAAACCAAGACTGGCTACGGGAAGAAGAAACCCTACTGAAAACGCCACGGCAGAAGAAGGCCATGAGAGGCAAGTCAGCAAAATGGGCAGATTTAGAGAGGGAATTGAAGATATGGATTGAAGAGCAAAGGTCAATTGGAATTCCTGTGTCCAAAAAGATGGTTCAGCATGAGGCTAAAGAATTGCTGATAAAAAAGAAGTTACTGATTTCAAAGGACACAATTGGTGCTTCAGGTTCATGAAACGGAATGGACTAAGCATGCGTACATGCACCAGACTTGCCCAAAAGATGCCTGAATGCTATGAGCAGAAGGTCCTTGAATTTCATCGTTTTGTTATTCAATGTCGGAAGATACATCAGTTTGAGTTAGGACAGATTGCAAATATGGATGAAGTCCCCCTTCAATTTGATGTTCCAAGTAACAGAACTGTTGATAAGAAGGGGATGAAAACTGTAACTGTAAATAAGACAAGTGGACATGAAAAGAGCCATTGTACAGTTGTTCTAGCTTGCTGTGCCGACAGAACCAAGCTGCCTCCTATGCTGATTTTCAAATGCCAAAAGAAGACATTCCTCGAGGAGTGATTGTCCATGTTCATGACAAGGGTTGGATGGATCAGGATGGGATGAAGATCTGGTTTGAGAAAATTTGGAGCAGGAGACCAGGTAGGCTCTTACACAAACCTGCCCTACTGGTGCTTGATCGGTTCAGGGCACACATAACAAAAAACGTAAAGAAGATTGCTGCAGAGCAAAAAACAAAACTTGCCTTCATACTTGGAGGCTTGACATCCCAGCTCCAACCACTTGATGTCAGCATTAACAAACCCTTCAAAGCTGCCATGAGAGACGAATGGAACCAATGGATGAAGTCTTCTGGGGACAATTTGATACCAGCAGGAAGAGTGAAGAAACCAACTATAGAAGTTTGTACCTGGGTGACAAGATCCTGGGATAATATCAAGATTGAGATCGTTGTCAAGTCATTTAAGAAGTGTAGCATTTCCAATGCCATAGATGGAACTGAGGACGAGGCAATATATGAAGACTGATTCGTCATCAGACACAGATGAAGACAAGCTAATGGATGGGAGTTTTGACAGTGATGAGTAGTTGTATGAATTTTATGATGAATAAAACTTCAGTTCAATAACTTTATGTAATACTTTTTTTTTCAAATTTCGGGCCCCAAAATTAAGGTGCGTCTTATACATGGGGAAAGACGGTGTGTATATATATATATATATATATATATATATATATATATATATAAAGTTTAGCTTTTTAAGTTTAAAGTAGCACAATAAAGCATGGAAACAGTGGGAATGTGAGCGTTTAGTTATAGTATAAAAGAAATATGGCAAATGTGCCTAAGTGCATGAGGCAGCAACAAAAGATATAAAAGTATATATGCAAAGTTAGAATAATTAAGTGAAAGAAAGAACTAACATATGGAAATACAAAGAGCAAACGGTGACAAACTAGTAGGGTTTGTTTGTTTGTTATTTGGTTTTTAGGACCATTAGCAACTAAGGCCATATTGCTCCGGGATATGCGGTGGTCATTCCCTGACCTTTCCGCATCCTCCGTATTTGAACTAGTAGGGAAAGGATAGAAAGAAAGAGAAGTATTAGGGATGGAAGAAAAGGAAAGAAAGTGAAAAACCTAAGTGTGACGTTGAATTATAAGAAATTAAGGCTGAATTAGAAAGCCAATTAGACGGATGAAGCTGCAAAAGTAATAAATGATTTATATTTATGATTACAATAAAATAGCTAGCATGCACTAGAATAAGGGTGGGGGGGTGATGAAAAGTGAAGAAAAATAATCAATAAAATTTGATGCTTGCTATAAATAATTGATACAAAAACAAGATATTTCTTCGGGTAGCCCCCGAAGAAATATCTGGCATAGAAATGCAGTTAATTCACCTGGCTAAGTATGAATAAACTGCATATGTACATATCACCATGGAGGAAAAAATATTAAATATAGCTATATTTCAATAGAATGCAAATAAAAAGTAAATAGAAATTATAAATTTTTTGCAATAGGGAGGGTAAAACCTATAAATTCATGCATAAAGATAGGGAGGGTAGTCCCGATGCAGTGTTTGTGATAAAATTAAATAATTAGTATAATAAAATTAAAATAATAGCAAGTAAATGTATGCAGTGATAAGTGGATTTGATGGGAGATTAAAGATGAATAAGGTGAATCTGAAGGAAAGGTAAATTGGTAAATAAGAACAGATTTTATATGTGATACGAAAAATAAGTTGAATTGAGGATGAAGTGTAAGTAATATATATTGTAAGAATAGAAAAGAGGAAAAGTGGTTAAACTGTAAAGAAAAATGGAAATGTAAGGAGGAATAGAAGTAAGTAAAGGCAAATGGTATTGGAAAAGGGAACTAAAATGTGACGAAAGACAAAGGCAAATTTCCGGATGTCGGATAGATGTGCGGAAATTTGCCTTTGGCCAGCGGGTGGTTGGTTGGTGGAACCGACTTCCATCACTTGTTGTTGAAGTTGATAGCCTAAACAAATTTAAAGCTCAACGGGACAGGTATTTCGAACGAACGGAGGGGTGAAATGGGAGAGGGTTTTTTTTTTTTTTTTGGCTGATGCTGAATAAGCTTGCTTTCTTGCATCATATGCCTCTACTAATGCTAATGCTAAATGGTATTGGAAAAGGGAACTAAAATGTGACGAAAGGCATGTAAAGTAATGCATAAAAAGGAGGAGAAGATAGCATAGAGAAAAGGATAGTAATAGTATCCACACTGCCCTCATGTTAAACTAATAGCTCAGTGGACAGAAAAACAAAGAGATAAAGAAATGAAAAGATTTTTTTAAATAATTGGGCAAGCTAGGAGTGTACCTTCCCAACCTCTTAGAGAGGGCCTTGCCTAAGAAAGCATTAATACAAAAAGACGTTAATACCATATACCTATAAGAAAGCAGTGTAAAGTTTTGCTATGAGGGAAATATATACAATTTTTAATTGAATACACAATGCATCAGTAAAGGTAGAAACAATTATTGTTGGAACTATATAGGAGAAGCATAGCAATGCAAAGAAAGTTAAAAGCTAAGTAAAATATAAAAAATAGACACATACATTGACTTTGTTATTATTTTAATTTTAATTTTTTTTTGTCCTCGGCTTTTCCCATTATTATATGGGGTCAGCGTTTTTTTATTGCTTTGGCATGCAATTTTTACGGCCGGATGCCCTTCCTGACGCCAACTCTCAACCCTTTATCTGGGCTGGGAATATGCGGTAGTCATTCCCTGACCTACCGCATCCTCCGTATTTGGTGGGTACGGGCTCGAACCCTGGTCTAATCAAGAAGCGTGTGCTATGCACTACTGTTCCTGCCCACCTGGCTACGGAGGTGCCCATTATTTTAATTTTAATATACTACTTATTTAATTTTATCTTAATTTTATCATGAACACTGTGTTGGGAGTACCCTCCCTATCTTTATGGATGAATTTATAGCTTTTACCCTCCATATTACAAAAAATTTAATACTTTCTATTTACATTTTATTTGCATTATATCAAAACATACCTATATTTAATATTTTTCATCCATGGCAATATGTAGACATAGAAACTCAGTTTATTGATACATAGCCAGGTGTAGTCACCCAAAAAATACCTGGTTTATGTATCAATTATTTATAGCAAGCATCAGATTTTATTGCATTACTTTTCATAACTTTTTCACATCATTAGATTCACTTTTTCATCTCCAAAAAATTCCCCCCATTCTGGTGCATCCTATTTTATTGTAATCATGAACATAAATCATTTATTTTTACTTTTCCTTCACAGCTTCATCCATCTAATTGGCTTTCTAATTCAGCCCTTTAATTCCTTATAATTTAATGTCTCACTTAAGTTTTTCACCTTCTTTCCCTTTCATCCATCCTTAATACTTCTCTTTATTTCTATCCTTTTCCTACCAGTTTGGCACTTTGTACTCTTTGCATTTCCATCTGTCAGTTCTTTCTTTCATTTAATTATTCTAACTTTATATATATATATATATATATATGAGTAATGACATTAAAAATAAAATAGATAAATAAAAAAATAAAATAAATATGAAGTAGTCATTAGAGGCAGTAAAATACACATCCTCCACATGATACCCAATATATTATTGAAATTACGTATTAAAAAATTAATACAAATGCCCATGGTATGGCAAAACCATAGAGCGAAAATTTAACATAAACCTAATGATTAATCATAAAAGGGAGGGAAGAGAAGGGATAACAAGACAGAAACTGTAGCTGAAAGCCTCCAAATAATTTAGAATATAATTTAAAACCAATTCAAATAAATCCATTTTTAAAAATTTAAAATATAGGATCAATTGTATAACAATTTAGCGGCACCCCCCCTAGTAAGGTACCAGTTCCGAGAAACGTCAAATATCACCAAAAGATACTAATCAAACTACTAAAACAAAATACACTGACCATTATGCCCCATATCGACAAAGGACCACGAGGCTAATAATGGTCATGGAATCGGTGCATTTGCATTTCAATCGCTAGACAAATAGTCACATAGAGGAACCGATCGAAGGACCTATCCATCCCCTCCTTCCTCCGTCGAGCCACAAATGCAGAGGATTTGGATAGTGGTGGTCCTTATTCAGCAAAAAATAAACAATAGAACAGACTAGCACTCCAGAGCAAAGCGACACCACCGACATACCGAAAGCTTAACCAGTTATAACCAGCTTATATAGATAGAGAAAATAGAAAATATATTTATAGATGGCAGTATAGGTGCAGCTTAAGCACGTCAAACCAACTACTACCATCTAATTTACATATGTATGAGTAATGACATTAAAAATAAAATGGATAAATAAAAAAATAATAAAAAATAATAATTTCGGCTACAATTTGTCTTGTTATCCCTTCTCTTCCCTCCCTATTACGATTAATTGTGAGGTTTATGTTAAATTTTCGCTCTACAGTTTTGCCATACTATGGGCATTTGTATTAATTTTTTAATAATTAATTTCAGTAATATTATATATATATGTATATATATATATAATTATATTTTATTTTAACTCTTCATAATATTTTCAGTTTATATATATATGAAGTGAGGGAAAAAAATAAAAGTATAATAAGAGAAAAATAATTACAAAATGATTAAAAGAATTACAAAATTTACAAAATAAGGATGTTGTCACACAACTTACAAAACTTGCCTCTTGTCAAGTGTCAACGGCCAGAATTGCAAGAAAAATAGCACATGTTCATTTCTGATGTAAACCACAAGCCAGGGGTAAAAAGCATAAACATAAATAAAAATGAGAATAAAATTTGTTTGTACAAAATAAAAAAAAAAAAAATTACGAGGATTAAAAGGTTTTTTTTTTCTTTTTTTTTTTTTTTTGAAAATGGCATGTGAACTTTACAGTTCACACTATGAAGATGAGAAATTAAAAACTGGAATTGACAACAGAAATTTCTAGAAACATATAACTTATTAGTCTAATCCAAGTAAAGGTAAAGAGATCTGAAAACAAAGTAAAAAGCAAGTAGCCATGGAAAAAATTAACTTACATTGTAGAGAAATGTAGTAGTAGTAGTAGCATGTGATGCAAGAAAGCAAGTGTATGACATTGTAGAGAAATGTAGTAGTAGTAGTGGCATGTGATGCAAGAAAGCAAATGTATGAGCTTATGCAGCATCAGCCAAAAAAAAAAAAAAAATCACACCATTCCCTCCAAATGCCTGTCCAGTTCCTCCTTAAATTTATTTAACCTATCAACTTCCACAACGACAGATGGAAGTTTGTTCCAGCAATTAACCACCCGCTGGCTAAAAGCAAATTTCCGCATATCTATTCTACATCTGTCTTTCTTAATTTGAATTTATGCCCCCTTAGGTTCATAATCTGAACAAGTGGAAGGATCCCATCAGAATTCAGCGTGCTCAACCCATTCAAGGCCTTATACACCTCAATCAGATCACCGTGCAGGTGCCTAGTCTCCAGCCACTGCAATTTGCAGAATTTAAGCCTCTCTTGGTAAGAGGATCCATTCATTCCCTTCACAAATCTTGTTGCCCTTCTCTGTACACGCTCAAGCAAATCTACATCCTTCCTAAAATGAGGACTCCAGACCTGTAACGCAGTACTCAAGGCATGGCCTGACCATTGCCTTATACAGAGGGACAATCACCTCCTTTTCCCTGCTAGCAAAACTCCTATATATCATTGACAAAACTCCATGACCTGCCCTGGCAACCTGTCTGCATTGCTCAGAAAACTTCATATCTGACTGCACAATTACTCCCAGGTCTTCTTCATTTTCTACCACCTTAAGTGTAGTACCACAAAGTTGGTACGTTTCTCTGGGGTTACTTCTACCCATATGCAGTACTTTGCATTTGTCAAGGTTAAACTTCAGTTGCCACTTCTTAGCCCATCTGCCCAAATTATCTAGATCCTGTTGAACACTGCCATTACTGTCATTAACAACCCTGCCAACCTTTGTATCATCTGCAAACTTCGACACTAAAATCATGAGGAAAGGTGGCAACACAAATGCATGCAGGATGAAACAAAACCAAAACTGAATGATGCACACCAATGAGGTACAAATGTAAAGTTATACAACAGCTGCACCTAGTAATAAAAATTTTGTCAAAACTAGAAATAAGTAGAAACTGAACACACACACACACACACACACACACACACACACACACACACACACACACACACACACACACACACACACACACACACACACACACACAATATATATATATATATATAAATTGTATTTACCCTTTGGCTTGTGGTTTACATCAGAAATTAAGACACATGTTACTATTTTGCTTTCAGTCCTGGCCATTGACAACCTGACAAGAGGCCAGATTTGTAAGTTTTGTGACAATATCCTTCTTTTGTCAATTTTGTAATTATTTATCTCTTATTATACATATATTTTTTTTTTGTTTCCCCTCTTCACTCTCTGTTTTGCTCATTTTTTCCCCTCACTTTATATACATATATACACACACACACACACACACACACACACACACACACACACACACACACACACACACACACACACACACACACACACACACACACACACACAGCAGGTTGCTTACTGTGATTCACTTTTGATTTGAAGTGATACTTCAGAACACAACTTATTTGATAACAATAATTGATGAAACAAGAATTCAGCTGTCTAGCAGTTTACTGATTGCAGAGTAGTTAAATGCATACATAAAAAGGTGGAGTGAACAGAAAGTAAACTATAAATCAAGCAATACAGAATACTTTGTGCTATTTTTTTAAGGAGTCATCAATAAAAATGAAACTGCCATAATGTTTCTAGATATCCATACAAATCATTAAAAAAAAAAAAAAATATTAAAATCAAGAATTAGAAAATGGTTAATGCTCTACTGTAAAAAAGATACAGTACAATTTTTTCATAGAGTAACAACACAGACAACTATATGAGCTGTATAAAGAAACAGAAGTAACTAGACATGCAATGTATCAGAGTTCAAGATCAAATCTGGATGATACTTAATCACTTCCATTGCACATGCATAAACCATAAAAAAAAAGTGATAACAAAAACCGAAATGCTGATTACAATAAATGTTTTTCTATGTATTACTAGTGGCAAATTATGCTAAAAGCTTATACAGTATTTAGCAAATATACAGTATTTAGCAACAAAAAAACAAAACTACTTTCCATATCGCCTGTCCATCTCCCCATTCTCTCTAGCAGTTTTAGTTTGAATTTATTCAAACTACCAATTTCTAAAATACCATATGGAAGTTTGTTCCAATAATCAACTACCCACTGGGTATACATCTGATCAAGACTTCATAAAAGTGATAACATTAAACAAATGATAACATTATCCATGATCACAATCAGTGGAGTACACTGTGTATATATTTTTATTATATATGTATATAGAGGATGATTCAAAAATCTCCATACATAGGGAAAATGGTCACTTTTTTTAACAAACTGTCACTTTATTCACAAAACATGCTCTGCATAGTTGCCATTTCTTTGAAAACACATACGGATGCATCTCTCCCACTTACGGTGAACTTGCGTTAACACATCTAGTGTTATGTGCGTAACTGCATTTCAAATGTATTCTACTATGTATAGAGACTTTTGAATCACCCTGCATAATTAGCATGTGTTTAAAATCTTAAGAGATTATAAAAGAAAACTGTGCACAACTGCATAATATGAATACCTCTCTCCTGAATATATAGATTCAATAGGATTTAGTGAATCTTCATACATAAGGAAATTCACTAAATGTACAATAATGTGTACATTTAAATTGTACACATTATGCTTAAGTATAAATTAAGTACTTTTCTTTTTATTAAAATGTGTAACAGTGGAGCTTTGATCAATTCAACACAACTGCCCAAAGAGAAGTTTCTCTTTCCCTCTGAATCAGGATTTTCTGTGAAACAAATCTGCTATCAAGTCAGACAGCTTTCAGAGAAAGCCTAGTTACTATCAATGTCAGATAATAGCAAACACAATATATCGTACTAGTCAGGAGTTCTGCTATAAAAAAAAATTAGCAAAAATGAAGCCCATTTCTTTTTACACTTACCTAGCTGTCAAGAACATAGTTCTATCTGAGTATAATATCATGTATTCTTCTTCAGCTAATATGTCATGAACACTTCCAGAGAATGAATTCCTGAAGAAGACATCTGGAATCCACAAATACTCTTCCCATTTTTTTCCTATTACTACTTTAGTATCATTTTTATAAGGAAATAACAAGCGTTGGTCCTTCCAAAATTTATGCAAAACAAAATCCACTGTAAGTTGCTGTAAACAACAAAATTTATAAATATTAACATTCAATATGGGTGATAAAAATATCTTCAAACAAATTCTAAAATGAATGACTGGTATGAAAATCTTCCAAAGTTTATTATAAATTAACCCTTTTAGCAATGTGTATGTAGGTTCGTGTTTTCATTTGGGAGATCTGAGGATTATGTACGTTTATTTCGAAGTACATTTTGAAAATTGTACATAGAAATAAACAATGTGCTCCTTAAATAATCAAAGTGCTCCTTAATGTATGAATTTCTTGAAATTTTTTTAGTAAGTTCTGCCATCTCTTATCTGTATTTCCAACTATTGAAACAATTTATAATAGCTAGCAGCACAAAAACTGCTTTGAAAATTAGATGAGAAGGTCACATCTGTTGATTTCATTATCTGATTTGGATTTAAAACCAAACTGAAAAATCTCTGTGGAATTCGGATTTAGAATTTGATAAAACTTAAAACAGAATCAAGTAAATAGATTTAGATGATATTATTGCATCACAAAAGTGAAGTTTTATTCAGAATTTTTTTATGATTTTTTTACACTTTTTCTTTTTTAAATTCTAATTTGATTTCTGACAATTTTACTCTAAAGTTGGCAATAAAGTCAAAATAAGAAACCATTAATATTTTTAGGGATTTATATACACAGTTTTAAATTTTACAAAATTTCAAAACTCACTTCAACTCACTGCTGAAAGGATTATGTAAACTTAAGATTTTGGAAGAAATAACAACCTACATATTTCTTGTAAGCCTTATGAATCTTATACATTTTAGTATTAATATTAATAATAAAATAGCTAAATGATGAAAGGATGTGAACTTTTCTGTATCTGCAATTAATAAAAATAACTAAACAAACATATACAGGTCTGGAGGCCTCATTTCAAGAAGGATGTAGAGCTGCTGGAACGAGTATAGAGAAGGGCAACAAGGTTAGTGAATGGAACAAAGGGTTGCTCTTACGAAGAAAGGCTTAAGTTTTGCAAATTACAGTGTCTGGAGACTAGGCACCGGCGAGGTGATATGACAGAGGTGTACAACGCCTTGAATGGTTTGAGCATGCTCAATGCTGATGGGATACTGCCTCTTGCTCAGAATAATCACCTGAGAGGGCATAAATTCAAATTGAGGAAAGACAGATGTAGGATAGATGTGTGGAAATTTGCCTTTAGCCAGCGGGTAGTTGGTTGGTGGAACAGACTTCCATCCCTTGTTGTGGAAGTTGATAGCCTAAATAAATTTAAGGCTCAGCTGGACAGGTATTTTGAACGAACGGAGGAGTGAAGTGGAAGAGTTTTTTTTTTTTTTTTTTTTTGGCTGATGCTGCATAAACTTGCTTTCTTGCATCATATGCCTCTACTAATGCTAATGCTAAAATCTACATTATTTCATACTTTCCTAATGCCAAAAAGTGTTTATCCAATTTCACTTTTAATTTTTACCAAACTCTGCCTGGATGACCTTATTAGGAAATTTATTTCAATGATCTACAATATGCTACTGTAAGGAAAGCATGAGAACCACCCTTCTTTACTCCTTAAGATTTTGCATTTGTGCCACCTCATTCTTGTGTCTTCTAACAGTGAGAATATATTCCCCTCATTCACTTACTGATCCCTTTCAAGGCTTTACACATTGCGTTCCCCGTAAGATATCTTGCCAAGTTTTATAATCTGCATCTACCAAGCCACTCTTCACATGGATACTGATTAGCACCCCCTCACCAATCTGAATGTCCTTCTTTGAACTCTTTCTAGAAGCTCACTGTTTCTTCAGGTGTAGCATCCAGATTTTAGCATTAGCATTAGTTGAGGCATATGATGCAAGAAAGCAAGCTTATACAGCATCAGACAAAAAAAAATAATAATAAAAAATAAAAAAATAAATAACCATCCCTTTTCACCCATCTGGTCACTCCAAATGCTTGTCTAGTTCAGCCTTAATATTTATTTAGCATTAGCATTAGTAGAGGCATATGATGCAAGAAAGCAAGCTTATGCAGCATCAGCCAAAAAAAAAAAAAAAAAAACCTTCCACTTCACCCCTCCGTTCATTCGAAATACCTTTCCAGCTGAGCCTTAAATTTATATAGGCTATCAACGTCCACAACAACGGATGGAAGTCTGTTCCACCAACCAACTACCCGCTGGCTAAAGGCAAATTTCTGCACATCTATCCTACATCTGTCAGGCGCCTCCGTAGCCAGGTGGTAAGGAGCAACAGTGCATAGTATACACTTCTTGATTAGACCGGGATTCGAGCCCATCACCACCAAATACAGAGGATGTGGAAAGGTCAGGGAATGACCACCGCATATCCCGGAGCAATATGGCCTTAGCTGCTAATGCTCCTAAAAACCAAATAACAACAACAATCTACATCTGTCTTTCCTCAATTTGAATTTATGCCCTCTCAGGTGATTATTCTGAGCAAGAGGCAGTATCCCATCACCATTGAGTATGCTCAAACCATTCAAGGCTTTGTACACCTCTATCAGATCACCTCGCTGGTGCCTAGTCTCCAGACACTGCAATTTGCAAAACTTAAGCCTTTCTTCGTAAGAGCAACCCTTCGTTCCGTTCACTAACCTTGTTGCCCTTCTCTGTACTCATACCAGCAGCTCCACATCCTTCTTGAAATGAGGCCTCCAGAACTGTATACAGTACCCAAGGTGTGGCCTGACCATTGCCTTATACAAGGGAATAATCACCTCCCTATCCCTTCTAGAAAAATTCCTGTATATCATTGAAAAGACACCATGAGCTACTCTTGCAGCCTGTCTGCACTGCTCAGAGAACTTCATATCTGCCTGCACAATTATATAGGGTCCTTCTCATTCTCTACCACTGTCAGTGTAGTACGACAGAGTTTATACGTTGCGCTGGGGTTGCTGTTTCCCATATGTAGTACTTTACATTTGTCAATGTTAAACTTCATTTGCCACCTCTCAGCCCATCTGCTCAACCTTAACAGATCCTGTTGCAGCAGCATAGTGTCAGTAGCGTCCTTAACAACCCTGCCAACCTTTGTATCATCTGGAAACTTGGACATTAAGCTTGATATACCATCATCAATATTATTTATAAATACAGAAAACAACAATGAACCCAACACTGAACCCTGAGGGACTCCACTAATAACATTAGTCCACAATGAGCAGTGTCCACTAATTACCACTCTATGTCTTCTGCCACTCAACCATCCCTTTATCCATATCAACAATTTGCCACCGATGCCACACTGCTCCAATTTGTGCAGCAGTCTTCCATGTGCAACAGTATCAAAAGCCTTTCTAAGATCCAAATATATAATATCAAAGTTATTCCCTGCATCCAATTCTTTTGTGACTACATCATAGTATCCAATCAAATTGGTCAGGCAAGACCTTCCTTTAACAAAACCATGCTGTGTCTGAGGTATAACTGAATTCTTATCAAGATGATCCTGCAGTGCTTCTTTAACCAGTGCTTCCATTAATTTTCCTGGAACAGAAGTTAAACTCACAGGTCTATAATTACTTGTGTCAGCCTTTGATTCTCCTTTGTGAATTGGGTTACATTTGCACATCTCCAGTCTGTGGTTACCTCCCCTGAGTCCAAGGAAACTCTCATAATTATGGCTAACAAATTGCTTACTTCCTTTGCTGCCTCCTTTAATATAACTGGATAGATCCTATCCACCCCAGGTGCCTTTCTTGTGTTTATCTTCAACAATTTCTCCTCCATTTTACTCTCAATTATTACAAGATCATCTAGCTCACTGCCAGTGTTTACTTCACCTCTGACATTCCCCTTCCTGAATAACTACTCGTGTGTGAATGTAGATCAAAATATTGATTTAGTTTGTTAGCTACCTGAGCAGTATCATGAACAGGTGAACCATCGATATCAAGTGGCCCAATCTGATTCATCCCCTTCCTTCTAGAGTTTACATAAATAAAGAACTCCTTGCTGTTTTTCTTTGCATCCCTTGCCAAAGATTTCTCGTAATCTGCCTTCACCTGCCTAACCTCCTTTGTAACTTGGTTACAGATCAACTTATATCTATCATAGGCTTCTGTGTCACATGTTAATTTATATATATCCCATGCATTTTTCTTCTGTGCCATATGTCTCATTAGTTCATCTGACATCCATTTAGGCCTGAACCTTGAACAATATTTCTTAGTTGGTACGTAAAGCCTAGTAGCTTCCAAGATAAGTTCTTTGAATGCTTGACATTTTGAGTTTGCTGTTGGAAACATCATCAGTTGGTCCCACTGTAAAGAATTTAAATACTGTCTCAGACCATCGTATTCGCCTTTATGAAAGCAATAACCCTTCCCTTTACCCCTGATGGTAGTTACCTCCTTGAGTAAATCCCACTTCAGCACACTGTGATCACTGCCACCTAGTGGTTCCTCTATCTGCAGATTCTTAATGCATGAAGAATCACTACTGATAATCAAATCACAAATATGCTGATTTAGAAAACAATCATCCAATAAATCCACTAAAGCCTTGCTAGTGTGCGTGAGTGACCAACCCACAAATTCCAGTCAATATCAGGGAAATTAAAATCCTCCATTAAAGGACTCTCTGATTTACTGGCCCACTCTATTTCCCTGTACAGTTCCTTATTATGCTCATCAGAGTCATTAGGCCTATAGCATACTCCTACTCTCAATTTTGATCTCCCAATGCTTATGTCTCACCAAACTGACTCGACACTGCACTGTCCAGCGATGTCAACTGGCTTCACTTCCTTGGATTTTATTTGTTTCTTAACTAATAGCATAACCCCTCCTCCCTTCCTATCCTGTATATCCTTTCTGTAGACGTTGTACTCCCCAAATTCCCGTTCTGCATTACTTATATCTCTGTGACACCACATCTCTGATATCCCAACAATATCCGCCTTTGATGCTTTGAGCAATACTCAAATTCATCAAATTTATTTACCAAACTCCTAGCATTGGTGTACATGCAAGTATACATGCACCTGTTCTTTTCCTTAGCTACCCTAACAGGACCCATGTGTTTACTTGTACCCCAATGACTCCCAGCAGTCTCTGAAATATCCTGCATCTTATTTTCCAAGCTTTTGCTCATTCCAATAGAAGCAGTGCAAGAATCACTTTCACCTCTGCCAGTGGATACTGGCAATCTATTAGTCCTCGTATCCCCCCAATCTAGCAGTTTTCTGCCCACCTAACATTGCCTCGATAGCGATCAATTTAAGCGATCAATTTCCACAACAAATGGAAGTCTGTTCCAGCAATCAACTATCTGCTGGCTAAAAGCAAATTTCTGCACATATATTCTACAACTGTCTTTACTGAATTTGAATCTATGCCCCCTCAGGTTCTTAGTCTGAGCAAGCGAAAGTATTCCGTCATCATTGAGCCTGCCCAAACCATTCAAGGCTTATACCCCTCAATCAGATCACCTCGCAGGTGCCTAGCCTCCAGATGCTGCAACTTGCAGCACTTAAGCCTTTCTTCATAAATGCACCCCTTTGTTCCTTTCACCAATATTGTTGACTTATCAGTACTCATTCTAGCAACTCTACGTCCTTTCTAAAATGAGGCCTCCAGACCAGCATACAATATTTACTCAAGGTGTGGCCTGACCATTACATTATACAAAGGGATAATCACCTCCTTGTCTCTGCTAGCAAAATTTCTATATATCATTGACAAAACTCTGGAAGTTGTCTGCACTGCTCAGAGAACTTCATATCTGACTGCACAATTACCCCCAGGTTTTTTTCCTTCTCCACCTCCCTGAGTGTAGTACCACATAGTTCATAAATTTCTCTTGGGTTATTGCTACCCGTATGCAGTACTCTGTATTTGTCAATGTTAAACTTTAGTTGCCACTTCTCAGCCTATCTGCCTAACCTTTATAGATCCTGTTGCAGTAGCAACTTTAGTGTCATTAACAACCCTGCCAACCTTTGTATCCTCTGCAAACTTGGACATTAAGCCTGATATACCCTTATCAATATCATTGATAAATACACAAAATAACAATTGGCCCAGCATTGAACCCTGGGGGACTCCACTAATAACATTAGTCTACATAGAGCAGTGTTCATTTATTACCACTCTCTGCTGTCTCTCACTCAACCATCCCTTTATCCATTGTAGCAACTTGCCCTTAATGCCATACTGTTCCAATATGAACAGCAGTCTTCCATGTGCAACAGTATCAAAAGCATTCCTGAAGTCCAAGTAAATCATATCAAAATTATTTTTTGCAGGCAGTTCCTTTGTGACAACATGATAGTATCCAATCAAATTGGCTAGACAAGACTTCCCCTTAACAAACCCATGCCGTGTCTGAACTATTACTGAAAATAACAAAGTCTCTGGTTAAAGTAGTGAAACAGGATCCTGATTGTGAATTGGAGATATATTTGCACATTTCCAGTCCATGGGGTGCTCTCCTGAGTCTAAGGATGCTCTCATAATTATGGCTAAGTGTTTGCTAACTTCCCTTGCTGCCTCCTTCAATATACCTGGATAGATTCCATCCACCCCAGGTGACTTTTTTATGTTTAACTTCAACAATTTCTCCTTCACTTTGCTCTCAGTTATTACAAAATCACTTAGCTTCTGTTAGAGTTTTATAAACTTCTGGCATTCCCCTCCTTTAATGCAAAAGATCCTTCTAGAGTTTACATAAGTAAAGTACTCTTTGCTGTTTTTCTTTGCATCCTTTGCCAAAGATATCTCATAATCTGCCTTTGCCTGCCCAACCACCTTTGTGACTTGATTACAGACTAGCTTATATCTGCCATAGGCTTTTATTTTTCATGATAATTTATATGCATCCTATGCATTTTTCTCCTCTGCCACGAGCTTCACTAATTTATCCGACATCCATTTAGGCCTGAACCTTGAACAGTATTTCTTAGTTCATATGAAAACCTAGTAGCCTCCAAGATTAAGTCCCTGAAGGTTCCCATTTTGAATTCACCATTAGTAACATCATCAGTTGATCCCACTGTATAGAATTTAAAAACTGTCTGAGACCACTGTAGTCATCTTTAGGGAAAAAAACCTCTGCCCTTTACACTTGTTGGTTGTTACATCCTTAAGTAAATCACACATCAGTACGTTGTGATCACTGTTACCTAGTGGTTCCTTCATCTGAAAATTCTTAACGCATGAATAATCACTGCCGATAATCAGATCAAGAGTATTACTCCCTCTGGTTTCCCCTTGAAAATGTTGCTGTAGAAAACAATCCTCCAATAAATCCACAAAAGTCTTACTAGTGTGTGAGTGACCAATCCACAAGTTCCAGTCAATATCTGGAAAGTTAAAATTACCCAATTACGAGACATTTTGTTTTACTGACCCACTAGTTCTCTGCACAAGTGTTCATTGTACTAATCAGAGTCATTTGGCCTATAACACACTCCTACTCTCATTTTCCCTTTCACAATGTTTATATCACACCAAACTGACTGAACATTGCACTGTCCACCCATGTCAGCTGGATGCACTTCCTTAGATTTTATGGTTCTTAACTAACAGCATAACCCTTCCTTCCTACCCTGTCTATCCTTTCTGTACACATTGCACTCCCCAAATTCCATTTCTGTATTGCTTATGTCTCTGATATCTCAACAATATCTGCCTTTGATGCCTTGATTAGCATTTGAAATTCAAATTTATTTACTATACTTTTAGCATTGGTGTACATGCAAGTATACATGCACCTGTTCTTACTTTTATTTATCGGGTGTTTCTGTTAAGAGGCCCACCCAAATATAGGCCCATCTGGGCCTATATTTGGATTTTGTTTTCCAAATAGAAGCCCATGGGCTTTTGTTAGGGACAAATAATAACATGCTTTCTCGTAACGTACCATATATTGGCACTCTGCGCATGCCCGAGATGTCATTGCAATAGATGTGAACAGCGCATCTTTACTCGTTGTCGGGATATTTAACCCTAAAAATGGAAAATAAAAAGTCTAGTAAATGAAAATCGTATACTATCCAGGAAAACTACAGTTTGTCACATGTTTAAAAGCAGGGGAAAGTCAAGAAAAATCTTATTGGCTTTCCCCTGTCAAGAAAGCCAAGAAAATGACAGGGAAAATCTTCGCCGTTGGTTGCAACAAGAAGCAGAATTATTGAAGCTGGTTAAAGAACATAAACACAAATGTCTTGAGGGCGCAGGAAGGAAGGCATTTTATCCCGAAATTGAGAAAAACTATTTGAATTTTTCAAAAAGGAACGAAATAACCACCGATCAGCTACCTATAACCCATTGCAAAACTATATTTTCTCACCAGAATTTGGCCTTAAAATACCACCTGCTTTTAAAGTAAGCAACAAGTTCTTATTTGGATGGCCCAGGAGACATCGGATTAGATAACATAAAATAACTCATCATGGACAACCGGATAATCGTGATCAAAAGGAAACACAGGAACAAGTAAAGCAATACTTATTTCAAATAAATAATGCTACAGCAGGAATGGCAAGTGATCATGTTTTTAATATGGATGAAACTCCATGTTACTTTGACATGGCAAGAAATTGATTGCACTCTTCACTTTGTTGGGAGCAAAAGTGTTGATGGTGCAGATACAGGGTTCAGAAAAAAATTGATACACTGTCTGTTTGACAATATCACTGGATGGATGCATACTCCCACCTGTGATTATTTTTTGTGGCTTTAAGAAAATTCCCAAAGTAACAATCCCCAGTGGTAAAGCAGTTGTTGCTGTAAACAAAAGCGGATCAATGGACACAAATCTACTGAAGACGTGGATGGATACTGTTTTCTGCAAGAGGGGATCTTATTTTAGTAACACTCCATCAGTAATTATTTGGGATTCTTATGGAACTCATAAGAAAGAAGAAATTTTAAAATATCTTTTTAAAAATTATGGCTCAAAGGCAGTAATGATTCCAGGAAAGACAACGCACTACACGCAGTCCCTAGATGTTGCCATAAATTCCAGTTTCAAAGCTGCTATGAGAAAGGAATGGGATAGTTGGGTAAGAGTTTGAATTTACTCCAAAAGGATATAGAAAAAGACCATCTTACCAAAAGATTGTTGAAATGGTTATTTCTGCCTGTAATACAATCCAATCAAAATCAATTCAAAGAGCATTTGAATGTTGCAGCATTGATGCAAATGGACAAGAAGTACCAGCAACCAATATATTAAATCAAAAATTGTGAATTATCCTTGAAAACAATCATGGACTTGAAATTGAATCTGATAATCTGGCTGCTAGTGATTGAAGTGATGAAGTAATGGAATTGGATGAAGACGAAAACAACAATTCTTCCACTACTAACTCGGATTGCTCTGATACAACAGGTTCTGAATGAAAATTACTAATATAAATAATTCTCTTCTTGCAATTATTATTTGTCTTATATATTTATATTTTTTTTAAGATAATAAGAATAATTTTAATTTCATACTGTTCTGTTGTTGCAATATTTAAAATAAAAATAACCTTTGATTAATCAAATAAATATTATTTAAAATAAAAATAGCCTTTCATTAATCAAATAAATATTATTTCAAAATAAACCTGTTTCCGTTAAGAAGCCCATGGGCTTCTATTTAGGGACAACATGAGAACCTTAAAAATGCAAAAACCAAATACAAGCCCATGGGCTTCTTAATGGAAAAACCTGGTACCCTAACACAGCCCATGTATTTACTTGTGCCATGGTGACTCCCAGCAGCTCTTGAAATCCCCAGAAACTTTCTCTCTAGGCTGCTGCTTATTACAATAGAAGCAGTGCAAGAATCACTTTCGCCTCTGCCTGCAACTACTGTTAATCTTTTAGTCTGTGAATCCCCCCCAAGCTAGCAGTTTTCTGACCCACCCTAACACTGCCTCGATAGCATCAGCAAATATTCTTGCACTTTTTATATTTAAGCGTATTCCCATCCATGTAGAAGCAATTTCTCACAGACCACACTGAAAAAAAATTCTACCCCGTGAGGCTTGCACAATCTCTCCAGGGCCGAATTGATTGACAATGCGCTCATCATATACTCCCTCCTATCGTGTCTGGGCAGAATTGGACACTTTCAAATTTAACCCTAACTTGCAACCTTTTTTCGGCATTGACCTGTACTTGTTAAGTAAATCTGCAGATCTCTTACTCTTAAGGTCATTAGTCCCAACGTGTATCACAATATCGAATACTTGAATACAATATTCCAAATGCAATATTCCAATTTCTTCAAAATTACTGGCAATACACCATAAACTTCAGGAGTCTTACTCAACTTTAGGCCCGAATGTTTTTCTAATAAACTATAATTTGTAATTTCAATATCAATAATTTCATAATGCTCAGTCTCATTCATACAGATAATTTTCACAGCAACATCCTTTTAACTAGTCTCCAACTATCCTCTTATGGCATCTTTTTGTGCTCTATTAGACTTATCTATCTATCTTGGCATCCTCCTCATTATATATTTTTCTTAAGCATATATGCATTCATCTCTCTCTCTCTCTCTCTCTCTCTCTCTCTCTCTCTCTCTCTCTCTCTCTCTCTCTCTCTCTCTCTCTCTCTCTCTCCCTCCCTCTCCCCCCCACAGTCAACAGAGGCCACATAGTATAATAAAATGTCATTAGCATTGGCATTAGTAGAGGCAAAAAAGGAACTTCCCATTTCACCCATCCAATTGCTCCAAAATTTTGTCCAGTTCTTCCTTGAATTTATTTAAGCTATCAACTTCCAACAACAACAACAGATGGAAGATTGTTGAGGCAATCATCCACCAGCTGACTAAAGGCAAATTTCTGCACATCATCTATTCTAGAACTATCTTTTCTCAATTTGAATTTAGGCCTCCTCACGTGAGTAATCTGAGCAACAGGAAGAATCCCATCAGCATTGAGCTTTTTCAAACCATTCAAGAACTTATAAATCTCAATGAGATCCCCACAGAGGCACCTAGTCTCTAGATGCTGAAATTTGCAGAACTTAAGCCTTTCTTGGTATCCTTTGTTTCCCTAACCAATCTCCATGCCCTTCTCTGTACTCATTCCAGCAGCTCTACATCCTTTATCAAATGAGGCCTCATTTGATAAAGTTGATAAATTTTATAAAGGCCTATATGCAGTACTCAAGGTGTGGATTGACCAATGCCTTATAGAGAGCAATAATCACCTTTTTATCCCTGCAAGCAAAATTCCTGTATATCACTGACAAGACCACATGAGTTGCTCTGACAGCATGTCTGCAATGCTCAGGAAACTTCATATCTGATTGCACAGTTACCACCAAGTATTTTTCATTCTTCACAACCCTGAGTGTTGTACTGCACAGTTGGTACAGCACTATATGGTTGCTGCTATCCATGCAGTACTTTATATTTCTCAATGTTAAACTTCAGTTGCTACCTCTCAGACCATCAGCCCAAAGTTTTTGATCCCATTGCAGCTGCATACTGTCATTATCAATCCTGCCAACCTTTGCATTGTCTGCAAACATGGACATTAAGCCTGATATACCTTCATCAGTATCATTAATAAATAGAGAAAACAACAATGGGCCCAACATTGTACCCTGGGGGAATCCACTAGTAACATTAATCCATAAAGAGCAATGTCCATTGATTACCACTCTTTGTCTTCTCCCACTCAACCAACCTTTTATCCATTGTAGCAACTTGCCCTTAACGCCAGATTGCTCCAATTTGAGCAGTAGTCTTCAATGTGCAATAGTATCAAAAGATTTCCTGAAATTCAAGTATATGATATCAAAATTATTTTTTGCAACCAGTTCGTTTGTGAAAACATTATAGTATACAATCAAATTGGTCAGACAAGACTTCCCCTTAACAAACCCATGCTGTGTCTAAATTATTACTGCAGTCTTGTCTAGATGATCCTGAAATGCTTCTTTAATAGATGTGCGGAAATTTGCCTTTAGGCAGCGGGTGGTTAATTGCTGGAACAAACTTCCATCTGTCGTTGTGGAAGTTGATAGGTTAAATAAATTTAAGGAGGAACAGGACAGGCATTTGGAGGGAATGGTGTGATTTTTTTTTTTTTTGGCTGATGCTGTATAAGCTCATACATTTGCCTTCTTGCATCACATGCCACCACCACTACTACTACTCCATTATTTTCTCTGGAACAGAAGTTAAACTAACAGGTCTGTAATTACTCGTGTCATCCTTTGATCCCCCTTTCCGAAATGGAGGTTGCTATGCACTGGAGATGTAATCTCCAGTGCATGGCAACCTCTCCTGAGTCTAATGGTGAACTCACAATTATGGCTAAGGGGTTGCTTACTTCCTTTACTATAATTGGGCAGATCCCATCCACCCCAGGTGCCACTTTGCTCTCAGTTATTACAAAATGATTTAGCTCCCTGTTAGAGTTTAATAAGCTTGTGTTCTCTACTTCCCTAAAGAATTCCTCATGTATGAATGTATATGCAAAATACTCATTGTTCGTCAGCTATCTGAGCAGGATCATTAACAATCAAAGACATCAATATGAAATGGACCAATCTGATTCATTACCTTCCTTCTAGAGTTTATACAAGTAAAGAAGTCTTTGCATTCTTTGCCAAAGGTTTCTCATAATCTTTGTTTGCTTGCTTAACATCTTTTGTGACTTGATTGCAGAATAGCTTATATCTACCATAGGCTTCTGTGCCACCTGAAAATTTATATGCATCCAATGCATTTTTCTTCTCTGCCATGAGTCACATTAGTTCATCCGACATCCATTTGGGCCTAAAACTTGAATAGTATTTCTTAGTTGGTATGAAAACCTTAGTAGCTTCCATGATTAATTCCTTGAATGCTTCCCATTTAGAATGTGCTGTTGGCAACATCATCAGTTGGCCCCACTGTATAGAATTTAAAAAATCTCTGAGACAATTTTTGTTACCTTTACAAAAGCAAAAACTCTTCCCTTTACCCCTGATGGTACTAACATCTCTAAGAAAATCCCACATCAGTACACTGTGACCTAGTGGTTCGTTTATCTGGAAATTCTTAATGCATGAATAATCACTGTGACAATGAGATCAAGAGTATTACTTTATCTGGTTAGCTCTCAAACTTTCAGCTGTAGAAAACAATCTAGTAAATCTACAAAAGTCTTTCCAGTGTGCGAGTGACCAAACCACAAGTTCCAGTCAATATCTGGGTAGTTAAAATCCCCCATTATAAAAGATTCTGATTTACTGGGCTACTCCATTTCTCTGTATAGTTGTACATTGTACTCATCAGAGTCATTTATCCTATAATGCACTCCTACCATCATTTTTGCTTTCCCAGTGCTTATTTCACACCAAACTGACTCAACATTGCACTGTCCACCAATGTCAACTGGATGCACTTCCTTAGATTTTAGGTGTTTCTTAACTACCAGCATAACCCCTCCTCCCTTCCTATCCAGTCTATCCCCAAATCACTGTATTCCCCAAATTCCAATTCTGCATTCCTGATATCTGAGTGACACCAAGTCTCTGATATCCCAACAATATCTGCCTTGGATGTCTTAACCAGCATTTCAAATTCGTCAAATGTATTTACTATACTCCTAGCAATGTGTGGACATGCAAGTATTCATGTGCCTGTTCATACTCTTAGTTACTCTAACGCAGGCCATGTATTTACTTGTTTCCTGATGCTTCCCAGCAGTTTCTGAAATCTCCAGCAATTTGCTAACCAGGCTTCCGATCATCCCAGTAGAAGCAGCACAAGAATCACTTCCACCTCTGCTTGTGGCTACTGTTAATCTATTAGTCTGTGAATTCCTAAAAGTTAGCATTCTTCTGACACCCACCTAACATTGTCTTGATAACATCAGAAAATATTCTGGCACCATTTCTATTTAAGTATTCCCATTCATGTAGAAGCAATCTCTCCTGTTAACAAGCACAGGCCATGCCGAGAAAAATTCTACCCCATAAACCTTGCATGATCTCTCCAAGGCCGAATTGATTAATTGCACTTTGTAAGATTCCTCTGTATATCTCTCATAGGAATCATTGTTGTATTTACTGTATGCTTTGATACAAACATTTACACTTAAGTATGATTCCATGATTTTACAAAGGCTATAGTACAGGGATTTAAGAAAAGGCACTTGATAATGCTATTGTTGTTCATCATAAAAATTCATCAGAAGGACGTGCAGGGGCATAATCTAATAAAAAGGCCATAGGTAAGAAGACAGTTTACCTCTAATGGAGACACTTCCCTAAAGGCCAAAAAAAAAATAATAATAAAATCCATGATCCCAGTGGTCAAATCTGGAATCTGGACCACCAGATTTGTATGTATCATACAATAAATCATATTCCCAGTTTCTTGATATTTTGCTGAAATTTATTTATGGCATGAGTGTTTGTTGATGTTGGCACAGAGGTCATGTTATAATATCCTAGGGGGGAAAAGTGAGAAGCAGGCATAACTTACTGATCTTTGTTCATCCACATCTCGAACACTTGAGATAGACATGTGAATGCCAACTTCCACTGGTTCTGTTGCTGCATCAAAATAAAAAAATTATTATTAACTATAATTTTTGATATAGTGTATATATAATTATTATATAAATCAAGGCATACAAAGAATTGTAGGATCAAGTTATCATACTAACAGAAATTGGCATTATAAACTTAAGTTTAGTTCAATAATATAGTAATAGTAATGGAGGCATGTGATGCAAGAAAACAAGCATATGAAGTTATGTAGCATCAGCCGAAAAAAAAAAAAAAAAAAAAACTATTTCACAAATCCATTCCCTCTAAAAGTTTGTCCAGTTCCTCCTTGAATTCATTTAAGCTATCAGCTTCCACAATGACAGATGGAAGTTTAGTCCGACAATTAACCACCCACTGGCTAAAGGCAAATTTCCTCACATCTATTCTACAACTGTCTTTCCTCAATTTAAATTTATGCCCACTCAGGTTCATAATTTGAGCAAGTAGAAGAATTCCATCAGAATTCAGCATGCTTAACCCATTCAAGGCCTTAATCAGATTACATCTCAGGTGCCTAGTCTCCAACTGCTGCAATTTGCAGAACTTAAGCTTCTAATTTGTTTATTCAAATACTTGAATAAATATGTCAATTTTATGGCCGAACAGTGGAAAAGTAGTTAGCATGCAAGCACAGAATTCTATATACTGCATGACCACAAATTTAGTTTGGGCTAAGGTAAAGAAAGCCCACATGAGAGGCAGGCAAAAGTTCGATGAAATTTACCGGTAAAAGTACTTTGCTGTAACAGCATTTGTATTGTTGCTCGCTCAGTAAACAGATGGTGGGTGTTACCGGTCTGGAGTAGAAGTTGAATCCCATGGGAGTTTGAAATCCTCCCGAAGTGGAAGGGGGTGCCTCCATAGCCAGGTGGGAAGGAGCAGCAGTGCGTAGCACACGCTTCTTGATTAGACCGGGGTTCGAGCCTGTCACCACCAAATACGGAGGATGCGGAAAGGTCAGGGAATGACCACCGCATATTCCCGCAGCAATATGGCCTTAGTTGCTAATGCTCCTAAAAACCAAATAACAATAACAAGTGGAAGGGGGGGGTAACCTGACCTCTTTTCTTTAGAATCACTAACTGAATTTAACTAATTGAACCACGAACAGAGTCATATTGGAAGTTCTGGCGTCGTAAAAAATGTTCATAACGTAGTTTCACCGGTAAATGTTTTTGAAGTTTACCGTGCTTCTTGTGTGGGCTTCTTTTACCTTTGCCATTTTTTTTCTTAATAAACAATTTATCCACTAGTACACCAGTGATTCTAAAGAAAAAAGGTCAGGTTACCCCCTCCACTTGGGAGGGTTTCTATCTCACACGGGATTCAATTTCTACTCCTGACCGATAACACCCACTGTATGTTTACTGAGCGAGCAACAATACAAATGCCGTTACGACAAAGTACTTTTACCAGTAAATATATCGAATTTTTGCATGCTTCTCGTGTGGGCTTTCTTTACCTTCATTGTAGTTTATTATTAACAAAATGTGCAATACCTGACTTCTATATATCACAATAGTTAACTGCTCTAACTATATGATTTTCTCTTCTCTCAGAGAATGAAAAGAATTTTTTCTATCATTTCTTCCATCGTGCAGTATGACTGATATCTTTTGAAATTATGATGGGCATCATGACCAGATCCAAACTTCCTAACATTTCAAGGGTACAGCTCTAAAACAGTGTTTACATGCCAGCCGCTAGTTAATATACCGGTGAACTTATTGGTAACTCTCTAGGAGGCTTCCAGATAACCAGTGGATAATCTTGCTACCTCTACTCTGTCAGAGAGTGGCTGGAGGAGGTCCAAGTGGTATGTATGTGGGGAGGAACAATGTTGAAGGCACATTATATCAAGGAGCTGGATATATTCTTGTTGTGTGTACACCGCAACCAAAAATTTTCATTATTTCATATAACAAGTCCAGCCCACCTTTTTTTTACTACTAAATACATCGTGAATAGTCAAACCAACAGGACAAACTTATCTGAGAAAAGATCTAAACTTCCCATGAATTTTCTCATTCATTTCACAAATATACAATGTCCCAGTTCCAATCTCAATGATGTCCATTTCCAATTGCAGTCTGCCAAACACCACTTACTTTTTCTGAGAAATTCCCAATTATCAGTTGATTCAACCATTGCTCATCTCAGTTTTCCAAATTAATGAGTGCAAGAACATTTGCTGAAGCTATCGAGGCACCGTTAGGTGGGCCACAAAACTGCTAGCTTGAGGAGATTCACAGACTAAAAGATTAACAGTAGTTGCAGACAGAGGCAAAAGTGATTACTGCACAGCTTCAGGTGGAATCAACAGCAGCCTGGAGACTAGGTTGCTGGGGATTTCAAGAGCTGCTGGGAGTCATCATGGAACAAGTAAATACATGTGCTGTGTTAGGGTAACTAAGAGTAGGAACAGATGTATTATACTTGCATGTATACCAATGCTAGAAGTATAGTTAATAAATTTGATGAGTTTGAAATGCTGGTCAAGACATCAAAAGCAGATATTGTTGAGATATCAGAGACATGGTTTAGAATTGGAATTTGGTTAGTACAATGTATAGAGAAAGGATAGATGGGACAGGGAGGGTGGAGGGGTTATGCTGTTAGTTAAGAAACACATAAAATCTAAGCAAATTAATCCAATTGACATTGGTGGACAATGCAATGTTGAGTCAGTTGGTGTGACATAAGCACTAGGAAAGGGAAAATGAGAGTAGGAGTGTGTTATAGGCCAAATGACTCTGATGAGTATAATGAACAATTGTGCAGATAGAGTGGGCCAGTAAATCAGAATGTCTAATAATGGGGATTTTAACTTTCCAGATATTGACTGGAACTTGTGGATTGGTCACTCACACATTAGCAAGCCTTTTGTTGATTTATTGGATGACTGTTTTCTACAGCAGCATGTTTGGGAGGCAACCAGAGAAAGTAACACTCTTGATCTGATTATCAGTAGTGATTCTTCATGCATTAATAATCTACAGATAAGGAACCACTAGGTAGCAATGATCACAGTGTACTGATAAGGAATTCACTCAAAGAGGTAACTACCATCAAGGGTAAAGGGAAGAGTTTTTGCCTTTGTAAAAGTGACTACAGTGGTCTCAGACAGTTTTTAAATTCTATACAGTGGGATCAACTGATGATGTTACCAATGGCAAATTCTAAATTTGAAGTCTTCAGGGACTTAATCTTGGAGGCTACTAAGCTATTCATACCAACTAAGAAATACTGTTCAAGGCTTAGGCCAAAATGGATGTCAGATGAATTAATGAGGCTTGTGGCAGAGAAGAAAAATGCAAGGGATGCATATAAATTATCAGACAACCCAGAAGCCTATGGTAGACATAAGCTAGCCTATAATCAAGCCACAAAGGAGGTTAGGCAAGCAAAGGCATATTTCAAGAAATCTTTGGCAAAGAATGCAGAGAAAAACAGCAGAGTTCTTTACTTATGTAAACTCTAGAAGGAAAGGGATGAAGCTGTTTGGTCCACTTAACATAGACGGTTCAAATATTGATGATCCTACTCAAGTAGCTGATAAATTTGAATTAGTATTTTGCATCTACATTCATATACGAGTTATTCAAAGAGAAGAATGCCAGAAGTTTTTTTTCAAACGCTAAGAGGAAGCTAAGTGATTTTGTTATAACTGAGAGCAAAGTCGAGGAGAAATTGTTGAAGTTAAACATAGGAAGGCACTTGGGGTGGACAGGATCTATCCAGTTATATTAAAGCAGGCAGCAAAGGAAGTAAGCAAACCTTTAGCCATAATTAGGAGTTCTTCCTTTGACTCAGGGGAAGTCCCCATGGAATGGAGGTCCAAAAGATGACACAAGAAACTAAAGACCTGTTAGTTTAACTTGTGTTCCAAGAAAACTAATGGAGTCACTGATTAAAGAAGCATTGTAGGATCATCTAGACAAGACTGCAGTAATAGTTAAGACAAACATGGCATGGGTTTCTTAAAAGGAGGTCTTGTCTGACTAATTTGAGTGAATAATATGATGTGATCACAAACAAACTGGATGCAAAAAATAATTTTGATATCACATACTCAGATTTCAGGAAAGTTTTTGATACTGTTGCACATGGAAGGCTGCTGTAGAAACTGAAACAGTACGGCACTAAGGGCAAGTTGCTACAATGGATAAAGGGATGGTTGGGTGGGAGAAGATAGAGAGTGTTAATGAATGCAGCCCATAGAAGTGCATCCAATTGATTTTGGTGGACAATGCAATGTTGAGCCTGTTGTGACATAAACACTGGGAAAAGAAAAATGAGAGTAGGTGTGTGTTATAGGCCTAATGAATCTGATGAGTATAATGAGCAATTGTGCTGAGAAATAGAGTGGGTCAGTAAATCAGAGTGTCTTATGATAGGGGATTTAGTAAATCAGATAGGGGATTTAGTAAATAGTAAATCAGAGTGTCTTATGATAGGCAGATATGAAGTTCTCTGAGCAGTGCAGACGAGCTGCAAGAGTAGCTCATGGTGTCTTGTCAATGATATACAGGAATTTTTCTAGCAGGGATAAGGAGGTGATTATTCCCTTGTATAAGGCAATGGTTAGGCCACATCTTGAGTACTGTATACAGGTCTGGAGGCCTCATTTCAAGAAGGATGTAGAGCTGCTGGAATGGATACAGAGAAGGGCAGCAAGATTAGTGAATGGGACAAAGGGTTGCTCTTATGAAGAAAGGCTTAAGTTTTGCAAATTACAGAGTCTGGAGACTAGGCACCGGCGAGGTGATCTGATAGAGGTGTATAAGGCTTTGAATGGTTTGAGCATGCTCAATGCCAATGGGATTCTTCATCTTGCTCAGAATAATCGCCTCAGAGGGCATAAATTCAAATTGAGGAAGGACGGATGTCGGATAGATGTGCGGAAATTTGCCTTTGGCCAGCGGGTGGTTGGTTGGTGGAACCGACTTCCATCACTTGTTGTTGAAGTTGATAGCCTAAACAAATTAAAAGCTCAACTGGACAGGTATTTCGAATGAACGGAGGGGTGAAATGGGAGTGGTGTGTGTTTTTTTTTTTTTTTTTTTTGGCTGATGCTGAATAAGATTGCTTTCTTGCATCATATGCCTCTACTAATGCTAATGCTAATTTTAATTTCCCAAAGATTGACTGAAATTTGTGGGTTGGTCACTCACACACTAGGAAGGCTTTTGTGAATTTATTGCATGATTGGTTTCTACAGCAGCATGTTCGGGAGAAAACCAGAGGGAGTAATACCCTTGACCTGATTATCAGTAGTGATTCTTCATGCATTAAGAATCTGCAAATAAAGAAACCATTAGGTGGTGGTGATTACTGTGTGCTGAAGTGGAATTTACTCAAAGGGGTTACTACCATCAGGGGTAATGGGAAGGGTTTTTCTAAAGAGCAAATTCAAAATGGAAAACATTCAAAGAATTAATCTTGGAAGCTACTAGGCTTTTCATACCAACTAAGAAATACCGTTCAAGATTTAGGCCTAAATGGATGTCAGATGAACTAATAGACATTATTATTAGCCATATGGTGCAAGGAAGCATGAGGCTTATGCTGCACCAGGCAAAAAAAAAAAAAATTTTCCCTATTACCCTGAGAGAGAGAGAGAGAGAGAGAGAGAGAGAGAGAGAGAGAAAGTAGAAAGGAATCACCAAGACAGAGAAGAATGATGATATCCAGCTCAGGACCCTGGGTGTGCCAAGCCCATATTCACCAGATGTGAGCCCCTGGGTGTATGTGGCAGAGAAAATAAATTTGTGGTATACATATAAATAAACAGGGGATACAGAAGCCTATGATAGATATAAACTGGTCTGTAACCAAGTCACAAAGGAGGTTACGCAGGCAAAGGCAGATTATGAGAAATCTTTGGCAAAGGATGCAAAGAAAAACAGCAAAGAGTTCTTTACTTATGTAAACTCTAGAAGGAAGGGGAAGAATCAGATTGGTCCACTTGATATCGATGGTTCAACTGTTGATGATCTGCTCAGGTAGCTAACAAACTAAATGAATATTTTGCATCTACATTCACACAAGGAGTTATTCAATTAAACTCTGGCAGTAAACTAGATAATCTTGTAATAACTGAGAGTAAAGTGGAAGAGAAATTGTTGAAGATAAACATAAGAAAGGTATTTGGAGTGGATGGAATCTATCCAGTTATATTAAAGGAGGCAGAAAAGGAAGTAAGCAGACCCTTACCCATGATTATGAGAACTTCCTTGGACTCAGGATAGGTACCCATAGACTGGAGATGTGCAAATGTGACCCCAATCCACAAAGGAGGATCAAGGGGAGACACAGGTAATTACAGACCTGTTATTTTAAGTTCAATGCTTCTTTAACCAGTGGAAGCACTGGCTAAAGAAGCATTGCAGGATCATCTAGACAAGACTTGTTATAGCTTGAACACATCATGGATTTGTTAAGGGGATGTCTTGTCTGACCAATTTGATTGGATACTATGATGTATTCACAAAGGAACTGGATGCAAAGAATAATTTTGATATCATATAATTGGATCTTAGAAAACCTTTTCATACTGTTGCACATGAAAGACTGCTGCACAAATTGGAGCAGTGTGGCATTGGAAGCAATTTGCTGCTATGATAAAGGTATGGTTGAGTTGGAGAAGATAGAGTGTGGTAATCAATGGACAGTGCTCTTCATGGACTAATGCTGTTAGTGGTGTCCCCCAGTGTTCAGTGTTGGGTCCATTATTGTTTTCTGTATTCAATAATATTGATGATGGTATATCAGGCTTAATGTCCAAGTTTGCAGACAATACAAAGGTGGTCAGGGTTGTTAATGCCACTAATGACAGTACGCTGCTGCAACAGGATCAAGAAAAGTTCAGTAGATGGGCTGAGAGGTGGCAACTGAAGTTTATTTGGTTTTTTTTTTTAGGAGCATTAGCAACTAAGGCCATGTTGCTCCGGGATATGCGGTGGTCATTCCATTACCTTTCCGCATCCTCCGTATTTGGTGGTGACGGGATCGAACCCCGGTCTAATCAAGAAGCGTGTGCCACACACTGCTGCTCCTTCCCACCTGGCTACGGAGGCGCCTAACTGAAGTTTAACATTGACAAATGTAAAGTACTACATATGGGAAGCAGTAACCCCAGAGTAATGTATCAACTGTGTGGTACTACTCTGCCAGTGGTAGAGAGTGAAAAGGACCTGGGGTTAATTGTGCAGGCAGATGAAGTTTTCTAAGCAGTCCAGACGGTCTGCAAGAGTAGTGCATGGTGTCTTGTCAATGATATGCAGAAATTTTTCTAGCAGGGATAAGGAGGTGATTATCCCCTTGTATAAGGCAATGGTCAGGCCACACCTTGAGTACTGTATACAGGTTTGGAGGCCTCATTTTAAGAACGATGTAGAGCTGTTGGAACGAGTACAGAGAAGATAGACAGAGAAGAGCAACAAAATTAGTGAACGTTGTTGTTGTTGTTTTGGTTTTTAGGAGCATTAGCAGCTTAGGCCATATTGCTCCGGGATATGCGGTGGCCAATTCCTGACCTTTCCGCATCATCCGTATTTGGTGGTGACGGGCTCGAACCCCAGTCTAATCAAGAAGCGTGTGCTACGCACTGCTGCTCCTTCCCACCTGGCTACGGAGGCACTGATTAGTGATGGAACAAAGGGTTGCTCTTATAAAGAAAGGCTTAAGTTTTGCAAATTAGTGTCTGGAGTCTGGGCACCTACAAGGTGATCTGATTGAGGTGTATAAAGCCTTGAATGGTTTGAGCATGTTCAATGCTGATGTCATTCTTCCACCTGCTCAGAATAATAGCCTGAGAAGGCATAAATTCAAATTGAGGAAAGACAGTTATAGGATAGATGTGTGGAAATTTGCCTTTAGCCAGCAGGTAGCTGAGCTGGAACAAACTTCCATCTGTCATTGTAGAAGTTGTTAACTTAAACAGATTACACAGGTAGACAAACATTTGGAGCGAGAGGATGGGTGAAATGAGAAGGATATGTATGTGTTTTTTTTTTTTGGATGATGCTATATAAGCTTGCTTTCTTGAATCATGTGCCCTTGCTAATGCTAACGGACACTGCTCTTCGTGAACTCATGTTATTAGTGGAGTTCCCCAGGGTTCAGTGTTCAGCCCATTGTTGTTGCGTATTAATCAATGATATTGATGAAGGTATGTCAAGCTTAATGTTAAAGTTTGCAGATGATACAAAGGTTGGCAGGGTTTTTAATGACAGTATGCTACTGCAACAGGATCTAGTAAAGTTGTGGAGATGGGCTGAGAAGTGGCAACTGAAGTTAAACATTGGCAAATGCAAATAACTGCATATGGGTAGCTGATACCCCAGAGAAATGTATCAACTGTGTTGTGTTATACATAAGGTAGTGGAGAATGAAAGAAAGCTGGGAGTAACTGTGCAGTCAGATATGAAGTTTGCTGAGTAGTGCAGAAGGGGACCCAGAGCAGGTCATGGGGTCTTGTCAATGATATATAGGAATTTTGCTAGCAGGCATAAGGAGGTGATATTTACATTGTAGAAGGCAATGGTCAGGCGCCCCTTGAGTACTATGTACAGGTCTGGGGGTACATAGTACTTCCTCATTTTAGGAAGGATACAGAGTTGCTCTAATGAGTACAAAGAATGGCAACAAGATTAGTGAGGGGAACAAATGGATGCTCTTACCAAGATAGGCTTATGCAAATTGGTTCTGCAAATTGCAGCACCTGGAGACTAGGCACCTGCGAGGCCATTTGATTGAGGTATATAAGGCCTTGAACTGGTTGAGCAAGCTCAGTGCTGATGGGATTATTTGTCTTGCTCAGATTATGAACCTGATGGGGCAGAGATTCAAATTGAGGAAAGACAGTTGTATAACAGATGTGTGGAAATTTGCCTTTAGCCAGTGGGTAGTTGATTACTGGAACAGACTTCCATCTCTTGTTGTGGAAGTTGATAGCTTAAATAAATTTAAGGCTGAGCTTTTTTTTTTTTTTTTTTTTTTTTAGGAGCATTAGCAACTAAGGCCATATTGCTCCGGGATATGCGGTGGTCATTCCCTGACCTTTCCGCATCCTCAGTATTTGGTGGTGACGGGCTCGAACCCCGGTCTAATCAAGAAGCGTGTGCTACGCACTGGTGCTCCTTCCCACCTGGCTACCGAGGCGCCAAGGCTGAGCTAGACAGGCATGTAGAGTGAATGAATGGGTGAAATGGGAGGGTTTTTTTTTTTTTTTTTTATGGCTGGTGCTGCATAAGCTTGCTTTCTTGCATTGTATGCCTCAACTAATGCTAACGCTAAAATTATCTGCAGTACTATTTATTTTGCTTCGAAGTTGATACCTGTACATATATCTGACAAAATATTCTCTGTCAGAGATTTAGTAATTTGGAATCTCCTCTTTGCAATCATCTTTGGCTTCAAATCTCTATCCCATTCTACCAAATTTATCTGTTGCCTCATTTTTTATTCCAACTACACTAATCACTCAGTATCCTTTGGGTTTCTTTTTTTGAAACCTGACTTTCTCCGGTCCAACTCTGTTTATAGTGAAGTAAATTTCTTTAGTTATTTTAACGTTCACAACTCAAGCTGAATTCTGTTTTTTAGTCACACAGAACAAGCTGGTCAAGATGCTGAGGCTTTTGAAATTACTAATGACTGTGCACAAATTGTTTATTTACCTATCAGAATACCAGATAATCCAAACTAAACAGCCAATACTCTTGATCTTTCCCTCAGAAATAATCCTTCCAAGTACATGGCTGAGGTGAGTGGTCTGCTGAGCACCTCAGATCACAACTTAGTAATAATCTCTTCTCCAATGGAAAACAACAGCCCCACATTGTTTGGCATTACAAAAATGCAAAATAGGATGACTTTTGATATTTCTCTTTTTCTTTTCCGTGGTTAGATTTGTTTTAAACATCTTATGTCAATGTTTGCTCAGGTTATGTCAGTGAAATAATTATTATTGTAAGGATGAAATTCTTTATTCCACAACTTAACTTAAAATCTTTTCCTTTATCTTCTAAACCTTTGTTTTCTAATAAATGTGCTAAGGGTGTTCAAGATAACAATGTCGCATATTGCAATTGGCTTGCATCCAAATCTGCAGGTTCATTTTCTGCGTACACTAAAGCTCACAACAGTAAAGCAGTTATTAATAAGTCCGCTCTAGATTTTGAATAGGCTAAAAGTAGAAAACTTGCTTTTTGTCCATATGGTAGTCAAGCATTCTGGTCTCTTGCCAAAGCTATTGGCTGCAACTTTTTTTTGACCATTTGTAATCCCACCTCTGTTAAAACCTGATTATGCTATTACCACCTCAGCTAAAGATAAAGCTGACCTCCTTGCATCTTAATTTTCTTCTAACTCTGCTATTGAATAGTTTGGAAAATGTCCTCCTATGATTCCAAGTACACTCCACTAAATGTCTCCTTTGGTCTTCTGCCAAAAGAATGTCAGGTCAGAAGAATTTTGAGCCTTAATGCCAAGAAAGCTGTGGGTTATGATGGTATTTCTCACTTGTTCTCAAAACTTCTGCTCCTGAACTTACTCCTGTTCTATATCTCCAATTTTATATGTTCTTATTCCACTGGTGCCTTTCCTTCCACTTCGAAATTTGCTTATATCCATGCAGGCGGCATAGACCAGTATAAGGCAGTTAATATGAATCACAAGTTATTTCTTCTCATCATGATACCGAGCTAAACTTGACTTGACTAACATAAAGAGGTGATTACCGTTAGATGTCACACTGCTGGCTTGTCAAATCATGCAACTTCTGACAGCCCACACCATTCAAAGTCAGCCAGTATTACTATCCAGCAAAGCACAGCAAGACCGTGGAAACTAACTCTGCATGATCAGAGGATATACTCGGAGGAAGAGTAGTAGAACATTTTTTTTAGGCATTCGTGCAAAACCTCAACCAAGAGTTTAAGGCATCAAAAGAGAGTGAGGGCTGTACAAACACATTATGTATAGAGCTCCACAGCCTCCATTTTCATGAGAAAGTTGAGGCACATAAGCCAGACATCAACTGCATCCAGCAATCTCACCATAATTGGTCCACAAAGCAGGGAAAATCAGGTCTATGGAGTGACATAACTCACTACACCCTATTCTGATCAGATGGGCAAATATGAGTGTAGAAAAGGTTGAAGCACAACTGCTGCTAGAGTGCATCATGTCAACAACAAAGTTCAGAGGAGGTGGGGTTATGAAGAGGGGGGGTTGTGGGGAGAACTATGAACACTGATGTCTACTTTAACATTTTGGACAATTCCATGCTTTCTAAAACGTGGCAGTTCTTTCACACACAGACTAAAGTTTGTTTCAACTAGATAACACTACCCATACTACATTGCAAGTACTGGTCAAGAATGGGTCATGGACATGAATGTACAAAAGTTGGAATGGCCAGTGCAGAGTCCTAGTTTGAATGCAATGAAACACCCATGAGATGAACTGCAACATCAAATGAGGGCCAGACTGATACATCCCACATCAGTAGCCAACTGGTCACTGTTCTGAAAGAGGAATGGATGACTGTACCCACTGCAGTCATTTGTTGGTAGAAAGCTGCTTAGGAGGGTGGTATGAGTCATAGCAGTCAAAAGGGGACTGGATACACCACTGAAGCAAGTGGCAATGCAGTCAGTATAAATGCCAATGAGTTCAGATACATTTTAGAGGATAATTAATAAATAAATTTTTGCTTATTCTTGATATGGCCAAAGCAACAAAGAGTTTACATATTCTTGTGATAGCAAACATACCAAATTAATTATTAAGGATAGCCAGGTTTTCAGTGCTACAGTTCATAAAGTTGACCCACAACCTTGCATGTGGCTGTAGACACAACCATTGGACTATGACCAGTCCAATACTATGTTCAGCCATTATACTGTATACATGATATATCTAAGTCAATAAAAAAATACGTTTAAATTTTAAAAAATTATCCTTGTACTTACGTTTAAGTTTAGGAGGGACTGATTTTTGATATCCTTCAGGAATGAGAATACTTGTTTTCATAGGAACAGGTACTGCTTTCAGTGGTACATGCAACTGTCTCTGGTTTCCCAGCTTTTCAAATGCTTCACAACTAAAAAATGAAAAAAAAAATAAAGTTTACTGGTAAGTGTTAGTTCCAAAATATTTAATACCTTTAGCAATTCCTTATATTCAAAAATAATAAAATGCAAATACTTTGCCATGTTTATAGACAGAAATGCAAATCAAATCAATATTAGACATATATAGCAGTTAATGCTTTTGTATAATAAGATTCCACTGAATGGATGGATGTTTAATAAATAATGAACATTATACATGTGAAATCATAAATATCAAGAAATATTTATATAAACTTCCTGATATTTATGCTTGCAATATATAATGTTCATAATTAAGTGCTGAAAACAGTGACGATGGTCAAGCATGCATTGTCAGAATGGTGGCACTGTCACAACCAAACAAACAGTAAGTAGGGGAATTTTTATTCATTTAGAGTAATAACAGCAAAGAGGTGCTAAATTGGAGAACACCAATAGTGGGTAGAAATTTTGAGCTACACACTTCAATTTCAAACAGTTTTGGTGTTCTCTAATTTAGCACCTCATTTTCTAAGTTTGTCTTCTTTCCCTCCCTTTTCCAAGCCTCCATAATCTGTTACCAAAAGTTCAAATCACATAGCCACAGAACTATCAGAATAACCTTGAAGAAGACAAGCATAACCCTTCTATGACCAAAGTCCTGATGTAATTTTTAAAATATGCCTACAAGCTGGAGCTCTAGGATATCACATTTATATTAGAGAAATTATAGTAGTAATAAAAACTAAACTTTATTAATAAATTATAATCAACAAAAATATAATAATAAAGCATTTCTAACCCAGATTTCTTGAAGCATGTGGCAATCATTATTTATTTCCTTCTTTCTAAAAATATATATAGAGTAGCTTTATATTCCTAGTTACGATACTTAGTTTAAAGTTTAACTTAGACAGAGATTTGTAGGTATTACTTAGTATCGGTAACGGTATCAAATCCACGTGTTACAAATTGAACGAGAGGTCTTTTTTTTTTAACCAAATTTAGTCGATTTATTAACCAATTGTTATATCAAATTATCTTCTATAAGTAGATTATAGACCTAGTCAGGATCCTTAGTTTATTCTAAATTGAGATAGAGAGATTTGGAAGCTAATCAATACTTACGAGTCCGTAGAAGTACCGTTCGAGAATTCCCGCCATTTTTACACGATAGCATAAGCTTAGTGTAGTATAGTGCAAATAAAATATTGTCAATTAATCAGTAAATCTATTAATCTTGATAAACTTTATTGTCAATTAAATTGTATTTTTAACTCTATATATATATAACGACTTAATCGTAACAAATAATTAATACATAACTATAGTGGTACACGTGATACGGAAGTTGTATAAAGGGAACTCGTAGAAAACACTAGATACCGAAAAAAAGAAAAAAAAAAAAATATATATATATATATATATATATATATATATAACATAACTGTTTGGGATATAACTTAAGGATTTAATTTTTGTTTTGAAATTTTATTGAATTAAATCGGAATCATGACTCTGACCAGAGCAGCAAAGCAAAAGGCTCAAGCTAATGGGAGTGCTGTGGTTCAGGGGAGAACTGAGGGGGGCAGTTGCCCTCTGAATCACAGTCTTTTAAAATGCACTGTTTGCTTGATGTTTGCGGAGCAGTCGGGTACGGGACATGATACTGCCAAGGGGGATGTCTTTGTGTGTGCACGATGTAAGGAGTGCAAGGAAATCAGGCGACAACTCAGCGTTGTTATGGGCCTTTATGAGAGCTTGAAGGACAGGGTGGATGCCCTCGAAGGAAATAAATTGAGGGGCCGGTCAAGCTCTCAGCTGCCCACATCAACGCTAGAGCTTGCACTTGGTCATCAGGCAACACAGAGGCAGCCCCCTAGACAGAATGCGCTGGTCCCACAGAAACTAGTAGTTGTTGGTGACTCTATTGTCAGGGAAACGGGGAACATGCTCTGTAAAAAGGATAGGTGGAATAGGACCAGGGTATGTCTGCCGGGGGCAAAGGTTGATGACGTTGTAGAGCGGATATCATCTTTTAAGGGCACAAAAGGTGATATAGTTGTACACGTTGGCACTAATGATATTAAGAGTAGGACACCAGTGGAATTACTTAGCAAGTACAGGTCACTGTTGAAAAAAAGCCGTGAATTAGGGTTGAATTTGAAAGTGTCTGCAATTCTGCCCAGACACGATAGGAGGGAGTATATGATGAGAGCCTTGTCGATCAATTCGGCCCTGGAGGGATTGTGTAAGGCTCAAGGGGTAGAATTTTTTTCAGCCTGGACTGTACTTGTTAACAGGAGAGATTGCTTCTACAGGGATGGGATACACTTAAATAGAAAGGGTGCAAGAATTTTTGCTGATGCTGTCGAGGCAGTGTTAGGTGGGTCAGAAAACTGCTAGTTGGGGAGGATACAAGGACTAATAGATTAACAGTAGCCACTGGCAGAGGTGGAAGTGATTCTTGCACTGCTTCTATTGAAATGAGCAGAAGCCTGAAAAACAAGATGCAGGATATTTCAGAGACTGCTGGGAGTCATTGCGGTACAAGTAAACACATGGGTTGTGTTAGGGTAGCTAAGAAAAAAACAGGTGCATGTATACCTGCGTGTACACCAATGCTAGGAGTTTGGTAAATAAATTTGATGAATTTGAGGTATTGCTCAAAACATCAAAGGCAGATATTGTTGGGATATCAGAGACGTGGTGTCACACAGATATAAGTAATGCGGCACTGGAATTTGGGGAATACAATGTGTATAGAAAGGATAGACAGGACAGGAGGGGAGGAGGGGTTATGCTATTAATTAAGAAACACATAAAGTCCAAGGAAGTGAAGCCAGTCAACATCGATGGACAGTGCAGTGTCGAGTCAGTTTGGTGTGACATAAGTATAGGGAAATCAAAATTGAGAGTAGGAGTGTGCTATAGGCCTAATGACTCTGATGAGTATAATAAGATATTGTACAGGGAAATAGAGTGGGCCAGTAAATCAGAGAGTCTTATAATGGGGGATTTTAATTTCCCAGATATTGACTGGAATTTGTGGGTTGGTCACTCGCACACTAACAAGGCTTTTGTGGATTTATTGGATGATTGTTTTCTACATCAGCATGTTTGTGAGGCAACAAGAGGGAGCAATACTCTTGATCTGATTATCAGTAGTGATTCTTCATGCATTAAGAATCTGCAGATAAATGAACCACTAGGTGGCAGTGATCACAGTGTGTTGAAGTGGGATTTACTCAAGGAGGTAACTACCATCAGAGGTAAAGGGAAGGGTTTTTGTTTTCGTAAAGGCAACTATGATGGTCTGAGACAGTATTTAAATTCTATACAGTGGGACCAACTGATGATGTTACCAACAGCAAACTCAAAATGGGACGCATTCAAGGAACTAATCTTGGAGGCTACCAGGCTTTACATACCAACTAAGAAATATTGTTCAAGGTTTAGGCCTAAATAGTTGTCAGATGAACTAATGAGACATGTGGCAGAGAAGAAAAATGCATGGGATACATACAAATTAACGGGTGACATGGAAGCCTATGATAGATATAAGTTGGTCTGTAACCAAGTCACAAAGGAGATTAGGCAGGCAAAGGCAGACTACGAAAGATCCTTGGCAAAGGATGCAAAGAAAAACAGAAAAGAGTTCTTTACATATTTAAACTCAAGAAGGAAAGGGATGAATCAGATTGGTCCACTGGATATTGATGGTTCAACAGTTGAGGATCCTGCTCAGGTGGCTAACAATCTAAACGAGTATTTTGCATCTACATTCACGCATGAGGAGTTATTCAGGAAGGAGAATGATGCAGGTAAAGTAAACATTGGCAGTGAGCTGGATGATTTTGTAATAACTGAGAGGAGAGTGGAGGAGAGACTGTTGAGGATAAACATAAAAAAGGCACCTGGGGTGGATGGGATCTATCCAGTTATATTAAAGGAGGCAGCAAAGGAAGTAAGCAAACCCCTAGCCATAATTATGAGAGCTTCTTTGGACTCAGGGGAGGTACCCATAGGCTGGAGATGTGCAAATGTAACCCCAATTCACAAAGGAGGATCAAAGGCTGACACAAGTAATTATAGACCTGTTAGTTTAACTTCTGTTCCAGGTAAATTAATGGAGGCACTGGTTAAAGAAGCATTGCAGGATCATCTAGACAAGAATTCAGTTATAGCTCAGACGCAGCATGGTTTTGTTAAGGGCAGGTCTTGCCTGACCAATTTGATTGGATACTGTGATGTAGTCACAAAAGAACTGGATGCAGGGAATAACTTTGATATTATATATTTGGATCTTAGAAAGGCTTTTGATACTGTTGCACATGGAAGACTGCTGCACAAATTGGAGCAGTGTAGCATTGGAGGCAAATTGCTGCTATGGATAAGGGGATGGTTGAGTGGCAGAAGACAGAGAGTGGTAATCAATGGACACTGCTCAACGTGGACTAATGTTATAAGTGGAGTTCCTCAGGGTTCAGTGTTGGGTCCGTTGTTGTTTTCGGTGTTTATGAATGATATTGATGATGGGATATCAAGTTTAATGTCCAAGTTTGCAGATGATACAAAGGTTGGCAGGGTTGTTAAGGACACTACTGACGCTATGCTGCTGCAACAGGATCTGGAAAGGTTGAACAGATGGGCTGAGAGGTGGCAAATGAAGTTTAACATTGACAAATGTAAAGTACTACATATGGGAAACAGTAACTCCAGAGCAACGTATCAACTCTGCGGTACTGCACTGACAGTGGTGGAGAATGAAAAGGACCTGGGGGTAATTGTGCAAGCAGATATGAAGTTCTCTGAGCAGTGCAGACGAGCTGCAAGAGTAGCTCATGGTGTCTTGTCAATGATATACAGGAATTTTTCTAGCAGGGATAAGGAGGTGATTATTCCCTTGTATAAGGCAATGGTTAGGCCACATCTTGAGTACTGTATACAGGTCTGGAGGCCTCATTTCAAGAAGGATGTAGAGCTGCTGGAACGGGTACAGAGAAGGGCAACAAGATTAGTGAATGGAACAAAGGGTTGCTCTTACGAAGAAAGGCTTAAGTTTTGCAAATTACAGAGTCTGGAGACTAGGCACCGGCGAGGTGATCTGATAGAGGCGTTTAAGGCTTTGAATGGTTTGAGCATGCTCAATGCCAATGGGATTCTTCATCTTGCTCAGAATAATCACCTCAGAGGGCATAAATTCAAATTGAGGAAGGACGGATGTGGGATAGATGTGCGGAAATTTGCCTTTGGCCAGCGGGTGGTTGGTTGGTGGAACCGACTTCCATCACTTGTTGTTGAAGTTACTAGCCTAAACAAATTTAAAGCTCAACTGGACAGGTATTTCGAACGAACGGAGGGGTGAAATGGGAGTGGTGTTTGTGTGTTTTTTTTTTTTTTTTTTTTTTTTTTTTGGCTGATGCTGAATAAGCTTGCTTTCTTGCATCATATGCCTCTACTAATGCTAATATGCAATTTCAGGGCTATAAAAGTATAAATTAAATGAAATTTTAAAAAAGTAACAAAACAATTAATACTATAATAATCAGTAAAAGCTACTACTGCATCAAAGAATTACAATGCTGTGCAAGGCTAACATAGCAAATTATGTCACCATTTCTGTACATTTTAAATCCACTACTCAGGAGTTTATATATTTAGTTTAAATCATGCACGGAACAGGACTGTCCTCCATGACAAGATAGTGGTTTCACCACTTATCACTCATTTGGAAAGGTCTGGGTGCAACCATCTATGACTAGAGGAATTTCTAAAGTCCTCTTCAATCAAGACTGTAATTAGTTGATCTCAGACAGAGTATGGCCCCCTCTGGGGTATTCTGGGTTTTTCAGCCTACACAGCACAACACGCAAATTGACTTACACGTGCTTCTGCAGGCATAATATCTAACACATGGATTTTATATATTACATGCAATATGGTTTAAGGGGCTAATGCATCTAAAACCAAACAACTTTGCATAGAACAGGCATAAACATAAAGAAAAAATGATTATATTTGAAAATCAAATCAATGTGAACTCCAAACCTTAGTCTGAAAATAAATGTTCATCATGGTATAGCCATATTGAACATTCACTCATATTTAGTATGCCACCACTCCAGAAGTAGACAAGTTCAAATGCAACTTCATTCTTTCTTGTTCGTATGCTTCACACAAACAGATACAATAGCTGTGGCTCATTTATGCTTAACATCAACTGCATCAATGAGTGCTGCTCTTCGTGGACTAATGTTATTAGTGGAGTCCCACAGGGTTCAGTGTTGGATCCACTGTTCTTTTGTATATTTATCAATGATATTGATGAAGGTATATCAGGCTTAGTGTCAAAGTTTGCAGATGATACAAAGGTTGGCAGGGTTGTTAATGACAGTAATGGCAGTATGCTACTGCAAACAGGATCCAGAAAATTTGGGAAGATGGGCTGAGAAGTGGCAACTGAAGTTTAACCTTGACAAAGGCAAAGTACAGCATATGGGTAGAAGTAACCCCAGAGAAACGTACCAACTGTATCGTACTACATTTAAGGTGGTAGAAAATGAAAAAGACATGGGAGTAATTGTGCAGTCAGATATGAAGTTTTCTGAGCAATGCAGACAGGTTGTCAGGGCAGGTCATGGGGTTTTGTCAATGATAAATAGGAATTTTGCTAGCAGGGAAAAGGAGGCGATTCTCCCTCTGTATAAGGCAATGGTCAGGCCACACCTTGAGTACTGTATATACAGGTCTGGAGGCCTCATTTTAGGAAGGATGTAGATTTGCTTGAGCATGTACATAGAAGGGCAACAAGATTGGTGAGAAGAATGAAGGGATCCTCTTACCAGAGAGGCTTAAGTTCTGCAAATTGCAGCGGCTGGAGACTAGACACATGCGTGGTGATCTGATTGAGGTGTATAAGGCCTTGAATGGGTTGAGCACGCTGAATTCTGATGGGATTCTTCCACTTGTTCAGATTACGAACCTAAGGGGACATAAATTCAAATTGAGGAAAGGCAGATGTAGAATAGATGTGCGGAAATTTGCCTTTAGCCAGTGGGGGGTTAATTGCTGGAACAAACTTCCATCTGTCGTTGTGGAAGTTGATAGGTTAAATAAATTTAAGGAGGAACTGGACAAACATTTAGACAGATTTGTTTTGTAATTTTTTTTTTTTTTTTGACTGATGCTGCATAAGCTCATACACTTGCTTTCTTGCATCACATGCCACTACTACTACTACTCCTCCTAGTATTTACTTATTTTTGAATTTGTACTGTTGACTGCTACACAAATCCCATATTATAAAAAAATTATGAGGCTTCAAGTGAGTAGTCTCTCAAAATTGGATACATGAAAAAATAACACCTAGAAGGAAAAAAGATGCACTAACCCCTGAGTGCATAAAAATATTCACATGAGGAAAACAGCTAGATGGTTTCTCTTTTCATTAATTAGATGCAATTTTTGAAACTCTACACTCAATATTATATATGCAATCTCAGAAAAGTAAATACAGGTAACTCTTGTATAACACAGTAGTTAGGTTCCTATAAAATCTCGCTACAAGACCTCACTACGTTATTCTTATGGTATTCATTTTTCTCATGAACTTTGAAATGGTTCTTGGAATTTTTGTTTGGTGATAAAGGTTCTATCACCAAATTTTCCAGTTTGACACGACTACGACCTCCCTCATCTCCTCCAAATAACGTAAATTCTAGAAAAACAACCATCAAATGTATGACTATAAGACAGCCAAGGAAATTCCTTTACCCAGTGCATTTTGAATGATCTATTTTTGTTTCCTTGGGAAAGAGGGAAATTTGTAGTTTTTAGTTGGACACCATGGATCACGCAGTACACTATAATGTTCTTCATCAACTATTTTCTCCGTAAAACCAACATAACAACCAAAATCTCTAGCATACTGAAGTTCATTTGAAGTTGAAGCTGAACATTCTTCTGAAGCGTTTTGTGATGAAACAACTCCTGTATTCTCCATATTATCACTTCTGCTTTCAAATTTTGTTTTTGTCAACACCACTTTCATTACTCTTAAACTTTTTAAAAAATGTCATAAGAGTAGTTTGTTTCTCTGCTCATCTTTTATCCATAACTATAAATCTGTAATTAATGATAAAAATAATTACAAGTTTATCTCTGTGTGTGTGTGTGTGTGTGTGTGTGTGTGTGTGTGTGTGTGTGTGTGTGTGTGTGTGTGTGTGTGTGTGTGTGTGTGTGTGTGTGTGTGTGTGTACATATATATATATATATATATATATACATATACACACACACACACACACACACACACACACGCATGCAAAGAAGGCAGAAAATAATGCACCAAATAAAACAAATGAAATGTGACTGGCACACAGCTAAACTCTGAATTACTTTGAAGTGAGCATTGTGAACAACCAAACAGCGTGATGCCTTGAACTAGAATGCCAATCACATCACAATCAGAGTTTCCAACTGTAGTCAGTTGAAAATAGTGAAGCCACAATGCAAAAATAGCTAAAACCCTATGTTAACAATGAAAAAAAAAAAAAAAACTTTTTGTAGCTAAAGGGAATTTAAACAATTGGCTTATATTCTCCAAAAAAAAAGGACAGGGCAGCACGAGCCCTACCCTGGATCTGCCATAGGAAGTAATCATAGAAGCTACTAGGCTTTTCATTCTAATGAAAATATATTGTTCAAGGTTTAGACCTAAATGGATGTCAGATGAACTTTTGAGACATGTAGCAGAGAAGAAAACTGCATGGAAGGCATATAAATTATCAGATGATACAGAGGCTTATGGTAGATATAAATTAGTTTGTAATCAAGTCATAAAGGAGGTTAGGCGTACTAAGGCAGGTAATGAGAAGTCTCTGAGAAAGAATGCAAAGAAAAACAGCAGAGTTCTATTAACAGTAGAAGGAATGGGTTGAATCACATTCAGCCATTTGATATAGTAGTAGTAGAGGCATGTGATGCAAGAAAGCAAGCTTATACAGCATCACCCCAAAAAAAAAAAAAAAAAAAAATTCACACATCCATTCCCTCTAAAAGTTTGTCTAGTTCCTCCTCGTATTTATTTAAGCTATCAACTTCCACAATGACAGATGAAAGTTTGTTCCAGCAATCCAATACCTGCTTGCTAAAGGCAAATTTCTGTACATCTATTCTACAACTGTGTTTCCTCAATTTGAATTTTTGCCTCCTGAGGCTTATAATCTGAGGAAGAATTCCACCAGAATTGAGCCTTCTCAACCCATTCAAGGCCTTATACACCTCAATCATATCACCTTGCAGGTGGCTAGTCTACAGATGCAGCAATTTGCAGAACTTAAGCTTTTCTTCGTAAGAGGACCCATTCGTTCCCTCAGCAATCTTGTTGCCCTTCTCTGTACTTGCTCAAGCAACTCTACATCCTTCCTAAAATGAGGCCTCCAGACCTGTACGCAGTACTCAAGAAGAAGCCTGACAATTGCCTTATACAAAGGGATAACACCTCCTTTTCCCTACTATCAAAATTCCCGTATATCATTGACAAGACCCCATGACCTGCTCTGGCAGCCTGTCTGCACTGTCAGAAAACTTCATATCTGACTGCACAATTACTCTCAAGTCTTTTTCATTTTCTACCATTCTATAGTACCACACAGTTGGTACATTTCTCTGGGGTTACTTCTCCCCATATGCAGTAATTTGCATTTGTCAATGTTAAATTTCAGTTGCCACTTCTCAGCTCATCTGCTGCCCAACATTTCTAGATCCTGTTGCAAAAGCACACTGCCATTACTGTCATTAACAATCCTGCCAACCTTTGTATCATGTGCAAACTTGGACATTGCATGATATACCTTCATCAGTATCATTAATAAATGATATAAAAAATATAGAAAACAAAATGGACCCAACACCAAACCCTAGGGACTTCACTAATAACATTAGTCCACAAAAAGCAGTGTTCATTCATTATTGATTACCCCTCTCTGTCTTCTCCCACTCAACTACCCTTTTATCCAATGTAGCAACTTGCCCTTAATACCCTACTACTCCAATTTGTACAGTAGTCTTCCATGTGCAACAATATCAAAAGCTTTCCTGAAATCAAAGTATATGATAACAAAATTATTTTTTTGCATCCAGTACCTTTGTAACCAAATCATATTATCCAATCATATTTGTTAGACAAGACTTTCCCTCAACAAACCCATGCTGTGTCTGAATTATTACTGCAGTCTTGTCTAGTTGATCCTGCAATGATTCTTTAACCAGTGACTCCAATATTTTCACCGGAACAGAAGTTAAACTAACAGGTCTGTAATTACTCGTGTCACCCTTTGATCCCCCTTTGTGAATTGGGAATACATTTGCACATCTCCAGTCCATGGGGACTTCCCTGAGTCCAAGGATGCCATTATGGCTAAGGGTTTACTTACTTCCTTTTCTGCTGCCTCTAATATAACTGGGTAGATCCCATCCATCCCAGGTGCCTTTCTTATATTTATGGGTTAGTTAGTTAGTTATTTTGGTTTTTAGGAGCATTAGCAACTAAGGCCATATTGCTCCGGGAATATGGGGTGGTCATTCCCTGACCTTTCCGCATCCTCCGTATTTGGTGGTGGCGGGCTTGAACCCCGGTCCAATCAAGAAGCGTGTGCTATGCACTGCTGTTCCTTCCCACCTGGCTACGGAGGCGCCTGTTTATGGGTTAACTGTTGACAATCTAGCTCAGGTCACTGATAAATTGAATAGGTATCCTGGACCTACCTACATTCACAATGAGGAATTTTTTAGGGGTGGGGATACCACAAGTTTATCAAACTTTGAAGGGAAGCTAAATGACTTTGTGATAATTGAAAGGAAAGTGGAAGATAACTTGTTGAAGCTGAACATAAAAAAAAAGTACTGGGGCGGATGGAATCTATCAAATTATATTAAGAGAGGCAGCAAAGGAAGTAAGCAATCCTTGGACTGGAGATGGAGCAAGTTACTGCTAGGGATAAAGGGATAGTTAAATGAAAGAAGACAGGGAGGAGTTGTTTTCAATAGGTTCTTCGTGGCCTAATGTTATTAGGCCACGTCAACCACCCCGCCAACCCTAAGGTTGGCGGGGTGGTTGACGACAGTAATCAGTGTGAATTGCTCCAACAAGATCTAGGAAAATTAGGTCACTGAGCTGAGAAATGGCAGCTGATGTTTAACATTGACAAATGCAAGATACTGCATAAGGGTAGCAGTAATCACAGAGTAACTTATCAACTGTGTGTTACTACGCTCAGGGTAGTGGTAAATGAAAATGACCTGGGGGTAATTGTGCAATCAGATATGAAATTCTCTGAGCAGTTCAAACATGCTGCCAGGCCAGTTTATGGGGTTTTGTCAATGATATACAGAAACATTGATAGCAGGGGTAAGAAGTTGATTATGCCCATGTAGAAGACCATGATTAGGCTGTATCTTGAGTACTGTATATAGGTCTGGAGGCCTCACTTTAGGAAGGATGTAGATCTGCTGAAACGGGTGCAGAGAAGGGTAACCAGATTGGTGAAGTGAGCAAAATGGTGCTCTTGCCTAGAAAGGCCTCAGTTCTTCAAACTGCAGTATCCTGAGACTAGGCAACTGCAGGGAGATCTGACTGAGGTGTTTAAAGCCTTGAATGGATTGAGTAAGCTGAATGTTAATGGCATTTTTTACTTGCTGAGGCTACATACATGAGGGGGACATAAATTCAAGCTGAAGTCAGATGGTTATAGGATAGATGTGTAGAAGTGTGCCTTCAGCCATCAGGTGGTTGATTGTTGGAACAGGCTTCTATCTATTGTTGTGGAATTGGATGGTTTGAATAAATTCACGGAAGAACTAGACAAATTCTTGGAATGTATGGTTGAATGAAATGTGAATTTTTTTTTTTGCTGATGCTATATAAGCTTGCTTTCTTGCATCATTTCCACTACAAACAAAAAAAAAAAAAAAGTAAACTGCAGCCATTATCAATCTGCTGCAGGATGGAAGCCTCCTCAATGATTCATGTTGAGAGAAATGGACCATAATCTGCCACGCTGGTCCAGTGCAGGTTGGCAGATTGGCCATATTTTGAGGTCAGGGGCTTTGGCCCCAGGTCTACTCAAAGAGCATGTGCTACCGCACTCCTGCTTCTGATCACTCGGCTATGGAGGACGACCGTGCCACTACTACTACTACGATTTAAAGGCATTTTGAGCAACTATTTAAACTAGTTGAATCTAAATAAAATTTCTCAAAATTATTCTACTTACCCAAACTGTTGAATTATAAAATTTATCTTCATTACAGTGAATGCTATGGTATATAACCTGTTCTTGAACATCCAAGACCTAATCATTTTATTCCCACTGCTTCATCATAAAATCCTTCTATCTAAACTATCAAATAAAAATAGTAGGAAAGAGAAATTACATCTCAATAAAACCTGCATTTATACTTTTCAGAAACGATCTACATAACATGGTAACATAAAAACAACTACTGCATATTAACTAAAACAAAAATTCTTAAAAAAATACTTGCTAGTTAAGCCACAAAAATAAGACAGTAGTGTAGCCTCCTTTCATATCCATGACTAGAATACTGCTGCAAAGTAATCTACATATAGCAACAATCACTGATATATGTATGATGCCTTTCTGCTTTTGCATACATTTTATAGTGCCCTGGTAGTCAAGTACTATCATTATTCTGTCAATCAACTTTAACATATATACATCGCACATAGCATAACTAAAGCACGGTGAAAGAGGCCTATGCGCTCCGGATTCATATTATTAAAACGAGAATTATAGTTCCTCAGAGCGGTTTAATACTTAGAACATACATACAAAGAACGGTTTAATATACAAAAAGCTTTCGGCTGAGCAGACAGCCTTCTTCGGTTAAACAGAAAAATATATTAAATGACAGTTAGAATGGAGATGTGCACTGCCAAACTGGTGCGTGAGGCGCGTGGCTAATTGTTTGAGGTTGAAGTTTGTGGCTGTGACGTATGGTGGTGACGCGGCCAGCGTTTGTTATGGACAGAATTATTGCTTCTGTGATGGGGTTAACTTGACAACCACAGTTCCTGTTCAAAGAGGTATCCGAGCATTTTATGTTTAACGATTCCAACCAGGTGTGCCGTAGGTAATGGTGGGACCTGTCCACAACCACGACATCGCAGTGTGGGTCAATGTCGTGGTGGGTTGTCCAGACGTGCTCGGCAATAGCTGAGTGTTCCACATTTGCCAAACGGATCGGCCTTTTATGTTCTGAGAGGCGTTTCTCGAGCCGACGTCCAGTCTCTCCAAAGTAGCAGCTAGTGCAGTCACGGCAAGAGATGTGATAGACCAAATCTCTCTGCAGAAGTGTGGGGACAGGTGTTTTTGCTTCGGAAATGAGAGAACGTAGTTTCCTGCCTGGGAGTTGGATGCACTTTATCCCATATGATTTTAGGATTCTACCGATCCGTTGCGACAGGTTGGGGTAGTATGAGATAAATGCCCTCGTGGAGGACTTACCACTGTTGATGCTACTGTTGGTCGCAACGCTATCACGTGCCTGTAGGTCACACCTGTCAAGGGTGTCGATGGGATAGCCACACCTCGCAAGGTCCGCTTTGACCCTGGTGATCTCTGTGCATCTTTCACCTACAGAGCTAGGAGTGTCCAGGCGCGAGTTAGCAAGGTTCGGGCAGTGGTGAGGAGGTGACCCCGTGCGTGTGCTGACCGGAAGTTGGTAAATTGGCCAGCACACATAGGTTTACGATAAACTGTCGTCTTCAAGCATGTGTCTTCGCGCCAGACGAGGGTATCTAGGTATGGTATGGTGTTGTTCGACCCCAGCTCAATCGTGAATTTTATGAAGGGCGATAGTGAGTTGAAATTCGTTGACCTGAGTCTCTAGGGATAACTACGAACACATCGTCTACATAGCAACACCAAAAGGCGATGTGATCTGGTGCGTGTGTAAATGCACGTCCCTCTAACTCCTCCATCACGATGTTTGCCGTGACCGAACTGACAGGGGAACCCATGGCTGTGCCATGCACCTGCTGGTAAATTGAGTCGCTAAACATGATTGCACCACCTGTTAAGCACAGTCTGAGGGCGGTGGAAATGTCATCAGGTGTCAGTCTGGTTCTGTCGCTAAGGGTTTCATCATTGTCCAAGAGTTGTTTTGCACAAGATATGGGATGGAGGTAAAGAGTGATATTACATCGAACGATTCCATGACTTGATCTTGTGAGATGGATATAGTGCGGATCCTTTCTATGAACTCAACACTGTTGGAGACGGTGTAGGTGGTCTTGCCAACTAGAGGAGAAAGAAGCCTCGAGACAAACTTAGACAACTCGTAAGTCAGTGATCCATAGCAGGATTGTACTCCGGGTGTCAGATCCCTCGGTTTTACGGCCTGCCGAAGGTACACAAAGAAGACACACCACTAAGACCAATTGGATCGTGCTGTGGATCACCGACTTACGAGTTGTCTAAGTTTGTCTCGAGGCTTCTTTCTCCTCTAGTTGGCAAGACCACCTACACCGTCTCCAACAGTATTCAGTTCATAGAAAGGATCTGCACTATATCCATCTCACAAGATCAAGTCATGGCATCGTTCGATGTAATATCACTCTTTACCTCCATCCCAGTGGAACTTGCCATCTCTTGTGCAAAACAACTCTTGGACAATGATGAAACCCTTAGCGACAGAACCAGACTGATCCTGATGACATTTCCACCGCCCTCAGACTGTGCTTAACAGGTGGTACAATCATGTTTAGTGACGACTCAATTTACCAGCAGGTGCATGGCACAGCCATGGGTTCCCCTGTCAGTTCGGTCATGGCAAACATTGTGATGGAGGAGTTGGAGGGACCAGATCACATCGCCTTTTGGTGTCGCTATGTAGACGATGTGTTCGTAGTTATCCCTAGAGACTCAGGTCAACGAATCCTAACCCACCTCAACTCACTATCGCCCTTCATAAAATTCACGATTGAGCTGGGGTCGAACAACACCATACCATACCTAGATACCCTCGTCTGGCGCGAAGACACATGCTTGAAGGCGACAGTTTATCGTAAACCTATGTGTGCTGGCCAATTTACCAACTTCCATTCAGCACACGCACGGGGTCACCTCCTCACCACTGCCCGAACCTTGCTAACTTCGCCTGGACACACTCTAGCTCTGTAGGTGAAAGATGCACAGAGATCACCAGGGTCAAAGCGGACCTTGCGAGGTGTGGCTATCCCATCGACACCCTTGACAGGTGTGACCTACAGGCACGCGATAGCGTTGCAACCAACAGCAGCATCAACAGTGGTGAGTCATCCACGAGGGCATTTATCCCATACTACCCCAACCTGTCTCAACGGATCGGTAGAATCCTAAAATCACATGGGATAAAGTGCATCCAACTCCCAGGCAGGAAACTACGTTCTCTCATTTCCAACGTGAAAACACCTGTCCCCACCCTTCTGCAGAGCGGTTTGGTCTATCGCATCTCTTGCCATGACTGCACTAGCTGCTACTTTGGAGAGACTGGACGTCGGCTAGAGAAAACGCCTCTCAGAACATAAAAGGGCGATCCATTTGGCAGATGTGGAACACTCAGCTATTGCCGAGCACGTCTGGACAACCCACGACGATGTTAACCCACACCGCGATGTCGTGGTTGTGGACAGGTCCCACCATTACCTACGGTGCACCTGGTTGGAATCGTTAAACATAAAATGCTCGGATACCTCTTTGAACAGAACAGTGGTTGCCAAGTTAACCCCATCACAGAAGCAATAATTCTGTCCATAACAAACGCTGGCCACGTCACCACCATACATCACAGCCACAAACTTCAACCTCAAACAATTAGCCACGCGCCTCACGCACCAGTTTGGCAGTGCACATCTCCATTCTAACTGTCATTTAATATATTTTTCTGTTTAACTGAAGAAGGCTGTCTACTCAGCCGAAAGCTTTTTGTATATTAAACTGTTCTTTGTATGTATGTTCTAAGTATTAAACTGCTCTGAGGAACTATAATTCTCGTTTTAATAATAACTAAAGCACTTATATGGAAGGGTAACATGTACTTTAAGAAGATAATTGAAACTGCTGAGGAACTATTTGGGTAAAACTGGTACTGGCATTTATAAATTTCATGTCTTGGCAATCTACATCCAATTATGTATGCAGCAGTTTACTGCAGTCACACTGTAATTAATTCTAAATCAAATTTCATATTATTAATATACCATAAAAGCTTGCTTTCTCTTTGTAAGCAGCTGAAACACAAATACTGAATTTCACAGCATCTGTTTAACAAGATGGATGGCTTAGAACCAACATACTGATCACTATTTTTCACCATGGGTTCAAAACTAGCTATGAACAATTTAGTTAATGTAAGTGGTGCATTACATTTCAAGCAGATCAGCAAACAGTAAACATTCATGATTTATAACAAAAAAAAAAAAAGAGCAAAAAGCAATAACTTTTATATGAACTAAGAAAATTGTTTCTGTATATCTGCCACATTCCCATTTATTCCTTCAAAACATAATATCTAGTGCTCCAGGTAAATTATATGATATATGGATAGGCTGCATAATATGTAGGAAAATTAAATAATTGCCAGATTTCTATTGTTTTGATTTGAATGAAATTTGGAAGGGTCAACAAAACTTTCTAAAAGGAACAAATATAAATTTTCATGAAAATTAATCTGCTGGGAGCAGAGTTATTATATGCGGATGGACAGACAAAGAAATAATAAATTATCTGATTTTTATTTGTACGATTTTAATGAAATTTAGAATGGCTCTAAATAACTGCCACATTTCTGTTGGTCCAATATTAATGATATTTATAATGGCTTGAAAATCTTTTTAAAAGCCCAAATAAAAAATTTCATAAAAATCTGTCCACTAGGAGCCAAGACGTTACGTGGAGGAAGGAAAATGGTGAAAACAACAGGTGCATTATAAATATATGCTAATGCACCTAACAATCAATTTTTGTTCTGTTTTGATTTGCTTCATTTTGATTTAAGAAAAAAATCTGAAGTGAAAAATTAACTTCAATTTGTTTTTATTTATATAATATCGGTGTTTAGATACACCATAGATAACTCTTAAGAAACTACAAAGTAGTTGTTGTAGGCATCATTTGCTATTTCTCATATTGTGCTCTGCCTTCATGACGAGTTGCCATGATATTGCACTACTTCGAATAAGTAACGCTTCACTAATAGAGAAGTAGTGCAATATCATGGCAACTCGTCATGAAGGCAGAGCACAATATGAGAAATAGCAAATGATGCCTACAACAACTACTTTGTAGTTTCTTAAGAGTTATCTATGGTGTATCTAAACACCGATATTATATAGATACCAAACACTTAAAGTATTATGCCTTGTACATTTATTTATTTAAAATATTCACATCTACACCTCTTGGCATCTCTCATATTGTGTGATTATCTTCACAACTGGGTCGTCATGTCTGCATTACCAGGGTACCTACCCACCCACTGACGATAGGCCGGATATAACGTTCTTCTTTCGTATAATCGCCTGACGAGGTTGTGCTGCTTCAAGGTCCTTCTAGATCGTAAGTTCTTAGATTAAGTTGTTTTTTTTTGCTGACCCTGCGAAAGTTTCCAGGGTGGGATTAGTGCCTGCGGGCACGACAATTGTTACTTTTTTTTTTTTTTTTTTTCCTCTACAAAATGAGTTTCTATATACGTGAGAGGACTTTGGAATTCACTCTGGATGCAGAGTATGAACCGAGACAAGTAATTGAGGGTTTAGCGAAAAGCGTAAATTTATCTAGATTACAGGGGTTCACCCTCCTACCCTTGAGGAAATACCAGGTAGTTTGTAAAGACTGCGTGACAAGAGACACATTGCTGAGGGGCTTCCCTTTTGAAAACCAAGTGATACACCCCCATTTGGTGGGTAGTATCAGGAAATATATCACCATAGAGCGTTACCCAATTGAAATGCCGAACACATATCTAAAAACTTCATTAGAAGCATATGGAAAAGTCTCGAGAATAGAAATGCACGCGTGGGAGGGCTTTCCAGAGCTGTATACGGGAAAAGTAACAGTGCAAATGGAAATGAGAAAACCAGTTCCAAACATCATCTATGTAATGGGAAATCGACTACTTCTGAATTACAGAGGGGTAGAGAAGAGGTGCTTAAAATGTGGCAGCCTGGATCATTTAGGCGCGAATTGTACAAATGGGCGTTGTTTCAATTGCAAAGAACTGGGGCATATCAGCAGTGACTGCCCCAAAGCATGCAACAAATGTGGGGAGACAAGCCACAAAGCGGGAAGCTGCTCAATTAGATCATATGCAGATGCCATCAGAGGAGGGGAAGAAAAAGTAGGCGAAGAAAATTCGGAAAAGGGAAATATGGTCATTTTAAGGCCACGGGGAGTCATAAAAAAGATACTGTCAGCTGAACCAGTGAATCCAATTACAGGAACAGGGGAAGGAAAAGGGGTTATAGACATAAGTCAAGATACCCCCACTTCAATGGAAATAGCAAGAGGTATGAAGAGGGGGGACAACAAAGACGAAGAAAGTCTAGAGGTAGAAGGAAAAAGAAAGAGGAAAGAGGAAAAAGGGAAGGACACAATACAAGATCTGAATGAACTAAGTTCAGATGACTCCGAAACAGAAGGGACATTAGGCGAGGGTAGTGACAAATTACTGGGGGTGGAGCATTTAAAAAAATACGTGCCAGTAGGATCGGAAACATTAACTGTTAAATTAGAAGAATGGGAACAGCGGCTAGGAAAGCCGAGAATAGTGGTAGAGCATGCTCAAGGAGGTAAAGTAAACAACATCCAATTCATGTGGAGAGACATATTTTTTTGGAAACTTAGCAGGACAGACGGTACTGGGAGTAGTGCAGCAGCTAAACAATTCCCGAATCTCATGGTTATTAGGACATGAGCAAGAGTTAGGCAGAACCTTGTATGCTCTAAGCGTATCTCTGACACAATAGATCAGATTTCTACATGGTAATCATAGGTACTTGGAACATAAGGGGTTTTGCTCAAGGGCATGCTCAGCATCATGTATGGAGAAGCATGTTGTTACTAGGGGTAAAAATTTTATTCATCCAAGAAAGTCATTTTTTTAACAGTGTCCAAGTGCGAAAATTCCAGAACAGATACAAATGTCTAAGCTTCTGGAGTTTTGGCTCAAGCAATTCCAAGGGGGTAGGCATCATAGTCTTACCACCGGTCATAGGAAAATTCTGCAATCTGCAAAGGGACATAGAAGGGAGAATAGTCTGCATTGACTGGAGAATTGGGTCGCACACAATAAGACTGATGAATGTATATGCACCAAACACCGCTCCAGAGCGGAGGCGGATATTTAGTAGTTTACATCTTTTTTTGGTGGGGGCCCGATTGATTATACTAGGAGGAGACTGGAATTGCGTGTTAGACCCAGTTAAAGATAAGACAGGTACGGGGGATCCAACAACTGGCACAGAGGGCTCCTTGGAGCTCAACAGCTTGAGCTTAAAACATGACCTGATAGATATATGGAGAAAGAAATATCCCATAAGTCACGGAGCAACCTGGTCTAGGGGAACGGTAGGGACCCGCATTGACCGGTTCTATGTCCCAAGCAAGATAGCAGATAAAATAAATCGGGTAAGACATATTAACATTTCGGGACCCCGCGCAATAACAGATCACAAATTAGTTATAATGGACTTTCCACTAAGCCTAACTGTAGAACAGGGGAAGGGCCCCTGGAGGTTAAAACCGGTGCTCTTGCAAGGTGACCCGCAGGATATTAAAAGACTAACACAGCTTTTGAGAAATCATAAACACTGGACTGAAGGGAGCTGGGTGCACTACAAAAATTCAATAAAAACAGCTTTTCAAAAATTAACAAGGGAAAAGCACCTGGAAAGCAAGAGAGAGCTAAGACACCTGTATGAAGTTCGGAGACTCCTAAAGTCTTGTCAGGATGATCTGTGGGAAAGGGAAATACAAAAAGAAATCCTGTCGCTATTAGAGAGGCAGGCAGAAAATGAAGCTATCCAGACGCGTATATGTTACAAGAAAGCTGATAAGTCGTCTGCTTTCTTCTTTAAGCAATTCAACAGATCACGCAGAGACAGCAGTTTAATCCATCAAATACAGGTAGGCCCACACCAATATCAGAACACTAGTGACATCATTAAGTGTTTTGCACATGCTTACAAAGAAATGTATACAGCATTTAAAGGACCAGGTTTACTAGAAAGCTGGGAATTACCAGGGTTCCTGGCAGTTCATAGACATGAACAGGATCAACCTATCTCCCTGAGTGAACTATCATCAGCATTGAAAGATATGAAAGGAGGTAAAGCGCCAGGTCCAGATGGGCTAACAGTGGAATTTTATAAGAGGCATTGGGAGGAAATTGGACCAGTCTTGGCCGTCATTTTCTCCAAATTCTTCTCGGAAGGGGCTGTCCCCAAAGAATTTATAGAAGCCCAAACCATATTTCTCAAAAAACAGGGTAAAATGGGGAAAGAAGTGGGCGAGTGGAGGCCAATATCACTACTAAATACAGATTATAAGTTGTATGCCAAAGTATTAAACGCCCGACTCAAAAGGCATTTAGGGCACATCATAGGTCCCAATCAAACATATGCAATTCCAACAAGATCTGTGATGGCAAATCTGTCATTTCTAAGAGATTTGCAGGTATACTGCAAGCAAAAACAATACAGTGTAGTGGTGGCTGTACTGGATTTGGCAAAGGCCTTTGATAAGCTTTCCCATGAATATCTTAAAAATCTGCTGCATACGGTCCGAACGGGTTCTTTGCTAAGAACAGCCATTATCAGTCTGTACAAAGGGGCACAAACCACTCTTTTGATTAATGGCCACAGCTCGGAGAAAATAGAACAGCAACGAGGAGTTAGACAGGGGTGCCCACTAAGCCCTGCACTATTCTCGCTGGCATTAGAACCCATATTAAGGCAATTAGCTATTTCTAAAAACATTAGCGGGGTTCATCTTCCTGGCCCACACTCGGATTGCAAATATGTAGCACATGCAGATGACGTGATCCTAACTTTGGCGGATAGCAGTTCTCTACAAAGAGCGCTGGAAACCTTCAGTCATTTCAGCCTATCCAGCGGCCTATGTCTAAACAAAAGCAAGACGAAATGTCAACAGTGGGGAACTGAGGCTCCAGTACAATTGCCAGCAGGCCTCACATTCTCGACAACACCTATAACCATCCTAGGGGTTCGCTTTGTGAAATATCCGGTAGTATCGTGCCGGCAATTACTAGATTCTTGGGAGGTCGCTCTATCAGAGTGGAATTTGGGGATGCTATCTTTCTCCGGAAGGGTGTGTATTATGTGGACGATTCTGATACCGATGCTGATGAATACTGTGTCAATTACATCATTTAATTACTGCGTGCAGAAAAAGCTTACTCGAAGACTATTTAAGTTCTTTTGGAACAGCAGACAGCAAGAAGTGACACAGCAGAAACTATACTGCAGGAAGTGTGAGGGAGGTTATGCAGTACCACGGTTAAAGTGGTTAAGGTGGGCATATGTGTTAAAGCACATTTGGACTGCCCTACGGGGAGCCCATGCAGCTGCTGCCTTAGCAAAGTACAATATGGGAAGGTTTACTAAACTACTAGGAGAGGAGCACACTGGTCCAACAGTAGAAATAATAACACCCTTCTACAAATTGGCAATCAAACACTTACAAGAGTTATCTGCAGGGGGTTTGCACATGGGAACCAAGCTTAAGGTTTCGGAAATATACTGGAAGCTATCCGACATGAATACACCGCCAGTACCGGTGCCACGCAGTTGGCTGAGACTAGATGTGATTCAGATGTTGGACAACCTACACCATCATATAGGTTATGAGTCACGGAAGGACCTGGCATGGAGAATAATACACGGACACCTGCCAGTGGAGAAGAACAAAGCCAAATTTCGAGGGCACACGAATATTGAGTGTTTTTTCTGTAAGGCGTGTGAAACAGTGGAACATGCATTCTTCTCTTGTCCGGTTACTCAGCGCATCTGGCTTAGTGTACACAAAACAATGGGAATACCACGCTTGACCAGGGAACAAGTACTATTCTTACAGTTCCCGGCCCCCATTTCCAGAGCAACACGCATCCTGATATACCTCCTAAATGAAGGTAAATATCAGGCCTGGAAAATCAGGAAAAGAAAAGAAGGCGGCTCTGCACAGGAGGTGTCAAAATGCACCCTTCGAACGATGCATGGTGCAATAAGAAGATTTTTGCTATTAGAATTACGACAACTTGGTAAACAAAGATTCCTACAATTATGGTGTTTCCCCACACCTTTATGTCGGCTTATAGATGACAACATATATGTGCAGCTTAGATGGTAAGTATGAGGCTAGGCTAGGGAAGCGTATGTACCAAACAGATTAGTTTAGTTATTAGAGGAAAGGGACCAAGCCAGCTGCAGGTGTTTGGTCTCTCTCCCAGATGAACGGCAGCCGAGCTTTGAAGGCTGCATGAAGCAACAGGAGTGTGGAAGAGGGGGATGACCCTAGAACCCATGTAGGGCAAGCCAACTCCAGGCGGCCGCCAACTAGGTGGTCACATGGACTGGGCCTTCCTCGGAGTGTGTCAGTGGGAGATTGAGCAGCCCAATCGGGTTGAGGTGAAAGATATGAGCGGACAAGGGTGTCTGTCCCTGTCTGCTCATTACAGGGAGTTTTTTTTTTTTTTTTTTTTCAGCGATACAGGCCGCTAGGCAATCCCAAAGCAGGATCTATATAGGATTCTTGAAGGTAGTTTCCATACAAATATCTGGAAACTGGAAAACATGTCTGGTCTAACCAGTAAGCCTACCCACCCACTGATGAAGGCCAAATAGCCAGAAACATGCAGGACTCCGATTGGGTAATAAATATCCCCGTCAGGGGGACACATTGCCCATTCGGGGCAAAGAGCTTTGAATTCAGGTGAATAACAACTAAAAAATCCCTTTCATTCTTCGACGGCATGGTTTTTCCTCTCCTTCTCTTACTGTCACTTTCCTACCTCTTTTTTCTTTGCTCAGCCTAATAGGGATATTGAGGATAACGGACATCTTTATCCAATACCTTTTTCAAAACAGTGCTGTCTGGGGGGCCTGATATTCACGGAGTTTCCGAGAATGGGTAACAACAGACTTCTCCACTGGGGAAGCGTTGCCTATTCGAGGAGTTTATGAGTTTTTGAGTGGTGTGAGTTGAAGGAGTTATTGTCCCTTTCATTCTTCTACACTGTTTCATTTCCTCTTCCACTCCTATAACTTTCCCTCTACTTTTTGCTTTTCTAAGTCTAATAGGGACAAGTGGATATTCGAGTAGATATTCACATACATACAAATAGCCGTGAAACAGTGCTGTCTGGGTGGTGGTACTCAACCGAGAATAAGTAACAAGTCTTCTCTATTAGTGAAGCGTTACTTATTCGAAGTAATGCAATATCATGGTAACTCGTCGTGAAGGCAGAGCACAATATGAGAAATAGCAAATGATGCCTACAACAACTACTTTGTAGTTTCTTAAGAGTTATCTATGGTGTATCTAAACACCGATATTATATAGATACCAAACTCTTAAAGTATTATGCCTTGTGCATTTATTTATTTAAAAAGTTTTTATTTATATATTCTTTTATAAATGGATTACAGAAATTTATATACCATATTAAGAAATAGTCTTATGAAGCATTTACAAATAAGCAAGCAAAAAAAAAAAAAGGGAAAATATGTTTAAGCACAGTAAAATTGGAAGAAATAACTGGAGGACATGCCTTTGGTCTACTGGAGTAACCCAAATGGCAATGCGCTAGGAAGTATCCAAAGCAGCTAGTATAAAATCATATTAATTCCACTTTGCCTAGCTGTGATTGAACAGAGTCCAAGTAATGTTTGTATGTATATGTGCATGTGTATATATATATATATATTGTCGGATCTCTCTTTAACAACTTTCATATAGCAAACTTTTCTATGTAGCGAACTTTTTTTTGATTTCCCCTTGTTCATTACATTTAAAATAGTTTCCTTATAATCTTCATTAAATTTCCCTATGATGAACTTATTTCGAGAGACCTAGGTACACATTTCTCGTGCCTCTGGCCTTTAGGCAATAAAGATAATGCTGTAGAAAGCACGAATTAAGAGCTAAAAAGATTAAGCATTAATCCTTTTCGCTTTTAACAGCTAAAGGCTTTAATTCCACGAATTAAGAGCTAAAACACTTTACAATTTAATGGTGCCTGTAAAACTCTGCAGGAAGAAACTGGCCAACCAGGCATGGGATAGAAAAAGATGGCAGTTTGGGAGAGGCCTTTGCTCAGCAGTTAGCATTAGCATTAGTAGAGCCATTTGATGCAAAAAAAAGCAAGCTTATGCAGCATCAGCCAAAAAAAAAAAAAAAAAAACCACTTCCACTTCACCCCTCTGTTCGTTCGAAATACCTGTCCAGCTGAGCCTTAAACTTATTTAGGCTATCAACTTCCACGACAAGGGATGGATGGAAGTCTGTTCCACCAACCAACCACCCGCTGGCTAAAGGCAAATTTCCACACATCTATCCTACATCTGTCTTTCCTCAATTTGAATTTATGCCCTTTCAGGTGATTATTCTGAGCGAGAGGAAGAATCCCATCAGCATTGAGCATGCTCAAACCATTCAAGGCTTTGTACACCTCTATCAGATCACCTCGCTGGTGCCTATTCTCCAGACACTGTAATTTGCAAAACTTAAGCCTTTCTTTGTAAGAGCGCCCCTTTGTTCCATTCACTAATCTTGTTGCCCTTCTCTGTACTCGTTCCAGCAGCTCTACATCCTTCTTGAAATGAGGCGTCCAGACCTGTATACAGTACTCTAGGTGTGGCCTGACCATTGCCTTATACAAGGGAATAATCACCTCCTTATCCCTGCTAGAAAAATTCCTATATATCATTGACAATACACCATGGGCTACTCTTGCAGCCTGTCTGCACTGCTCAGAGAACTTCATATCTGCCTGCACAACCACCCCCAGGTCCCTTTCATTCTCTACCACTGTCAGTGTAGTACCACAGAGTTGACACGTTGCTCTGGGGTTGCTGTTTCCCATGTGTAGTACTTTACATTTGTCAATGCTAAACTTCATTTGCCACCTCTCAGCCCATCTGCTCAACCTTTCCAGATCCTGTTGCAGCAGCATAGTGTCAGTAGTGTCCTTGACAACCCTGCCTACCTTTGTATCGTCAGAAAACAATAATGGACCCAACACTGAGCCCTGAAGGACTCCACTAATAACATTAGTCCACGACGAGCAGTGTCCATTGATTACCACTCTCTGTCTTCTCCCCCTCAGTCACCCCTTTATCCACAGCAGCAATTTGCTTCCAATGTCACACTGCTCCAATTTGTGCAGCAGTCTTCCATGTGCAACAGTATCAAAAGCCTTTCTAAGATCCAAGTATATAAAATCAAAGTTATTCCTTGCACCCAGTTGCATTGTGACTGCATCATAGTATCCAATCAAATTGGTCAGGCAAGACTTCCCCTTAACAAAACCATGCTGTGTCCGAGCTATAACTGAAGTCATGTCTAAATGATCCTACAGTGCTTCTTTAACTAGTGCCACCATTAATTTTCCTGGAACAGAAGTTAAACTCACAGGTCTATACTTACTTGTGTCAGCCTTTGATCCTCCTTTGTGAATTGGGGTCACATTTGCACATCTCCAGTCTGTGGGTACCTCCCCTGAGTCCAAGGAAGCTCTCATAATTATGGCTAAGGGTTTGCTTACTTCCTCTGATGCCTCCTTTAATATAACTGGATAGATCCCATCCACCCTGGGGGCTTTTCTTGTGTTTATCTTCAACAATTTCTCCTCCACTTTACTCCCAGTTATTACAAGATTCTCTAGCTTACTGTTAGAGTTGAATACACCTACTGCATTCCCCTCCCTGAATAACTGCTCATGTGTGAATGTCGATGCAAAATATTCATTTAGTTTGTTAGCTACCTGAGCAGGATCATCAACAGTTGACCCATCAATATCAAGTGGACCAATCTGATTCAACCCCTTCCTTCTAGAGTTTACATAAGTAAAGAACTCTTTGCTGTTTTTCTTTGCATCCCTTGACAAAGATTTCTCGTAATCTGCCTTCGCCTACCTAACCTCCTTTGTAACTTGGTTACAGATCAACTTGTATCTATCATAAGCTTCTGTGTCATGTGTTAATTTGTATGTATCCCATGCATGTTTCTTCTCTGCCATATGCCTCATTAGTTCATCTGACATCCATTTAGGCCTAAACCTTGAACAATATTTCTTAGTTTATATGTAAAGCCTAGTAGCTTCCAAGATAAGTTCTTTGAATGCTTCCCATTTTGTGCATTCCCCTCCCTGAATAACTGCTCATGTGTGAATGTCGATGCAAAATATTCATTTAGTTTGTTAGCTACCTGAGCAGGATCATCAACAGTTGACCCATCAATATCAAGTGGACCAATCTGATTCAACCCCTTCCTTCTAGAGTTTACATAAGTAAAGAACTCTTTGCTGTTTTTCTTTGCATCCCTTGACAAAGATTTCTCGTAATCTGCCTTCGCCTACCTAACCTCCTTTGTAACTTGGTTACAGATCAACTTGTATCTATCATAAGCTTCTGTGTCATGTGTTAATTTGTATGTATCCCATGCATGTTTCTTCTCTGCCATATGCCTCATTAGTTCATCTGACATCCATTTAGGCCTAAACCTTGAACAATATTTCTTAGTTTATATGTAAAGCCTAGTAGCTTCCAAGATAAGTTCTTTGAATGCTTCCCATTTTGCATTTGCTGTTGGTAACATCATCAGTTGGTCCCACTGTATAGAATTTAAATACTGTCTCAGTCCATCGTAGTTGCCTTTACGAAAGCAATAACCCTTCCCTTTACCCCTAATGGTAGTTACCTCTTTGAGAAAATCCCACTTCAGCACACTGTGATCACTGCCACCTAGTGGTTCATTTATCTGCAGATTCTTAATGCATGAAGAATCACTGCTGATAATCAAATCAAGAGTATTCCTCCCTCTAGTTGCCTCCCAAACATGCTGATGTAGAAAACAATCATCCAATAAATCCACAAAAGCCTTGCTAGTGTGTGAGTGACCAGCCCCCAAATTCCAGTCAATATCTGGGAAATTAAAATCTCCCATTATAAGACTCTCTGATTTACTAACCCACTCTATTTCCCTGTACAGTTTCATATTATACTAATCAGAGTGATTAGGCCTATAGCACACTCCTACTCTCAATTTTGATCTCCCAATGCTTATGTCACACAAAACTGACTCGACACTGCACTGTCCAGCGATGTCGACTGGTTTCACTTACTTGGATTTTATGTATTTCTTAACTAATAGCATAACCCATTCTGCCTTCCTATCCAGTCTCTCCGTTCTGTAGACATTGTACTCCCCAAATTCCAGTTCTGCATTCCTTATATCTGTGTGACACTACGTCTCTGATATCCCAACAATATCTGCCTTTGATGTTTTGAGCAATACCTCAAATTCATCAAAATTATTACTCAACTCCTAGCATTGGTGTACAGGCAAGTATACATGCACCTATTTCTATTCTTAGCTACCCAAACATAACCCATGTGTTTACTTGTACCGCAATGACTCCCAGTAGTCTCTGAAATATCCTGCATCTTGTTTTTCAGGCTTCTGTTCATTCCAATAGAAGCAATGCAAGTATCTCTTTCACCTCTGCCAGTGGCTACTGTAAATCTATTGATCTTTTTCTTCCCCCAAGCTAGCAGTTTTGCGACCCACCTAACACTGCCTCGATAGCATTAGCAAATATTCTTGCACCCTTTCTATTTAAGTGTATCCCATCCCTGTAGAAGCAATCTCTCCTGTTAACAAGTACTGTCCAGGCTGAAAAAAATTCTACCCCATGAGCATTCCACAATCTTTCCAGGGCCGAATTGATCGACAAGGCTCTCATCATATACTCCAGCCTATCGTGTCTGGGCAGAATTTCAGACAATTTCAAATTCAACCCTATTTCACGGATTTTTTTCAACAGTAACCTGTACTTGTTAAGCAATTCTGCCGATCTCCTACTCTTGATATCATTAGTTGGTACTAATGATATCAACTAATGATTGCTGATCAACTAATGAATTAGTTAGCATTAGCAGAGGCATTGATGCAAGAAACAAGCTTATGCAGCATCAGCCAAAAAAAAAATAATAATAAATAAAATAAATAAATAAAAAATAACCACTTCCACTTCACCCCTCTGTTCGTTCGAAATACCTGTCCAGCTGAGCCTTAAACTTATTTAGGCTATCAACTTCCACGACAAGGGATGGAAGTCTATTCCAGGAACCAACCACCCGCTGGCTAAAGGCAAATTTCCGCACATCTATCCGACATCCGTCCTTCCTCAAGTTGAATTTATGCCCTCTCAGGTGATTATTCTGAGCAAGAGGAAGAATCCCATCGGCATTAAGCATGCTCAAGCCATTCAAAGCCTTATACACCTCTATCTGATCACCTCGCCGATGCCTAGTCTCCAGACTCTGTAATTTTCAAAACTTAAGCCTTTCTTCGTAAGAGCAACCCTTTGTTCCATTCACTAATCTTGCTGCTCTTCTCTGTACTCTTTCCAGCAGCTCTACATCCTTCTTGATGTGAGGCCTCCAGACCTGTATACAGTACTCAAGGTGTGGCCTGACCAATGCCTTATACAAGGAAATAATCACATCCCTATCCCTGCTAGAAAAATTCCTGTATATCACTGACAAGACACCATGAGCTACTCTTGCAGCTCCTCTGCAATGCGCAGAGAACTTCATATCTGCTTGTACAATTACCCCCAGGTCCTTTTCATTCTCTACCACTGTCAGCGTAGAACCACAGAGTTGATACGTTGATCTGGGGTTACTGTTTCCCATATGTTGTACTTTACATTTGTCAATGTTAAACTTCATTTGCCACCTCACAGCCCATCTGCTCAACCTTTCCAGATCCTGTTCCAGCAGCATAGCATCAGTAGTGTCCTTAACAACTCTGCCAACCTTTGTATCGTCTGCAAACTTGGACATTAAGCTTGATATACCATCATCAATATCATTTACAAATACAGAAAACAACAGTGGACCCAACACTGAACCCTGAGGAACTCCACTAATAACATTAGTCCACGTTGAGCAGTGTCCATTGATTACCACTCTCTGTCTTCTGCCACTCAACCATCCCTTTATCCATAGCAGCAATTTGCCTCCAATGCCACACTGCTCCAATTTGTACAGCAGTCTTCCATGTGCAACAGTATCAAAAGCCTTTCTAAGATCCAAATATATAATATCAAAGTTATTCCCTGCATCCAGTTCTTTTGTGACTACATCATAGTATCCAATCAAATTGGTCAGACAAGACCTGCCCTTAACAAAGCCATGCCGTGTCTGAGCTATAACTGAATTTTTGTCTAGATGATCTTGCAGTGCTTCTTTAACCAGTGCCTCCATTAATTTTCCTGGAACCGAAGTTAAACTAACAGGTCTATAATTACTTGTGTCAGCCTTTGATCCTCCTTTGTGAATTGGGGTTACATTTGCACATCTCCAGTCTATGGGTACCTCCCCTGAGTCCAAAGAAGTTCTCATAATTATGGCTAAGGGTTTGCTTACTTCCTTTGCTGCCTCCTTTAATATACTGGTTAGATCCGATTAACCCCGGGTGCCTTTTTTATGTTTATCCTCAACAATTTCTCCTCCACTTTCCTCTCAGTTATTAGAAAATCATCTAGCTCACTGCCAATGTTTACTTCACCTACGACATTACCCTTCCTGAATAACTCCTCATGTGTGAATGTAGATGCAAAATACTTGTTTAGATTGTTAGCCACCTGAGCAGGATCCTCAATTGTTGAACCATCAACATCCAGTGGACCAATCTGATTCATCCCTTTCCTTCTTGAGTTTAAATAGGTAAAGAACTCTTTTCTGTTTTCCTTTGCATCCTTTGCCAAGGATTTCTCATAATCTGCCTTTGCCTGCCTAATCTCCTTTGTGACTTGGTTACAGACCAACTTATATCTATCGTAGGCTTCCATGTCACCCATTAGTTTGTATGTATCCCATGCATTTTTCTTCTCTGCCATATGTCTCAATAGTTCATCTGACAACCATTTAGGCCAGAACCTTGAACAATATTTCTTGGTTGGTACAGGGCGCCTCCGTAGCCAGGTGGGCAGGAGCAGCAGTGCGTAGCACATGCTTCTTGATTAGACCGGGGTTCGAGCCCGTCACCACCAAATACGGAGGATGCGGAAAGGTCAGGGAATGACCACCGCATATCTCCGGAGCAATATGGCTTTAGTTGCTAATGCTCCTAAAAACCAAACAACAACAACAACAACAATGTGGTTGGTATGTAAAGCCTGGTAGCTTCCAAGATTAGTTCCTTGAATGCTTCCCATTTTGAATTTGCTGTTGGTAACAACATCACTTGGTCCCACTGTATAGAATTTAAATCCTGTCTCAGACCATCATAGTCGCCTTTTTTGAAAGCAAAAACCCTTCCCTTTACCTCTGATGGTAGTTACCTCCTTGAGTAAATCCCACTTCAGCACACTGTGATCACTGCTACCTAGTGGTTCCTTTATCTGCAGATTCTTAATGCATGAAGAATCACTACTGATAATCAGATCAAGAGTATTACTCTGTCTAGTTGCCTCCCAAACATGCTGGTGTAGAAAACAATCATCCAATAAATCCACAAAAGCCTTGCTAGTGTGTGAGTGACCAACCCACAAATTCCAGTCAATATCTGGGAAATTAAAATCCCCCATTATAAGACTCTCTGATTTACTGGCCCATTCTATTTCCCTGTACAGTATCTTATTATACTCATCAGAATCATTAGGCCTATAGCACACTCCTACTCTCAATTTTGATTTACCCATGCTTATGTCACACCAAACTGACTCGACACTGCCCTGTCCATCGATGTCAACTGGTTTCACTTCCTTGGATTTTATGTGTTTTTTTAACTAATAGCATAACCCCTCCTCACTTCCTATCCTTTCTGTAGTCGTTGTACTCCCCAAATTCCAGTTCTGCATTCCTGATATCTGTGTGACACCACGTCTCTGATATCCCAACAATATCTGCCTTTGATGTTTTGAGCAATACCTCAAATTCGTTTACTAAACTCCTGGCATTGGTGTACACGCAAGTATACATGCACCTATTTCTATTCTTAGCTACCCTAACACAACCCATGTGTTTACTTGTACCGCAATGACTTCCAGCAGTCTCTGAAATATCCTGCATCTTGTTTTTCAGGTTTCTGCTCATTCCAATAGAAGCAGTGCAAGAATCTCTTTCACCTCTACTATGCCGAGAAGTCCTGCTGGTCAGCTGTCCACAGCCATTGGCAAAGATTAAGGCATATTCCTGGAGCGGGCATTGACCCTGGTTAACCTATTTTCTACTGTAAGCATCCTATTAGAGAATTAGGAGAGAGCGATTTTCCTTTATCTCGGAAATTGATCTGTTGTTTTGAAGAAATTAGTCATCCACACTTTCACTAAATTTCATCTGTCTCTGTTTACATTTTAGCTACAAGTGGTCTCTAATTTCAGCTTTGTTTTAACTGCTGTGCAAGTAACCTTACAGTGTCTAAAAGGAAATCCTTAAGTGTAGTGTGAAAAAGTGGAAGTGCTTAATAGCATAGATCGTGGCATTAAAAAAAAAAAAAGAAATCGCTTTAAAATTTAATGTTCCAGCCAGTAGTGTGTCAAACATTCTGAAAAACCTTGTTTCGATTCTCAAACTGTTTGAGGAAACAGGACCCGGTCGGAAGCATGCGAAATTATGCCTTTGGGAAGATGTAGATGAAGCAGTTTTGAAGTGGATGAAGTTGATTTGTGACCAAAACATGCCGACATCAGGGCTATTAATAAAAGAAAAGGCTATGGAGTATGCATCTTTTCTGGGGTGCAAATCATTCCAAGCCAGTTCTGGTTGGCTGGACAAATTTAAAGAGCGTCATGGCTTACTCAAAAACGTTATTTCTGATGAAAGTGACGTTGCAATTGAAGATGACTATACCCACTGGAAAGAAACAGTTATGAAAAAAATTATGGAGGACTACGAGTCCAAAGACATATTCAACATTGATGAAACGTCTATTTTTTAAATGTTTGCCGAACAAGACACTGAATTTTAAAAGTGATAAATGTTTAGGCGGTAAAAATAGCAAGGAGAGAATTACAGTCTTGGTTGCAAATGAGGCTGGTAATGAAAAACCGAAGCTTTTGGTAACAGGCAAAAGTAAATAACCCCAATGTTTCAAAGGAATAAAGTCTTTAGAGTTGGACTACAACTACAACAAAAAACCTCAAATGACAAGAGAAATTTTTGAGCAGTAGATTTTAAATTTCGATAGAAAGATGATAAAAGAAAACAGAAAAATTGCATTGATTGTCGACAATTTCTCTGCCCACCTTCACTTGGTAATTTTGAAACTTACAAGTGTGAAGCTTGTTTTCTTCCTTCAGAATAATTCATCTTAACTGCAGCCAATGGACCAAGGCATTATCAAGAATTTGAAAATGCACTACCAAAGGTGCATACTGAAAAAAATTATACTGAGAATAGAAACCAACCAACCTATAGATTTTATTATAGATTTGTGGATGTGCATATCAGAGTTGGCAAAAGTGTGGAGTCAAGATGTGGAGGAAATGATTAAGAACTGTTTCACAACAGCAGATTTTGCTAAAATGCTAATTAACAGAGGTGAAAGAGATGAACTACTGGAAGACAATGAACAATCTTGGGAAGATTTCCAAGCAAGGTTTGATCAGTGGAGAAATTGTTCTTGACAAATTTTTAAGAGTTGATAATGATGTCATAGTAGCTGAATATCCAAGTGACTTCAACATTTTGGAGCATATTTAAAGAACTAGTGACAATATCGACGATAAGTTGGATGAAAATTAGGGCATTATTAAACCTTCCAAACAAATATTGGCAGCATTTGAAACTTTGCATTGAGGCTTCTAGTGGGAAGAAAATGTAACAGAAAATATATCTGAGTGTTTAAAGTTAAACAAATGAGAACATTTTTATGAACAATGTACAGTAGAATCCAGTATACAGCAAAAAATAACCAAATATTTAATGACATAATTCTTAAAAGTGTACTAATAAATTGTGGGCATCACAAAAGTAGTAATTTCTTAATATGTACGTATTAATAAATTGTTTTAAAATGTTAGAAAATTTATTCATTTCCACTTCCTTCCCATCTCTTACTATATTTCTGAATTTACAGTATTTTTCATTGTTGAAAAGGTCATTTTTTGAAGGGAATGATCGATTTCATTATATAAAGGTCTGACTGTATATATATATATGTGGGTTCAGGTGTAAACAATGATAATATTTTTGTGAAAACTGATGATACTGTAAGTATTAGTATTAGTAACGGCCGTATGGTGCAAGAAAGCCTATGGCTTATGCTGCACCAGCCAAAAAAAAAAAAAAAAAAAAAATCCGAACAAAACAATGATAAAAACAAAATTAAATAAATAGAATAAATAATAATAATTAATAAATAAATAAAAATAATAAAATGAAATAAAAAATAAATAAAAAGGAAATTAATCCTATCATCCTATGCCGCTTCCCTTACCGAAAGTACTATCCAGATGACCTTTGAATTTCCCCAAACTGTCGGCCTCTACCACCATTGAAGGCAACTTATTCCAGTAATTTATAACTCGCTGGCTAAAATAAAACTTCCTGCAGTCCAATCTAAACATTTCCCCCCGTAACTTGAATTTATGTCCCCTAGTTCTAGCATCATTTATAATCTTGAAAATTTTGTCCTCATTCATTTTACTGATGCCTCTCAGAGCCTTAAACACCTCAATCAAATCTCCCTCTAAGGTGTCTAGTTTCCAAACTCTGCAACCCACATATTCGAAGTCTTTCTTCATAAGGACGCCCTTTTGCCGATCTCACCAGGCGAGTTACCCTTCTTTGCACCCTTTCAAGAAGCTCGTTGTCTTTCTTTAGGTGCGGTCTCCATACTTGAACACAGTATTCCAAGTGTGGTCTAACATAAGCCTTATATAATGGGATTATCATGTCCCTATCTCTACTTGCAAAAGTTCGATAGATCATCGATAGGACACCATGGGCCTTCCTTGCAACCTGTTTACAATGCTCAGAGAATTTCATGTCTGACCGTATCGTAACACCCAAGTCCCTTTCCTCCAGTACTGGGTTTAGTTGAACTCCACCAAGTGAATAAGTTATTTTGGGATTACTGTTTCCCAGGTGTAATACCTTACACTTTGTTGGATTAAAGCACAGCTGCCATTTTTCTGACCATTCTTGAAGTCTATCGAGGTCTCTCTGAAGAAGCTCAGCTTGACAGTGATCATTAACTACTCTACCAATTTTAACATCATCTGCAAATTTAGACATCACGCCCTCTATCCCTTCATCGATGTCGTTTATGAAAATTAAAAACAACAGTGGTCCTAATACTGATCCTTGGGGAACCCCACTTCTTACATCAACCCAATCTGAGGAATAGCCATTTATCACAAGCCTCTGCCTCCTGCCCTGAAGCCATCCTTCTATCCATCTAAGGATTTTCCCAGTGATTCCAACCTGTTCCAGCTTATAAAGCAACCGCTCATGTGGGACTGAGTCAAAAGCTTTGCTGAAATCTAAATAAACAATGTCGAAATTATTCCCTAAATCCAGCTCGTGAGTGACCCTTTCGAAATAGCGAACCAGATTTGTTAAACATGATTTTCCCTTTACAAAACCATGCTGAGTATCCTTGAGAATTTCAATTCGATCCAAATGATCCTGAATTCCACCCTTGATCATTGCCTCCATGATTTTCCCTACTATTGAAGTCAGACTGACAGGTCGATAATTTCCCACTTCACTTTTAGAGCCACCCTTATATATTGGAGATACATTTGCACTTTTCCAATCCAAGGGAATCTCCCCAGAGTCTAGTGATGCTCGCATAACCAGCCTCAGTGGTTCAATGCACTCGCTTGCTGCCTCTCTCAAGATTATAGGGTATATTCCATCAACTCCAGGAGCCTTACTGGTCTGTAGGCTTGAAAGTTTTTTCATTAAATAATCTTGCGAAATTTCAATATCATTAATTACATATTTTTTAACTTCGCTCCCACAATTTCCCATTGCCACAAAAGGCTTTTCATTTGTAAATATCGATGCAAAATAACTGTTGAGTTCATCTGCAACGGCAGCTGGTGTATTTATTACTATCCCCTTTCCCTTACGTAAAGGTCCGATCTGGTTTGTCCTGCTCTTCTTGGCATTTATGTATGTGAAGAATTCTTTATCCCCCCTCTTTGCTCTGTTTGCTAGTGATTTCTCATAAACTGCCTTTGCCTGTCGAACCTTTTCTGTGGCTCTATTACACATCACCTTGTAGCTGTTATAGGCTTCAGTACTTTTTATTGCTCTGTAACTTTTCCATGCCACCTTTTTCTGCTCAAGTAATGTGGCAACTTCACTATTCATCCAACTTGGAACCCTTCTCGTGGAGTATTTTTTTAATGGTATATACGCATTCAAGGCATCTGTGATTAATGTTTTAAAAGCGTACCACAGTTCAATTGTATTCATTCTCTGCGCGATATCTACCCAGTTAATAGAGGCCATGTAGTACCTTAAGGCATCATAATTTCCTTTTCTGAAATTAAAACCCATTCCTTTGCCTTTTACTTCTGCTACCTCTCTCGTCATCATCCACCATAGAACTCCATGATCACTTCCTGCTACTGGTTCCTCTACTGTCAGCCCAGTTATGTCATCTGATTCATGTGTGATAATGAGGTCTAGGATATTCTTTTCTCTAGTACTTTCCGTGACATGTTGATACAAATAACAGTCATCTAGTTGATTTAAAAATTTTGTTCCCCATGTCGAGTTTCCTTCCCATTTACTCCAATCAATTAGAGGCAAATTGAAATCACCCATAATAAGACATTGACGCTTACTTGCCCATTCCATTTGCATGTAGAGGCTTTTGTCATAGTCTTCACAATCACCTGGTCTATAGATTACTCCTACTCGCATTGTACCTTTGTTTCCAACTATCTCACACCATACAGACTCTATACTAGCATGTGAAATGTCTGAATCCGGGAAAGCTATCGTCGCACTCAGGCTGCTTCTGATAAGAAGCATTACCCCACCACCCCTTTTATCTACTCTATCCTTCCTAAATACATTATACAAGCCGTACTGAAACTCATCATCCCCAATTTCCAGGTGGCACCACGTCTCTGTAAGCCCTATTATGTCCGCGTTACTTGTTTTAACCAGCAGTTCGAATTCGCTCATTTTATTCACGACACTTAAGTGACTGATATTATGAAAAATCCTGACTTGACCTACATTAATAGTTTTTACAAGTATCTAAACATAATAATACAATTCATTCAATAAAAACTGAATATGCTAAGTCAAACAAGTTTAATATAAAAAAGGTTACATTTTTAGAACAGAAAATTCTGGCAAAAGACTAGTCACTGCTGACTGGCTCCAAAGAACCAGCTAAACAAGGGCAACTACGATGGTCTGGGACAGTATTTAAATTCTATACAGTGGGACCAACTGATGATGTTACCAACAGTAAATTAAAAATGGGAAGCATTTAAAGAACTTATCTTGGAAGCTACTAGGCTTTACATACCAACTAAAAAATATTGTTCGAGGTTTAGGCCTAAATGGATGTCAGATGAACTTCTTCTTTGATCCTTAGCTGGCGGCTGGAGGAGGTGGTTGGCCACGCAACCAGTACGCTGCTGTAGGTGCAGGGTTTCGGACTTGCTCTGTGATGTTCTTCCATGCTTTACGATCCATGGCATCAGTCCTGGCCTGATTAAGGTCGAGACGTCGGCTCTTCAGGTCATTTTCCACTTGCTTGGCCCACATTTTCCTAGGCGCGGTCCGTTGAATGCTCCATTGGGTGGGTCGTTGTCTCCAAAGGAGTGTCGATGGTATTCCATTCTACATACGTGGCCAAACCATCTAAGCCTTTGCTTCTGGATTTGGTCGGCGATGGTTGGTTGCTGTTGGCATCTGGTGCGGATGGTATCATTAGTGATGTGGTCGCGAAGTGAGATGCCCAGGATCTGACGCAGGCATCGCATCTGGAATACCTCAAGTTTGTTTAAATCTAGCTTGAGACAAATCCATGTTTCCAATCCGTAAAGGAGAATGGGCAGGATCAACTAATGAAACATACGGCAGAGAAGAAAAATGCATGGAATACATATAAATTAATGGGAGCCTATGATAGATATAAGCTAGTCTGTAACCAAGTCACAAAGGAGATTAGGCAAGCAAAGGCAGATTATGAGAAATCCTTGGCAAAGGATGCAAAGAAAAACAGAAAAGAGTTCTTTACCTATGTAAACTCTAGAAGGAAAGGGATGAATCAGATTGGTCCACTGGATATTGATGGTTCAACAGTTGAGGATTCTGCTCAGGTGGCTAACTAACTAAACGAGTATTTTGCATCTACATGAGAAGTTATTCAGGAAGGGGAATGCCAGAGGTGAAGTAAACTCTGGCAGTGAGCTAGATGATCTTGTAATAACTGAGAGGAAAGTGGAGGAGAAATTGTTGAGGATAAACAAAAAAAGGCACCTGGGGTGGATGGGATCTATCCAGTTATATTAAAGGAGGTAGCAAACGAAGTAAGCGCAAACCGTTAGCCATAATTATGAGAGCTCCTTTGGACTCAGTGGAGGTACCCACAGACTGGAGATGTGCAAATGTGACCCCCAATTCACAAAGAAGGATCAAAGGCTGACACAAGTAATTATAGACCTGTGAGTTTAACTTCTGTTCCAGGAAAATTAATGGAGGTACTGATTAAAGAAGCACTGCAGGATCAGCTAGACAAGACTTCAGTTATAGCTCAGACACAGCATGGTTTTGTTAAGGGAAAATCTTGCCTGACCAAGTTTGAGAAACCTTGCCCTGCACAAACAGCTTCAACTTTTCAAATATCCACTACCAATTCCTTAAACACTGATCTCCAGTAATTCTCCAATTAGGCAAAGATAAGTTAGTTAATTTCAATCCTTCTGAAACTCAATCCTGCCTTATATTTTGCAAAATGATTCTTCTGCTCCTATGCATATCTTCAATGATACTTAGATTTCTAGGACAGGCTTATGTTCCAATCTATGGCCAAATTCAATGGAAATGTTTGGTAAAACTCAAGCAGTTGCTCTTGATATTTCAAAGACTTTTTATCGTGTTTGGCATAAAGGTTTTCTAAATAAGCTTCCATCTTATGGATTTCCATGTGTTTTGTGTAAATGGGTATCCACTCTTCCCTGTGACTGCTCACTGCAGATGATGGTAGAGGAATCTGTCTTCTAACTTCTCCACTAATAATATTGGTGTTCTCCGTGGTTCAGTTCTTTCTCCCACTCTTTTCCTCTTATAAATTAATGACTTCTTCCACTGACTGGAAATCCTTTCTATAGTTTTTCTGATGACAGCAAATTGCATTCCACCTTCCAGTTTGAGAAACCTTGTCCTGCTCAAACAGCTTCAACTTTTCAAATATCCACTACCAATTCCTTAAACACTGATCTCCAATTCTCTAATGAGGCAAAGATAAGTTAGTTAATTTCAATCCTTCTGAAACTCAGTCCTGCCTTATATCTTGCAAAATGATTCTTCTGCTCCTATGCATATCTTCAATGATACTTAGATTTCTAGGATTTCTAGCACAAGATCACATATCTCTATTAGGGATTGCCCTAGCTTCTGTTATGTTATGTTGTTATTTTGGTTTTTAGGAGCATTAGCAACTAAGGCCATATTGCTCCGGGATATGCGGTGGTCATTCCCTGAATAACCTTTCCGCATCCTCCGTATTTGGTGGTGACGGGCTCGAACCCCGGTCTAATCAAGAAGCGTGTGCTACGCACTGCTGCTCCTTCCCACCTGGCTACGGAGGCGCCTACCCTAGCTTCTGACCTCTCTGCATAAGAACATCACAAATATTGCTTCCTCTGTATCTAAAAAACTGGGTTTTCTTTTTCGCTCTTGGCATTAGTTTTCTGAATAGCAACTCACTCTGTACAAATCTCATATTTTCCCTATCATGGAATTCTGAGGTTATCGGTGGTGCCTTCCATGACTTCACTCACACTTCTAGACTCCATTCAAGAGAGGGCAGTTAGGTTAATTAATGATCCATCTCTTACAAAGACTCTCCATTCTCTGTCTCTTAGATATTCTGTTTCTGCTTGCCTTTTCTATAAATACTTCCGTGGACACTGTTCTTCTGAATTGGCATCTATAACTCCCCCCCCCCTTTCTCTCTCTTCCAAACCAGCCCAAACATGTGCTGCAACCAATAAGCATCGTTTTACAAGTCTAACTTTAAAATCACTGAACCAACTTTTCTTCTTCTTCCTCACTTAGTTCTTCAACTTCCATTTTTTTAGGAACAACCATTCTTCACACGTATTTCCTAAAAATTACAAACTAGAGAAATTCAAGTCTAATGTCAACAACAAGTATCTTCTTTCTTCTTCTCAACCTTCAACTCATACAATGTACTAGGTAGTACCGGTTCTAACATCCCTTGTGTTTGGGGTTTTCATAAAAAAAAGGGGGGGGACGGTTAACACTGACAAATGTAAGGTATTGGATATGGGTAGCAGTAACCTTAGAATAACATACCAACTGTGTGCTACTCAAGGCAGTAGAGAACAAAAGAGGAGATAGTGGTAATTATGCAGTCAAACATGAACTTCCATGAGCAGTGCAGACAGACTGCTAGGCCAGCCCATGGCCTTTTTGAAAATGATACCCAGGAATTTTTCCAGTAGGGATAAGGATATTGAGGCAACGGTTAGGCCATATCTCAACTGCTGTATGCAGTACTGGAAGATATTTTTAGAAGGATGTGAATCTGTTGTAATGGGTGTATAGAAGAAAAGCAAGAATTAGGGTAACAAAATGTGTAGCATTGGCATTAGTAGAGGCATATGATGCAAGAAAGCAAGTTTATACAGAATCAGCCAAAAAAAAAAAAAAAAAATCCCAATCCATCCATTCGCTCCAAATGTTTGTCCACTTCTTCACTGAATTTATTTAAGCTATCAACTTCCACAACGACATATGGAAGTTTGTTCCAGAAATCAACTACCCGCTGGCTAAAAGCATATTTCGACACATCTATTCAACAACTGTCTTTCCTTGATTTCAGTTTATGCCCCCTCAGGTTTGTAATCTGAGCAAGAAGAAGAATCCCATTAGTACTGAGCCTTCTCAAGCCATTCAAGGCCTTATACACCTCAATCAGATCACCTTGCAGGTGCCTAGTCTCCAGATGCTACAATTTTCAGAACTTAAGCCTGTCTTCATCAGAGCACCCCTTTGTTCCCCTCAACAGTCTTGTTGCCCTTCTCTGTACTCATTCTAGCAACTCTATATCCTTCCTAAAATGAGGCTTCCACACTTGTACGCAGTACTCAAGGTGTGTGGCCTGACCACTGCCTTACAAAAGGGGGATAATCACCTCCTTATCCCTGCTAGCGAAATTCCTGTATATCATTGATATAACCTCATGACCTGCTCTGGCAGCCTGTCTGCCCTGTCAGAAAGCTTCATATCTGACTGCACAATTACCCCCAGATTTCTTTCATTCTCCACTACCCTGAGTATAACACCACACAGTTGGTACATTTCTCTGGGGTTACTGCTACCCATATGTCGTACTTTGCATTTGCCACTTCTCAGCCCATCTCCCCAACTTTACTAGATCCTGTTGCAGTGGCATACTGTCATTAACAACCCTGCCAACCATTGTATCATCTGAAAACTTTAATATTAAGCTTGATATACCTTCATCAATGTCACTGATAAATATACAAAACAACAATGGGCCCGTGAATTAAGCAAATGAAGGATGGATGCACTTTTTTTTGGCTGATACAGTATAAGTTAGTTTTCTTGCATCATTTGCCACTACTACTAATTACTAATAATATTACCAAAATTATTACTATTAGCATAAATATTGGTCTATGATGCAAGAAAACAAGGATTTTGCTGCATCAGCCAAAAATGAAAAAAATTCTGCATATGCCATACCGTGCATGCATAATGGAAGTTCAGTGAAACTTCTTTAGAATCTTTTGAAATGTTTACTATTTTATTGTTACAATTGTTTTACACATTTATTACAAAATTTTAACAGATCTCTCCTTTGTACACAATGAAGGTGGTTTCAGTGACTCAGAAGCCTACGGCAGATATAAGCTAGTCTGTGATCAGCTCACAAAGGAGGTTAAGCAGGCGAAGGCAGATTACGAGAAATCCTCGGCAAAAGATGCTAAGAAAAATAGCAAGGATTTCTTTACTTATATAAACTCTAAAAGGAAGGGGATGAATCTGATTTGACATCGATGGTTCAACTGTTCATGATCCTGCTCAGATAGCAAACAAACTGAATGAGTATTTTGCATCTACATTCAAACGTGAGGAATTATTAAGGTTTGAAAATGGCAGAAGGTTATCAAACTGTAGCAGGATACTTAATGATTTGGTAATAACTGAGAGCAAAGTGGAGGAGAAATTGTTGAAGTTAAACATAAGAAAAACACCTGGGGTGGATGGGATCTATCCAGTTATATTAAAGGAGGCAGCAAAGGAAGTAAGCAAACCCTTAGCCATAATTATGAGAGCATAATTGGATTCAGGGGATGTCCCTGCGGACTGAAGATGTGCAAATGTATCCCCAATTCACAAAGGGGGACTGAAGGGTGACACGAGTAATTACAGACCAGTTAGTTTAACTTCTGTTCTGGGTAAAATAATGGAGTCACTGGTTAAAGATGCATTGCAGGATCATCTAGACAAGACTGCAGCAGTAATTCAGACACAGCATGGGTTTGTTAAGGGAAAGACTTGTCTGACAAATTTGATTGGTTATTATGATGTGGTTACAAAGGAACTGGATGCAAAAAATAGTTTTGATATCATATATTTGGATTTCAGGAAAGCTTTTGACACTGTTGCGCATGGAAGACTATTGTACAAATTGGAGCAGAATGGTATTAAGGGTAAGTTGCTACAATGGATAAAAGGATGGTTAAGTGGGAGAAGACAGAGGGTGGTAATCAATGGGTGCTGCTCTTCATGGACTAATGTTATTAGTGGAGTCCCACAGGGTTCGGTGTTGGGTCCACTGTTGTTTTGTATATTTATCAATGATATTGATGAAGGTATATCAGGCTTAATGTCGAAGTTTGCAGATGATACGAAGGTTCACAGGGTTGTTAATGACAGTAATGGTAGTGTGCTACTGCAACAGGATCTAGAAAATTTGGGCAGATGGGCTAAGAAGTGGCAACTGAAGTTTAACCTTGACAAATGCAAAGTACTGCATATGGGTAGAAGTAACCCCAGAGAAATGTACCAACTGTGTGGTACTACACTTAAGGTGGTAGAAAATGAAAAAGACCTGGGAGTAATTGTGCAGGCAGATTGAAGTTTTCTGAACAATGCAGACAGGCTGCCAGGGCAGGTCATGTGGTTTTGTCAATGATATATAGGAATTTTGCTAGCAGGGAAAAGGAAGTGATTATCCCTCTGTATAAGGCAATGGTCAGGCCACGCCTTGAGTACTGCGTACAGGTCTGGAGGCCTCATTTTAGGAAGGATGTAGACTTACTTGAGCGTGTACAGAGAAGGGCAACAAGATTGGTGAGGGGAATGAAGGGATCCTCTTACCAAGAGAGGCTTAAGTTCTGCAAATTGCAGTGGCTGGAGACTAGGCACCTGCACGGTGATCTGATTGAGGTGTATAAGGCCTTGAATGGGTTCAGCACGCTGAATTCTGATGGGATCCTTCCACTTTTTCAGATTACGAACCTAAGGGGCCATAAATTCAAATTAAGAAAAGACAGATGTAGAACAGATGTGCGGAAATTTGCCTTTAGCCAGCGGGTGGTTAATTGCTGGAACAAACTTCCATCTGTCGTTGTGGAAGTTGATAGGTTGAATAAATTTAAAGAGGAACTGGACAGGCATTTGGAGGGAATGGTGTGATTTTTTTTTTTTTTTTGGCTGATGCTGCATAAGCTCATACACATGCTTTCTTCCATCACATGCCACTACTATCACTCTTACTATTGCAAGTATACATGCTCTCTATGCCTTACAATGTTCACTATTAGTCTTCGCACGTTGAATTTTAATTTTTTTTCCATCGAAACTTTATATGAAATATGGTTGAGTATGACAAGAGAAATATTTTGGTTTTTACCATCGGACTGCTAGAAATTGAGATATAGCAATTTAAAATGTAAACGACACATGTGCGAGTTTCACCATGGCCATGCTGTAGGAGTACTGATTGTGTCATATGTTGTTGCTACATATGGAACCGCACTGCTCATGCCTAGTATGGAGGGGTACAATGGTGGGGGGCAATGAATCATTTTGCACTGCATTTTCATAGAGATTTTTGTCAATCCACTGATGTGAGTTACTCCCATGTGAAAACTGCCTGGAGAACACCTAAAGAAGTCTCACTTCAATAAATAAATCAACCAAGCTGGCCTTTCGTTTTCCAAAAGCTGTTGGCCTTAACTATCCATGGAACCAATTTATTCCAATGATTAAGCACATGCTGGATAAACCAAAACTTCCTACAATCCACTCTACTCATATGCACTTTTTAGTTTGAATTTTTGCATTACTAATGTGTGAAAATTTAACCTTCACTTTTACTGCCCTTACTGAGGACCTCATAAAGTTCAATCAGATTCATTCTAAGATATCTGGTTATCAAGTTCTATAGCCCACATATTCACACCAAGTATAACCAAATATGGGCGACCATTTTCCAATCTGCAGACATTGCTGGTTTTTTTTAAATGTATCCTTCATACCTGGATGTAGTGTTCCATGTGTACCACTTATTCACACCAAGTATTACCAAGTATGGGCAACCATTTTCCAATCTGCAAACATTGCTGGTCTTTTTTACATGTAGCCTTCATACCAGATGTTTGTTGTTGTTTGATTTTTAGGAGCATTAGCAAATAAGGCCATATTGCTCCGAGGATATGCAGTGGTCATTCCCTGACCTTTCCGCATCTTCCATATTTGGTGGTCACGGGCTCGAACCCCGGTCTAATCAAGAAGTGTGTGCTATGCACTGCTGCTCCTGCCCACCTGGCTACTGAGGCGCCCATACTAGTTGTAGTGTTCCACTTATTCTCACCAAGTAACACCAAGTAGGGGCAACCATTTTCTAATTTCCAGATATATTCCTGATCTTTTTTACATGTAGTCTCCATACCTGGATATGGTGTTCCAAGTGCAGTTGCCTGATACAGTGGAATCATAAGCTCCTATTCTCAACACGCAAGTATTCAATAAATCATAAACATGATGATTACCATGATGTACTGATATGGGAATTACTTAAAGATGTAACTACCATCAAGGCTAAAGGGAAGGGCTTTTGCTTTCGTAAAGGTGACTACAGGGGTCTCAGACAATTTTTAAATTATGTACAGTGTGATCAACTGATGATGTTACTAACGTTGAATTCTAAATGGGAAGCCGTCAGGGACTTAATTTTGGAGGTTACAAGGCTCTTCATTCCGACTAAGAAATACTGTTCAAGTTTTAGGCCTAAATGGATGTCAGACGAACGAATGAGTATTGTGGCAGAGAAGAAAAATGTATGGGATGCATATAAAGTATCAGGTGACACAGAAGCCTATGGCAGATATAAACTAGTCTTTAATCAAGTCACAAAGATTAGGCAGGCGAAGGGCAGATTACAAGAAATCCTTGGCAAAGGATGCAAAAAAAAAAAAAATAATAAAGAGTTCTTTACTTATGTAAACTCTAGAAGGAAAGGGATGAATCAAATTGGACCACTTAACATAGATGGGTTGACTATTCATGATCATGCTCAGGTAGCAGATAAACTGAATGAATATTTTACATCTACATTCACAAATGATGAGTTATTCAATGAGGGGAGTCCCAGAAGTTTAACAAACAGGGAGCTAAATGATTTTGTAAAAACTGAGAGCAAAGTGGAGAAGAAATTGTTGAAGTTAAACATAAAAAAGGCACCTCGGGTAGACGGGATGTATCCAGTTATATTAAAGGAGGCAGCAAAGGAAGTAAGCAAACCCTTAGCCATAATTATGAGAGCTTCGTTGGACTCAGGGGAGGTCCCCATGTACTGGAAGCATGCAAATGTATCACAAATTCACAAAGACAGTACAAAAGGTGACACAGGTAACTATAGACCTGTTAGTTTAACTTGTGCTCGGGGGAAATAATGGAATCGCTGGTTAAAGAAACACTGCAGGATCATCTAGACAAGACTGCAGTAATAGTTAAGACACAGTATGGGTTTTTAAAGGTAGGTCTTGTCTGACCAATCTGACTGGATACTATGATGCGGTAACAAAGGAACTGAATGCCAAAAATAATTTTGATATCATATACTTGGATTTCAAGAAAGCTTTTGATACTTTGCACATGGAAGTCTGTTGTACAAATTGGGGAGGTATGGCATTAAGGGTAAGTTGCTACAATGGATAAAGGGATGGTTGAGTGAGAGATGACAGAGGGTGGTAATCAATGAACACTGCTCTTCATGGACAAATGTTATTAGTGGAGTTCCCTAGGATTCGGTGTTGAGCCCAATGTTGTTTTCTATATTTGTTAACAGGAGAGACTGCTTCTACAGGAATGGATTACACTTAAATAAAAAGAGTGCAAGAATATTTGCTGATGCTATCGAGGCAGAGTTAGGTGGGTCGAAAATTGCTAGATTGGGGGGATACACGGCCTAATAGATTAACAGTGGATGCTGGCAGAGGTCAAAGTGATTCTTGCACTGCTTCTATTGAAATGTAATTGAGCAGCAGCCTGGAAGGCAATGCAATGGGGATTTTCAGGACTGTGGGGAGTCATAGTGGAAAAAGTATATACATGGGCTGTGTTAGGGTAACTATGAGTAGAAACAGGTGCATGTATACTTGCATGTACAGCAATGCTAGGAGTATAGTTAACAAACTTGATGAGCTTGAAGTGCTAATCAAGACATCAAAGACAGATATTGTGAGGATATTAGAGACGTGGTGTCACACGGACATAAGCAGTGTAGAATTGGAATCTGGGGAGTACAATGTGTACAGAAAGGATAGACAGGACAGGTATGATATGCACTAGGAAAGGAAAATTGAGAGTAGGTGTATAGGGTGACCATATTTTTTTTTAGAGAAACTAGGACATTCCCATTTTTAAAAAGAGGACAAAACTAGGACATTTTAAACTTTTTTATTAACAAAAAATTATGGACATTATATGATTTATTGATAAAATAGAAATTTCTTCTGATAAAATAAAACAGACATTCTTTTAAAAATACACTTAATACTTTTAAAAAATTAATATTTTCTAAGATTTTCGGCCATTTAGTTATTTGATCTTAAAATTCTTGGCATTTCTTTTTCATATTATGTGTAGTAAACAATAAGCCTTTATTTACTTCAAACTGTAACAGGTTTCTTCCCTTTTGGTCATTGAATGTTCATCAATGACGACCAAATATAGAAGGAATAAATACTATAATTTTTAATAATTCAGAACTTAATTCTAAAGTTTGACAAAAAAACACATTCCTTATGCACTAGTTCATCAACTTCTTATTTTTTCCATGAATTTTATACCATGAAATTAATGAACAGCCTTGAAGAATGGATAGGGTAACTATATATTTTTTATGAAAACTAGGATAGCAGAGGAAGAAATTAATTTTAGGAAGAATTCAAAAATAGGACTATAATTTTTTTTATTGCAAAAGATAAAAAACAGAAAATAGTGGAAAACTAAAATACATCTTGTTGACATAAAAATTAAATGGGTATTCTTTTAAAAATACATTTAATAATTCATTGAAATGAATATTTACTTGAAGATAAAATTTCTGCTAAAACTTAGTTCATTAATTATGTGGTTGTAAAATTCTTCACGTCATTTGCATATTATATATAGTAAATAATATTCCTTTAACAGCTTCAATTTTTAATTGGTTTCTTTCCTTTGTCCATTGACTATTTATCAATGAAAATACACATTCAACATTTGCATTGTGGCCAAATGCACAAAAGATGAATCATACAATTTTTAGTAACTCTGAAGTTAATTCAGAAGTTTTACATTGTTTATAAAACATCACCTATTTCTCATTTGCAGTTAATGTATTCCATTTCTCATTTTCTTGTGTTTCCAAGAATAACTTTAAATTATGCCATTGATCAAACAGTTTTACATCATCGACTGTAACTCCCTTCTCACAAAGATATTCTAAGCAGGAATGAACATTGTCCCAAGAAGGAATTTCTGCCAAATCGATCCATTTTAAGATTTGAAACTCACCTAATGGTTTTAACCATGATTCAATATATTTTAAAGTACAGCCATACAAATTCTCGATTTGAACTCTAAACTGTGTGACTTCATTTTCCTTACCCTTTTCTGTTGCAGTTTTTAATATTGAGCACACTTTTAACGGAATAAATTTATTGGTTTTCCTCTCCTTGAGCGAATGAAAAACAGTCTTAAGGATTTTCTGCACTTCAATTATTGAAATACAGTCTCTTTCAATACATTTTATATTTCCTTGAAAGACTGACATGAATAGATGAGCGAATGAAAGGTATGCCTCATTCATATCATCTTCAAAAAATGTTTGCAATATTGCTGGTGAATCTTCCAGCGACAGAAAATAGGATTTAAACCCTTCGTAAAGTTGTAAAATGTGATTTATGACTGGAAAGAGAGAGATAACCATCGCGTTTTGGTACAGTATAAAGGTTGCTTATACTCTGTCTCTACAAAATTACAAAAGTCCTTTAGTGATTCAACTCTCATAGTATAAATAGAGAAATGATTGTAGATTACCCTAACCAGCATTTCTATATTGACTGGTAGCCCATCAAAACTATAATGCACAGTATTATTTAAAAACATGTGCTGGACAACCAATTCCAATTAATTTATCATTAAGGTTTTCTTTTAGTTTAAAATACACATTATCTCTTCCAGCTCTTTTGACACCACCCAAGTTAGTATTACAGTTATCACCAGAAAAAGAGATACATTTAGTTATAATGTTCTTTTTGGTTAAAACATCACATCACATATCACATTTGCAATTGTGTGTGATTGCTCATTGAGCTGATTAATTATATCTAATAATTTACATTTAGTTCCAGCGTTTTGATAGTCAGAGTACTGAATTAAAATTGGGAATATTTTCAGTGAACCATGATTGCTAGCATCTGTTGAAATGCTTATATATGGCATGTTCTTTAAATCATACATTACAAGATCAATTGTACGTGGTCCAAAATAAGGCACTCATAAATATTATTTATGATTGCCTCAGCCTTAGTCCTGCCACACAACATTTTTTGACAAATATGTGAATCTGGAAACATTCTTTTCATTAGGGGAATCCAACAATCCAATGAGCGGTATGATTGGTGATGCATTACTGTATGATATGTTGCCATGCCTTCAGAAGCTCTGATGAGTTTAACATCCTTGTTAGGTACAATACATTTTTCTAAAACATTTGATGAAGCTGATACACATCTGTGTTACACTTATGTTTTTCAGTATTCAGATGTTCTTTCAAATCAAGTTTTCCTTTATTTGCAACAGAAATAACACTATTGCAAATGATACAGATTACATCATGTTTAGTTTTACCTTTCTTGAATGAAGGATGTTCTTGAAGCATTTCATTAGTTACTATGCACTTCCTTTTCCCATGTTTTTGCAGCAATTCTGCATACCATACATTGCTTTCTTTTGAAAAACAGTAGCAACTACTTGCCAAAGTCGAAAACATAAAACAATACTTTGATATTATCGATGTTTTTGCTGTGATTGTGCATACTGTGGCACTTTTCTGTTATAGCCACCGAAACTTCAGCGCTATCTATCTATTGGCGGCCGCGTAAGCTATAATTATGAGAGCATCCTTGGACTCAGGGGAGGTTCCCACGGACTGAAGATGTGCAAATGTATCCCCAATTCACAAAGGGGGATCGAAGGGTGACACGGGTAATTACAGACCAGTTAGTTTAACTTCTGTTCCAGGTAAAATAATGGAGTCGCTGGTTAAAGATGCATTGCAGGATCACCTAGACAAGACTGCAGCAATAATTCAGACACAGCATGGGTTTGTTAAGGGAAAGTCTTGTCTGACAAATTTGATAGGATATTATGATGTGGTTACAAAGGAACTGGATGCAAAAAATAATTTTGATATCATATATTTGGATTTCAGGAAAGCTTTTGACACTGTTGTGCATGGAAGACTATTGTACAAATTGGAGCAGAATGGTATTAAGGGTAAGTTGCTACAATGGATAAAAGGATGGTTAAGTGGGAGAAGACAGAGGGTGGTAATCAATGGGTGCTGCTCTTCTTGGACTAATGTTATTAGTGGAGTCCCACAGGGTTCGGTGTTGGGTCCACTGTTGTTTTGTATATTTATCAATGATATTGATGAAGGTATATCAGGCTTAATGTGGAAGTCTGCAGATGATACAAAGGTTGGCAGGGTTGTTAATGACAGTAATGGCAGTGTGCTACTGCAACAGGATCTAGATAATTTGGAGCAGTGAAGACAGGCTGCCAGGGCAGGTCATGGGGTTTTGTCAATTATATATAGGAATTTTGCTAGCAGGGAAAAGGAGGTGATTATCCCTCTGTATAAGGCAATGGTCAGGCCACGCCTTGAGTACTGCGTACAGGTCTGGAGGCCTCATTTTAGGAAGGATGTAGATTTACTTGAGCGTGTACAGAGAAGGGAAACAAGATTAGTGAGGGGAATGAAGGGATCCTCTTATCAAGAGAGGCTTAAGTTCTGGAAATTGCAGTGGCTGGAGACTAGGCACCTGCGCGGTGATCTGATTGAGGTGTATAAGGCCTTGAATGGGTTCAGCACGCTGAATTCTGATGGGATCCTTCCACTTGTTCAGATTACGAACCTAAGGGGGCATAAATTCAAATTAAGAAAAGACAGATGTAGATTGGATGTGCGGAAATTTGCCTTTAGCCAGCGGGTGGTTTATTGCTGGAACAAACTTCCATCTGTCGTTGTGGAAGTTGATAGGTTGAATAAATTTAAGGAGGAACTGGACAGGCATTTGGAGGGAATGGTGTGATTTTTTTTTTTTTTTTTTTCGGCTGATGCTGCATAAGCTCATACATTTGCTTTCTTGCATCACATGCCACTACTACTACTATAACACTCTCCATTGACGTAGTTATGACAGCACGTGTAGTCTGTGATATTTAATGAAAACCCGACAATAGTGCAGCAGTCACGGTGGATAAAACAGAAAAGTACCCATACTGTATGTACCATAATTTGTTTGGGTATCACTCACATTCTTATAAGTGATGCTTAAATGAATACAGAGGGTGTAAAAATTTAAAGTGAATGTAAATCTCGACTTGTAAATAGAAAAACTAGGACAAAAGAGGACAAATTTTAAAACTCACGAGGACACCTTAAAAAAGAGGATATGTCCACGGAAACCCGGACGTATGGTCACCCTAGGCCTGTGTTATGGGACTAATGAATCTAATGAGTATAATGAGCAATTGTGCAAAGAAATAGAGTGAGCCAGTAAATTAGTGTCTTATAATGGGGGATTTTAATTTCTCAGAGATTGACTGGAACTTGTGGATTTGTCACTCACACACTACCAAGATTTTTGTGAATTTATTGGATGATTGTATTCTACAGCAGCATGTTCGGGAGGCACCTTGAGGGAGTAATACTCTTGATCTGATTATCAGTAGTGATTCTTCATGCATTAATAATCTGCAGATAAAGGAACTACTAGGTGGGAGTGATCACAGTGTGCCGAAGTGGGATTTACTAAAAGAGGCAACTACCATCAGGGTTAAAAGGAAAGGGTTTTTGCTTTCTTAAAGGTGACTACGGTGGTCTGAGCCAGTATTTAAATTCTATGCGGTGGGACCAACTGATGATGTTACCAAGAGCAAATTCAAAATGAGAAGCATTCAAAATGGGAAGAATTACTCTTGAAAGCTACTAGGCTTTTCATACCAACTAAGAAATACTGTTCAAGATTTAGGCCTAAATGGATGTCAGTGAACTAATTAAACATTAGCATTATCATTAGTACAGGCATATGATGCAAGAAAGCAAGCTTATGCAATATCAGCCAAAAAAAAAAAAAAAAAACACACGTTTGTTCGAAATATCTGTCCAGCTGAGCCTTAAATTTATTTAGGCTATCAACTTCCACAACAAGGAATGGAAGTCTGTTCCACCAACCAACTACCCACTGGCTAAAGGCAAATTTCCACACATCTATCCTACATCTGTCTTTCCTCAATCTGAATTTATGCCCGCTCAGGTGATTATTCTGAGCAAGAGGAAGAATCCCATCGGCATTGAGCATTCTCAAACCATTCAAGGTTTTATACACCTCTATCAGATCAGCTCTACATCCTTCTTGAAATGAGGCCTCCCAACCTGTATACAGTAAGTACTCAAGGTGTGGCCTGACCATTACCTTATACAAGGAAATAATCACCTCCTTACCCCTGCTAGAAAAAATTCCTGTGTACCATTGACAAGACACCATAAGCTACTCTTGCAGCCCGTCTGCACTGCTCAGAGAACTTCATATCTGCCTGCACAACCTCCAGGTCCTTTTCATTCTCTACCACCGTCAGTGTAGTACCAAAGATTTGATACGTTGCTCTGGGTTTGCTGTTTCCCATATGTAGTAGTTTACATTTGTCAATGTTAAACTTCATTTGCCACCTCTCAGCCCATCTGCTCAACCTTTCCAGATCCTCTTGCAGCTGCATAACGTCAGTAGTGTCCTTAACAACCCTGCCAGCCTTTGTATCGTCTGCAAACTTGGACATTAAGCTTGATATACCATCATCAATATCATTTATAATTACAGAAAACAATAATGGACCCAACACTGAACCCTGAGGGACTCCACTAATAACATTAGTCCACGAAGAGCAGTGTCCATTGATTACCACTGTCTTCTCGCACTCAACCATCCCTTTATCCATAGCAGCAATTTGCCTCCAATGCCACACTGCTCCAATTTGTGCAGCAGTCTTGCATGTGCAACAGTATCAGAAGCCCTTCTAAGATCCAAATATATGTGGCAGAGAAAAAATATGCTTGGGATACATATAAATTAACAGGTGATACAGATGCCTAAGAAAGATAGATATAAACTGGTCAGTAACCAAGTCATAAAGGAGGTTAGGCAGGCAAAGGCAGATTACGAAAAATCTTTGGCAAAAGATGCAAAGAGTTCTTTACTTATGTAAACTCTAGAAGGAATGGGATGAAACTGGTCTGTAACCAAGTCATAAAGGAGGTTAGGCAGACAAAGGCAGATTATGAAAAATCTTTGTCAAAAAATGCAAAGAGTTGTTTACTTATGTAAACTCTAGAAGGAAGGGGATGAATCAGAATGATCCACTTGATATCGATGGCTAAACTATTGATGATCCTGCTCAGGTAGCTAACAAACTAAATGAATATTTTGCATCTACATTCACACATGAGTAGAGGAATGCCAGAGGTGTATTAAACTCTGGCAGTAAGCAAGATAATCTTGTAATAACTGAGAGTAAATTGAAAGAGAATTTGTTGAAGATAAACATAAGAAAGGCACTTGGGGTGGATGGAATCTATCCAGTTATATTAAAGGAGGCAGCAAAGAAAATAAGCAAACCCTTAGCCATAATTATGAGAGCTTCCTTGGACTCAGGGAAAGTACCCATGGACTGAAGATGTAAAAATCTTACCCCAATCCACAAAGCAGGAACAAAGGGAGACACAGGTAATTACAGACCTGTTAGTTTAACTTCTGTTCCAGGGAAATTAACAGAGGCACTGGTTAAAGAAGCACTGCAGGATCATCTAGACAAGACTTCACTTATAGCTCGGGCATAGCATGAGTTTGTTAAGGAAAAGTCTTGTTTTGCCAATTTGCAAATGTAACCCCAATTCACAAAGGAGGATCAAAGGCTGACACAAGTAATTATAGACCTGTTAGTTTAACTTCTGTTCCAGGTAAATTAATGGAGGCACTGGTTAAAGAAGCACTGCAGGATCATCTAGACAAGAATTCAGTTATAGCTCAGACGCAGCATGGTTTTGTTAAGGGCAGGTCTTGCCTGACCAATTTGATTGGATACTATGATGTAGTCACAAAAGAACTGGATGCAGGGAATAACTTTGATATTATATATTTGGATCTTAGAAAGGCTTTTGATACTGTTGCACATGGAAGACTGCTGCACAAATTGGAGCAGTGTGGCATTGGAGGCAAATTGCTGCTATGGATAAGGGGATGGTTGTGTGGCAGAAGACAGAGAGTGGTAATCAATGGACACTGTTCAACGTGGACTAATGTTATTAGTGGAGTTCCTCAGGGTTCAGTGTTGGGTCCGTTGTTGTTTTCGGTGTTTATGAATGATATTGATGATGGGATATCAAGTTTAATGTCCAAGTTTGCAGATGATACAAAGGTTGGCAGGGTTGTTAAGGACACTACTGACGCTATGCTGCTGCAACAGGATCTGGAAAGGTTGAACAGATGGGCTGAGAGGTGGGAAATGAAGTTTAACATTGACAAATGTAAAGTACTACATATGGGAAACAGTAACCCCAGAGCAACGTATCAACTCTGCGGTACTACACTGACAGTGGTGGAGAATGAAAAGGACCTGGGGGTAATTGTGCAGGCAGATATGAAGTTCTCTGAGCAGTGCAGACGAGCTGCAAGAGTAGTTCATGGTGTCTTGTCAATGATATACAGGAATTTTTCTAGCAGGGATAAGGAGGTGATTATTCCCTTGTATAAGGCAATGGTTAGGCCACATCTTGAGTACTGTATACAGGTCTGGAGGCCTCATTTCAAGAAGGATGTAGAGCTGATGGAACAGGTACAGAGAAGGGCAACAAGATTAGTGAATGGAACAAAGGGTTGCTCTTACGAAGAAAGGCTTAAGTTTTGAAAATTACAGAGTCTGGAGACTAGGAACCGGCGAGGTGATCTGATAGAGGTGTATAAGGCTTTGAATGGTTTGAGCATGCTCAATGCCAATGGGATTCTTCATCTTGCTCAGAATAATCACCTCAGAGGGCATAAATTCAAATTGAGGAAGGACGGATGTCGGATAGATGTGCGGAAATTTTCCTTTGGCCAGCAGGTGGTTGGTTGGTGGAACCGACTTCCATCACTTGTTGTTGAAGTTGATAGCCTAAACAAATTTAAAGCTCAACTGGACAGGTATTTCGAATGAACAGAGGGGTGAAATGGGGGTGGTGTGTGTGTGTGTTTTTTTTTTTTTTTTGGCTGATGCTGAATAAGCTTGCTTTCTTGCATCATATGCCTCTACTAATGCTAACTCCTTTCTCGATTTTAAATTTGCTACTGTCTTTGTCTAGTCTAATAAAGGATGTAGCACTCTCATATATTTTCTTCAAAATCATAATATATGGAGTATCTATGCCTTGTCTTTCCAGTGCCCGAAACATTGCCTTATGCTGTATGGAGTCAAATGCCTTTTCATAATCCACAAATGCCAGGCATAATGGTGTTTTATATTCATTTGCTTTCTCCATTAGCTGTGATATTACGTGAAGGTGATCCATAGTTGAGAATCCTGTCCTAAAGCTAGCTTGCTCTTTCGGTTGATTCTCATCAAGTATTCTTTCTAATCTGTTAGTAATGACCCTTGTGAACAACTTGTAGATATGGGATAACAAGCTAATTGGTCTATAATTTCCAATTTCTGATTTATCTCCTTTCTTATGCAGCAAAACTATGATTGCATTATTCCACTGCTTAGGCATCACACCTTTTCTAATGCACTTTGTGAAGAGCCTTGCCAGTTTTTGTGTTATGTCTCTTCCTCCCAATTTTAACAACTCTACAGTAACTTCATCTTCCCCCGGGGCTTTCCGATTCTTCATTTTCTTCAATGCATGTTCTACCTCATCAGGAAGAATATCGGGTATGTTGTATGTGTTGCTACTTTGCAATCCATCTTCCCCACTGCTGGTATCATTCCCTCGCTCCTTGTATAATTCTCTATAGTAGTCTTCTGCTATTTGAATTATGCCTTCTCTGCTGTTTATAAGTACACCATCGCTATTCTTCAGTTTCAGTATCATTTGTTTTTCTGTATTACTGCTCATGGCAGCTGATTTAAATCCTTTGTTTTCCCTTAATGCTTGTTCTACTTTTCTTGAGTTAAATCTTCTTATGTCCTCTCTGAGTCTCTTTCTAATGGCTTTGCCTAACTCAGTATACTCAATTTTCTCCCTGTCAGTGATTTTCTTGCTCTTCATTTGTCGTCTTTGGTTCATCATGACAAGTGTTTCTTGACTAATTTTTTCTTCTTTCGATTTCTGTTTCCCTATAGGTTTCTTGGGCTTTATTACTTTCAGAAAGTTGTAATATTCCTCGTCGATATCTTGGTCCTGAGCAGTCTGCAGAAGCTCAAACTTGTTCTTAAGTTCCAGTACATACTGCTTTTTCTCCTCCTGTTATTTCAAAGACCTTTGTATTATTTACTCGAGTCAGTTTTTTCCTTTCCTTTCCTTCTTCTTCTTCTTCTTTGGTCCTTAGCTGGCAGCTGGGGGAGGCAGTTGGCCACGCAACCAGTATGCTGCTGTAGGTGCCGCAGGGTTTCCGACTTGCTCTGTGATGTTCTTCCATACCTTACGATCCATGGCTTCAGTCCTGGCCTGGTTAAGGTCGAGACGTCGGCTCTTCAAGTCATCTTCCACTTGCTTGGCCCACGTTTTCCTAGGCGCGGTCCGTTGGATGCTCCATTGGGTGGGTCGTTGTCTCCAAAGGAGTGTGGATGGTATTCTGTTCGTGCCCATTCTACATACGTGGCCAAACCATCTGAGCCTTCGCTTCTGGATTTGGTCGGCAATGGTTGGTTGCTGTTGGCATCTGGCGCGGATGGTATCATTAGTGATGCGGTCGCGAAGAGAGATGCCCAAGATCTGCCGCAGGCATCGCATTTGGAATACCTCAAGTTTGTTCAAATCTAACTTGAGACAAATCCATGTTTCCGATCCGTAAAGAAGAATGGGCAGGATCAAAGTCCGGAAGAGTCGGATTTTAGTCTTTGTGGAAATGTTGGTCCTCTTCCACAGACACCATTTGAGCGAGGCGAACGCAGTGGCCGCCTGTCCAATTCTGCTGTGAATTTCCATGGTGGATGCAACTTTCTTCTCCTGGACCAGCGACCCAAGGTATTTAAAGTCCTGCACTTGCTCGATCTGGACGCCTTCGAGATAGATGGTGGCTTGCGACCCATCTGTTGTCAGGGCCTTTGTCTTACCAGCATTGATCTTCAAACCGTATGGCCGGGCAATGCGGGCAATGTCGTAGAGGATTTCCGTGGCTTCAGCGTCGTTACCGGCAAGGATAGCACTATCATCAGCAAACATCAGGTCAGTCACATAGTGATCCTTGTCATATTGTATGCCCTGTCTGTTTCTGAATGCTTGCCTCATAATGGCGTCGACCACGATGTTGAAAAGCAACGGGGAGGCTACATCCCCTTGGCGGACTCCAGTTTGGATGGTAAATTCCTCAGATAAATCGTTCTGGATGCGCACCTGGCTGGTTAAACCGTTGTATGCAGTTTGGAGGAGTGTGATGACTTTTCGAGGTACATGTTCAACCTCTAGTAGTTTCCATAAGGCAGGCCGGTGGACACAGTCGAAAGCAGACTTAAAGTCAATGAAAACAATGACGGTTCGCTGTCCACACCGGATCCTCTCCTCCATCAGCTGATGAATGGCAAAGATTTGATCACAGCATCCTCGCCCGGGTCTAAATCCTGCCTGTTCTTCTCGACTGGTTTGCTCGCGATGTTTTTGCAGTCTTGACTGGATAATCTTCATAAAGACCTTTCCAATGATGGAAAGGAGGCTGATGCCACGGTAGTTCTTGCAGTCCCGGTTATCACCTTTCTTGTGGATTGGTACGATAATGGCTTTCCTCCATGTTTCCTTTCCTACATCTATATCAAGTGTACATCTTACCATTCTGTGATCACTTCCAACATTTACCTTATTCAGGACGGTAACATCATTCACAATATATCTTCTGTTAGTGAGGATGAAGTCGATTTCATTAGTTGTTAATCCATTTGGACTCTTCCATGTCCACTTTCTGTTCACCCTTTTCTTGAAAAAAAGTGTTCATTACTGACATTCCTTGAGATTCTGCGAATTCCACAAGTCTTTCACCTCTTTTATTTCTTTCACCAATTCCAAAATTTCCTATAGTTCCTCTTTCTGCACTGTTTTGCCTTTTTCCAACCTTAGCATTGAAGTCCCCCATAATAATAGTGTAGTGGGTTTTCTGCTCATCTAGAAGACTCTCAATTTCAGTGTACATTTCTTCAACCTCTTCATCATCATGGCTTGATGTTGGTGCATAAATCATTATAATCTTTAGCTTGTACCTCTTAGAAATCTTGAGTATTAGTCTTGACACCCTTGGTGATGTACTTTTGAATTCCAAAATGTTGTTTTTAAAATCTTTATGGACCAGAAACCCAACTCCACCTTCACTCCTTTCACTGTTTCCATTAGTGTACAACAGATTTCCACTTGATAAACTTATAAGTGATTCATTTCTTCTTCTTGTTTCAGCCAAACCGATGATATTCCAATTCACATTTTCTAATTCCTTTTCCAGCTCTAATATCCTGTCTTCACCGATGCGTGATCGTACGTTATAACAGGCCAAGTTCAATTTCTGTGCATGGCAGCCTGGTCGTACCCAGAGATTCTTAGCACCCTCTGCTTCCACTCTGATCCTCTCGCTGCCGTAAGAGGGAGAGTGAAAGCTGCTGGGGACTGAGGGCCATTTGTATTGTTGTGCTCTCATTGCTGGAGGGTTTGGTCTTTTCCTCTTCACGCTGACCAGGCGTCTTGAAGAGAACCACTCTACACGTTCGTTGCCACCTAAGTGACGTAACAGGGCTTACCATCGAGAAGGTGTGCATGAGTGGATTTTAGGGAGGCAGGCCAACTGGACTTCTCCTAAATCTTCTGTAATAGAGAGATATTGGATCCATCAGTGTTTTAGGCTGAGTGTCTGATAACACACAGGATACCTGTTCCCCTCTAAGCCCCTTAGAGGGGAACAGGTATGAGCCCATCACCAGGTTTGAGCCAGGTTTGACGGGCTCAAACCGTCAGGTTTGAGCCCGTAACCACCAAATACGGAGGATGCGGAAAGGTCAGGGAATGACCACCGCATATCCGGAGCAATATGGCCTTAGTTGCTAATTCTCCTAAAATCTTTTTTAGTTTATAATAAAGTAAAAGCAAAACACTGAGCACAACCACTTTTTAATTTTTAAATTTAAAATTTGTAAATGTAAAATTTGAATAAAAATTAAAATTTGTAAATTTTAAATCAAAATTACGCTTAACTCCAGTATCTGGTACCCCTTCCAGTTGCTTGTTGCAAGTAGCAGTGATTGACATGTCTAGCCAGCTATGGTTAGTGTTAGGGTGTTTATCCCTCACTGACCGCTGTTTTAATATTGGAAAATAAGTTCCCAAATTTAAAATAGTGGCAAGGGGGCAGAAGGGGATAAACACCCTAACACTAACCATAGTGGGCTAGGCATGTCAATCTTTTAGTCAAAGTATGGAGGGGTAACCAGATTCTGGAGTTTTATCTAAAATTAAAATTTGTAAATTTTAAATCAAAATCTGAAAATTGAGTTAAAGTTTTTAAAATTAAAATATATAAATTTAAATATTTTAATTAAAGTTTGTAAACTATTAAACCCAAGTGGCGTCCGCCGTGATTAGTGGCGGAACCTACACACTGAAGCGGCCCCAGCCGGAGGTGCTATTTTTCGAATTTCTTTCTGGCGAAAATTATGTGAACAGGATTTTCATTTACCGTATTTGTGTTTAAATTATGTGCATCTTCTTTATGCGTCCAGTTGAAGGTTGACCTTATAAACGACCCCCCCCCCTTCTAAGTGGGCATTAAGTATTCTAGAAAAAAACAATCCTTTGGCCTAATGACGCAAATTGATGAATCTGTGCATTTGTTGAGGCCCGAAAGCTTAAACGAATATGAAAATAAGAAAACAGAGAGAAAAAGAGAAAACAGGAACCAGGTTCATGGCCACTGATTACCATGGCAACCATATTGCTGTAACGGTAACAGGTAAAAATGGATTGATTGTACAGTCGAATTTTGTGATTCGGTGAAGGCGAGAGAGTTTTCTTTCTAAATGATTTGTGTCGGCGGGGGCGGGGGGACGGGTCTTGGCTGAGGTAGGGTGTTTTCGCCCTATCCAGCTGTTTTAAAATCGGTAAACGAGTTCGTGATTTAAAAACATCGTCAAGTGGGAAGACGATGTTTTTAAATCCCTAGGCAGGCACCCCGGTAAAAATATCCCTAGGAAAAATATCCCCGGTAAAAATGGATTGATTGTACAGTCGAATTTTGTGATTCGAGATATTTTTATCCAGGATATTTTTTCCGGGATTCTGCTGTAACACCCGACCATTTTAATGGAGAAGGGATTAAAGTCAAAAAGTTTCTAGTAAAAAAGATATTTTAAGAAAATGTTACACACAGTACTAAATATTGAACAGTTGGTCTATTAACCTTATTCTATTTACAAAAAATGTTTATCTGATATAAAAACACTTATTTTGTAGGGCTGTTTTGCCTTTTATACTCTTCCATTGGTGTCTCCCATACAAGATTCCAACAGCAGTCTCCTAACGTATTTGGACTCCATTTCCCTTGGTATCTTTTTTTCATTTGAGAAATATCTTGGTGAAACCTTTCATCGCAGACCGCTCCACGTTTTCAGGGAAAAAGTCAAAATGGAAATGTAGGAAATAAAGCTTTATTTTCGGTCATTAACCTACGATATCACAAAACCGAGGGTGAGGAGAACTTTTTAAGTTCATATCTAAGTTTTTGAACATATTTCCTACGAGAATATGCCGAAATTATTTCAGGAAGGAAATTGATGCCAACTATCATTTATAGTTTCTTGATAATTATCAAAAAAAAAAAGACCCAACGACCATGATGAATATTAGTTTAGTAATAAAAGTAATGGAGAGGAGGGTGAAGAAGAGTGAAGAGAAATGGAAAAATATTGAATAACGAAATGAAAAAATCAAAGTATAATTTACAAAAAATTATAAATATATAAATACACAAATGTGCAGAATTATATCATATCATATGATATACTATACAGTTCGCATTTTTCAATAAATTATAAATTTACCTCAAGTTTAGATCTGCAATCATAATCCCACTGGGTATTAGAAATTAACCTACAGCGTAATTTTTAATTAAATAAAAACATTGCTGTCCTTTATTGCCATCGAAGAAAATATATTCATTGTTCCATACCTGCTCTACTTTCAAAAATATACTACAAACTTCATCATATTAATTAAAAACTTTCAGATTAAGTAAAACATAAACATTAAAAAATATCATTATCCAGATCCCCTTATCATATCTGCTTTCATTTTAAAAGCATTCGTATGCGTCATCAATTGCGTTCCAAACCGCCTTAGCACGTTACAAGTCACGTGAAACCTAAAAACTTTAATTTATGCAAAAAAAAAAAAACCCATTACGTACAATCGATTTTGCTTCTGATAAATGGTTACAAAACGCAACCAATACTTCTAATTAACCACGAATTCCTGCTATTCCAGTTACATATATAAAATTGTGCAAATAATACATAATCCAATATATATAATATCGGTGTAGATATTAAACTACGTACGTAGTGTGAAAGGCATCAGTTTTAATTGCATCTCATACACTACGTACGTAGTTTAATTTATGGGTAAACTATGGTGTATCTACACCGATATTATATAGTTAATTTAAACCCATATCATATTATGCCTTGCGCATTTAATCTTCAAATAATCCAATCTATATATATACATATACTCAACCCCGGGGGGGGCTCACACCTGGTGACTATGGGCTTGGCACACCCAGGGTCCTGAGCTGGATATCATCATTCTTCTCTTTCTTGGTGATTCCCTTCTACTTTTGACTCTCTCTCTCTCTCTCTCTCTCTCTCTCTCTCTCTCTCTCTCTCTCTCTCTCAGGGTAACTTGAATTTTTTTTTTCCTGGTGCAGCATAAGCCTCAGGGTTCCTTGCACCATATGGCTATTAATAATAATAATAATTAATAATATAAGTTTTGGATTAGTTGGAGATGAATGGTAGTACTTTAAATATGAAGCCTGGATGACAGACATCCACGTACCAGTTCTCGGGGTGACAAAATAAATTAAATCAACAAGGGTTGTTGTTCTTGTGGTTATTGAGTGTTTAGTGATATCAACAACTAAGGCCATGTTGCTCCGTGTGAATTTGCTGGACGAAAAACCCGATTTTTCAGGAGACAACGAGGAATGCGGTACCATCCTTCTAACATCGGAGAAACGGACACTTACGATGGAGATGGTGTTTTTGTGTGGGGCGGAATAAAGATCAACTGCCCCACTCCTCTTCATTTTTTGATAGGGGTACCATAACTGCGTAGGTGTACCGAGAACAGATCCTCGAACCCTATGTGCGACTTTTTAGGGGTGCCGTTTGCCCAGATTTTCTTTTCATGCGCGACAACGCCACTGCACATAGAACGCAAGTGGTGGGAGGATATCTTGAAACTGAAGGTACCCAATTACTGCAGTGGACAGCACGATCACCAGACTTAAATCCGATCGAACATGGGTGGGACGCCCTTCGACCTCCCATTGCACGCTGACAGCCAACTACTTGGTCACTTAGTGAGCTAAGTTTTACGCTGGTGTGAAGAAGGGAATTTGTTGCCACAGAATTTTATAGACACTCTGATATCGAGAGTGGTTTCCCGCTGTCAAGCCTATTTAGCTGTTGGAGAGAGCACACACCATACTGATGTCATGAGACCATAATTTCGAGTATCTTGTATCGACTTCTGTAATGTTACCCCTTTGGTAATTATTATACAACCCCTATAAATGTGCCTTATATCTGTCAGAAGTTTTTTGCTGTCTCCTCATTTCATTGCTATTCTATGGCACATCATTATACCAAATTTTGCCCAGACTGAGGCGTGATAAGAGACAATTGGGAAGAAAAAACTTTATACATGTGCCACAGAGTTCTTCTCTTGAGACACATATCTGTTTTGGTTACCTGAGCTAAGTTTTTATTTTTTGGTTGTGCGAATTTTAAATTACCCGATATTTGTTGTTGTTGTTGTAAAGATTTAGGTTCATTAGGAAATTAGGTCACATTGCGCCGTATTTGCCGCTAAATTGCTTGTGTTCTTTGTTCGCTTTGCTGTTTGTTGGACAAAAAACCCGAACTTATGGGATAAAAAACCATCTACCCTCGCCTGAGACGGACTAACTCAGCCACGTTGTGATAAAGACCCATAAAAATTTTTCGCGCTGTTAACAGGATTCGAATGCAGATCTTTTTCAGTCCATGTGGTGAGGAATGATTATATCAACTGTGCTAGCCACGAGGTATTTGTTGTTATTGTTGTAGGGGTTTAGAAACTTAGAGCATGTTGCGTCGTATACTGTATATTGAAGTGATGAAACCCATGTTTAGTCTCTAGAGCAAAGTTTCCGGCATCCCCCTCCCCCATACTTCTCCTTCAACCCATGCACGGTACTAAGTACTATAGGTTTTGATACCTTTCGTGTTTGGGGTTTTCATAAAAAAAAATATATATATATATCATATCTAAGTTGTATGTTCTGTGGTCGATTTCCTGCAAACTGTACGAAAAATCCGAGTTTCGATAGGAAAAAAACCATGCAACCCTCTCCTGAGACCAACTAATTCAGCCACGCTGTAAACAAGGCCCATAAAAATCCCTCGTGTCATGATTGGATTCGAACTTGGGTCTTTTCCACTAAGTGTATTGAGGACGGTTATTATCAACTGTACTACCAACGATGGCCTTAGCAGGGCAACGTTCCATATCATGCAACTTGTTTTGTAACGGACTGCTTTGAGGAAATCAGCCTCAAAAAGTTGGACTGTGCATCCTGTAACCCTGACCTCAAGAGAACCTCTGAGATGAATTGTATTGTACTACCCAAAAAATAGAATTGAACTAATCGTCGTTTTGAAAGACGAAAGGTGAAAAATATCAAATGGAGAATATTCCACTTAGGTTATTTCTATATATGCATGTGTCATAATATTAATGGTAGGTAATTGTATATGCAGAATAAATTTCAATTGTAAGGTTAAACATAGTTTAATAATAGTCAAATAACTTTTAATTTAACTACATTTGGAAACAACGTTATTATTTTTTTCTTTTTTTTTTTTTTTTTTCGTTTTTACTTTTTTCGATTCTTTTTTTTTTTTTTTTTTCAGGAAGCCAGTTTGAGAATTGTATAATTAAATTTGTTTGAGTAAATGTGTAACAATGACTTGTTGATAAGGATTCTGAAATCCTTAATGAGTTTCTGATGCAATTTAATTGATGAAGACTAATAATCATTGTATTGTATTATTATTATTATTATTTATTTGTTTTTAACAAATTTAAATTAATTTTTTACAGTAATCGGGACAGTCATTATTTGTTCCATATACCACATTTCTTCGACCTCCTATCTAAGGTCTGTATACTTTCTGATCTTTTCCTTGTAAGTTTTCTGGAAGTTGCTGGTGTCGGGCACAACTAAACTGATCAGGTAGGTAGCCTTACATTGACTCCAATGGTTTGCCTAACTCTTCCTTGACTTTACCCCAACAACAGATGAAAGTTTGTGTCCCTCATGTGTGTGTGTTCTGAGCAAGAGGAAGAAGCCCATCAGCATTGAGCAATATTACAATGCATATACGGTTATCGAATTCACAATGCATCTGCTGTGAGCTCGATAACCGTGATTTAAACAGAACAGAGTTACCGTTCAATAAGAGTGTACTTCTTAACCAGCTTAAAATATTCTGTTATATTTTGCAAATATACAAATTTTGCCATTTCATGTGTAGAACTAAATGAGTGTAATAACAGCAATGACGTATGGATACCACTGTAATTTTATTGTTTCTCTTAAGTTTATTCATTCACGTAAACAGCTCAGCATTATTTCAATAACGCGAAACGTGACCTTTTTCCCCCTTGTTTTGTTTTCTTTTCTAGATCACATGTGAAGCAGCACAGAAAGTGCTGCTTCATATGTGATCTTTAAGATATTTAAGATATCCTCTACAAGGGAAGTGCAATATGAAAACAACTGAAACAAAATTGGATGTTCTCTACCACGCTTTATGTCTGCCTAGCAATTTTGATAACCTACAGGTGAAGGAAAATATTCCACAGTAGTATGTATTGAAATAATTCAGAGAAACTGTTTATTGTGATGATTTAATTTTAACTTAAATGTATGTAAGATAATTGGTGGAATGTTTTTTTTTTTTTTTTTTTTACCGAAGAGAGAGAGAGATGGTTTCTAATTTATATGGAAATATCCATGATTATGATAATAATATAAAAATTTGAATGATATAAACATTCAAATAATCTACTGTAGTTTTCGGAACATAATTTAAGTATTAATAGTTATAGATAGTTACAATATTAATAATTATTATTATTAATGCTATTACTATATATTAAGTAGTTAATAATTAATAATAATATGTTATAATGATATTATAATTATAATGGCTCAAGACATGTTGCCAGCGCCCTGTTATATTTCATAAATTGCATTTGATTTTTGAAACAATATTCTCTTTTTACTGATATCAAATCACGCAGATATCAATCACAATTGCGTATTTATTCTCCACAGTTATCACGAAGAAAAAATGTCCAGAAAATAATCGTTAAATCGGTCTCCAATTTGGTGGCGTGCCATAGTAAAATTGGTCTCACTAAAAATTATTTGCAGGTGAAAATATTCCTGTTTGTTTGGAGGAATAAGTTAATGGTTGCTGATTTTGCGTCTTGTCGGAATAAAGATTTGAAATGAAAAATTAAGTTAGATGTCAATCTTTTTTTATTTTTGAACTTTTTTTTTTTCATATCAAATTAAAAGAAAGAGAAATTGAAATTGTCTGAATGGTGCACTTTGGAAAACATGGCTGTGTTGTAATTCATAGATACCAAGTGGTGTGCTGCCAATTTATTAACAAAGGGCTCGCTCAAAAAGAATATCGCGAGAATCCGTCCCCCGTTAAAGCAATCTACTGAATTTTATCAAAGTAATATTTTAATAAGGGGTTGGGATAATCCCCAAAAATTTAACAAAGGGTTGAGATAATCTCCAGAAATTTAACAAAAGGTCAGTGTGAGCCTCATTATACTCCCTGCCCCTTAAGAATATCCTGAATACCTTACACAGAATGGTGAAATACTCGTATGTGATGAGGACAACTAGGTCCAAGTCATAATCTACACACTATTAGTTATGTACCTAGGGCCTGCATAAAAAGGGAGCTAATGAAAGTTCGAAAACACAAAACATACAAGATGCTACTCAAAAGTTTCTGGACTGTAAAAAGGAGGGAATCATATATGGGCTATTCCATGGCGAACCTTCCCCTTGGAATTAGTCATCTGCATTCTTTATTATTTTTTTTTTCAGTGCTTCGTATTTTCAATTTTATTCTCATATACAAAAAAAAAAAAGTCATGCGGAGCCTAGATCCGAAGAGGAAAAAAGAAAAGATCATCATCATATCTAACTAACACATAGTAAAAGTGCTTCCAGAGCTCGCATTCATCTGCACATAATGGCACTTAACACTATTTAACTCTTATTCAACCATTTCCCTTAGCCACATCCATCACCTGACAAGACAGAATATCTCCCGTCACGGCATCACTTATGACTGATTGTCTTCTTTGTTTGAAGAGTTTATTATTATTATTACTTTTTTCAGTAATAATAAAAACATTGTAAGTAATAATAAAAAATTGCAGAGAATTATAAAAATCATTCTGTACAATCTTTTAACGGCTTACAGTTAAAGATGTCGTTTCTCACTGAGGGACATAATTGTGCCATTCTTATACGTTACTTGCATTTAAAACTAGTTATTGAACTTCAATAAACTTAATAATTAAAAGAAAATTCTTATAAAAGAAATAAAACATTCCAAGATGGACCAAAAAGGAATGAGAAAGAATTCCAGCACATGGGCAAATCAATGATAGGACAGGGAATGCATTTTCCTCTTCTCCTACTACTTTTTTCTGGCGCACTATAACATTGTTGTTTTTGCGCCACAAAAAATCAAAATCAAATCAAATCTCCTACTACTACTACTACCATTGTTTCTCAACTTCCAAGCTATGAAGGAGAAAAGCTCAATGCTTTAATTTTAGTGGTTATTAACAGCTTTCATTCATACAGTATAAAAATCAAATAATTTTTTTTAATAAAATGCTATTACTGTATTAATTCGGATTGATTAAAAAACTCGTCAGTTTCTTGTCAACTTCATAAAATCGATTTTCTTTTTTAAAATTTAAATGATACAAAGAAGAAGAAAAATTCATAATAAAAACCAAAAAACAACAACAACAAAAAACAAAAACAAAAAAAAACTAGAGATTAGCGAGAAAGCACTATCACCATTAAAATCGTTTTCTTCAATCTTTTGATTACCGCTTATAGTTAAAAGATGTCACATCTCACTAAACGACATAATTGTGCCTTTCTTCTTCGTTACTTGTTTTTAAAATTTTTGCTTCACATTCTATGATAGTGAATAACCCGGAAGGAGTCCAGTAGAACATTATAAGAGCTGTGCTAAAGAAAAGAATTTCATTTCGCTTCCTGCTCCGTTAACCATTAACCCCAAAAAACTGTATCAATCATTGTTATAATTCATACTAAACATTTTGGATTGATTAAGTTATCTAACCTGGTTTATCTGAAATACTAACTTATTTATGTTGAGTAGCCACTTTATTAGGTATACCTATCTAATAGCGAGCAAATCTTCCTTTAACAATTTAAACAACCTGGGTCCGTCGTCGTATGGCTCAACCAGTGTCGAAAGCGTGCCACAAGAACGTTGATCTCTGTTGTTACAAATTGGATGTAGTAGTAGTAGTAGTGGCATGTGATGCAAGAAAGCAAGTGTATGAGCTTATGCAGCATCAGCCAAAAAAAAAAAAAAAAAAAATCGCACCATTCCCTCCAAATGCCTGTACAGTTCCTCCTTAAATTTATTTAACCTATCAACTTCCACAATGACAGATGGAAGTTTGTTCCAGCAATTAACCACCCGCTGGCTAAAGGCAAATTTCCGCATATCTATTCTACATCTCTCTTTTCTCAATTTGAATTCATGCCCCCTTAGGTTCGTAATCTGAACAAGTGGAGGAGCCCATCAGAATTCAGCATGCTCAACACATTCAAGACGTTATACACCTCAATCAGATCACTGCGCAGGTGCCTAGTCTCCAACCACGGCAATTTGCAGAATTTACGCCACAAGAGAGGCTTAAGTTCTGCAAATCACACCATCTCCATCAAATGAGGCCTCCAGACCTGTACGCAGTACTCAAGGTGTGGCTTGACCATTGCCTTATACAGAGGGACAATCACCTCCTTTTCCCTGCTAGCAAAATTCCTATATATCATTGACAAAACCCCATGACCTGCCCTGGCAGCCTGTCTGCATTGCTCAGAAAACTTCATATCTGACCGCACAATTACTCCCAAGTCTTTTTCATTTTCTACCACCGTAAGTACCACACAGTTGGTAGGTTTCTCGGGGGTTACTTCTACCCATATGCAGTACTTTGCATTTGTCAAGGTTAAACTTCAGTTGCCACTTCTTAGCCCATCTGCCTAAATTTTCTAGATCCTGTTGCAGTAGCACACTGCCATTATTGTCATTAACAACACTGCCAACCTTTGTATCATCTGCAAACTTCGACACAAAACCTAATATGCCTTCATAAATATCATTGATAAATATACAAAACAACAGTGGACCCAACACCGAACCCGGTGGGACTCCTCTAATAACATTAGTCCACGAAGAGCAGCACCCATTGATTACCATCCTCTGTCTTCTCCCACTCAACCATCCTTTTATCCATTGTAGCAACTTACCTTTAATACCATTCTGCTCCAATTTGTATAATAGTCTTCCATGCGCAACAGTGTCAAAAGCTTTCCTGAAATCCAAATATATGATATCAAAATTATTTTTTGCCTCCAGTTCCTTTGTAACCACATCATAATATCCTAACAAATTTGTCAGACAAGACTTTCCCTTAACAAACCCATGCTGTGTCTGAATTATTGCTGCAGTTTGTCTAGATGATCCTGCAATGCATCTTTAACCAGTGACTCCATTATATTACCCGGAACAGAAGTTAAACTAACTGGTCTGTAATTACTTGAGTCACCCTTCGATCCCCCTTTGTGAATTGGGGATACATTTGCACATCTCCAGTCCGTGGGGACCTCCCCTAAGTCCAAGGATGCTCTCATAATTATGGCTAAGGGTTTGCTTACTTCCTTTGCCGCCTCCTTTAATATAACTGGATAGATCTCATCCACCCCAGGTGCCTTTCTTATGTTTAACTTCAACAATTTCTCCTCCACTTTGCTCTCAGTTATTACAAAATCATTAAGCAACCTGCTACAATTTGATAACCTTCTGCCATTTTCAAACCTTAATAATTCCTCATGTGTGAATTCAGATGCAAAATACTCATTCAGTTTGTTTGCTATCTGAGCAGGATCATGAACAGTCGAACCATCGATATCAAGTGGACAAATCAGATTCATCCCCTTCCTTTTGGAGTTTATGTAAGTAAACGTATCTGTAATTCCGAATTTCACCTCGTCTCACAAGTATTCAATCAAATTGAGATCTGGTGATTGGAGAGGCACCACAGCAGGCAGGATTTTCTCTAATGTTCCTGAAAATAGTTCTGTGCAGTACTAGCCTTTTGATATAGAGGATCGTCCTGTTCCAAAGAACTCATTCGTAGAAGGATAATTGCATCTATGAAGGGATGGCTGGTCAGAAACGTTTCCAGATAATTTGTGGGATCTAAAAGTTGCTCCTCTGGTATTAAGGAGCACAATATGCACCACGAAAACGCTCTTCACACTACTGCACCACCATTACCAGTCTTCGTTATTGGCATCTAACAGGATGACCCCTGGATTTAAGCTGTTTTCATCATATTCGGTTCTCCCATTAGAGCGAAACAACAGAACCCGGATTCATAGTGCTAGGAAACGTTTTTTTTTTTGTTTTTTTTTTTTTTCAATTGTACATTGGCCGACATTGGTTCCTGAACCCACTATAACTGACCATCTGTTTTTTTTTTTTTTTTTTTTCAATTGTACATTGGCCGACATTGGTTCCTGAACCCACTATAACTGACCATCTGTTTTTTTTTTTTTTTTTTTTTTTTCGACAGCAGTAAAACCTGTTTCGGTGAGGGCTGCTGTAACCACTCCGTGACAATATGATGAGTTGTGCATTCTGAAATGCGCCTTTGATTACCACTGTTGTATTGAGCTGCTACTTGACTAACTGTAGCCTTTCTATTACTCGGCACAAGTCTTTTCAGCTTCCGTTGGCTTCACGTATCAACGAACTGTTTCCGACCACAAGATCTCTGCAAGCTGGATGTTATATGGTAATTGGACCAATCTCGTCTTGCTCATTCTCGCACTGAATTGCACACATGCAGCATTACTACGTGTCGAGTCTGCTCTATAGCACAGTAGCATCGTCACCGTCCTTCTCACACCGTGTGGAAAAGGCTCGGGCTCGAATCCTGTTAATGACAGGAGAAATTTTTATGGGCCTTTTTTTCACTCCATGGCTGGGTTAGTCGATCTCAGGCGCAGATAACAAGGTTCCTCCCCCACCATTCGGAAACTCGGGTGTTTCGTCCAGCAAAACAGGCAGATCGACTAGAGAACATACGCAATTCACGAATATAATACACTTGTGCATATGAATTGATATTCCGGGTGGCCCAAGTGTGACATTTATTGTTATTTACATTTCTACGTGTCTGCCCACCTGCTTTGTATCGCATGGTTCGAACACGCTGAAGAAGGGCTTCATTTCACGAAAAGTTTAGGTGTACCTAATAAAGTGGCCACTCAGAATATATCCTCTTTTTACACCACAAGCTGGTTAACTGAAATTCTGTTGAGTATTGCTAATTGTGCTAAATGATAAAAGTGCGATAATTCACAAAATAAATTATAAAAGTCAATGAAATTTGTGTGGAAGCACATTTTGTCACGCAACAGTTCTCCATGCGAACTTCTCCCTAATAATGACCATTTCTCTTATTAAATGCTGCAAACTTCAGTCATTTCTGCTTGAGCTAATTTGCGTATTCCGGAAATGACGTGTATTTAGTGATGCGAATTTTCTCTTCATCTGCGAAAAAAAAAAAAAAAATTCTCATATTTTACCCGCCTCCAGAAACTGTCCGTCTTATTTATCTTTCTATGTGAACTTTATGAAATTCTTCGCCTCGACCACCTTGACAGGTAATTTGTTCCACTTATAATCGGAGTAACCAATTGCTCAACTGCGCAATTCTGCTGTCTTTTGCCAATGTCTTGCGTTTCCTTTCCGTTTGGTTTATCGGTCTGTAAGTTGAATTTCTTCAGGTGAAAAAAACCTCTGAAACTCTTAGTCAAGATTGAACAACTCGACAACGGTGTGAAAAATCCGATAAAGTTCCATTCTTTTTGGGTGATAATATTCCTCAACTTCAGAAGGCGAGGAACCTGGGCTTTCTTCATATTATATTCTTGAAGAAAATCAGCAATCATAGCAACCTATGCTAACCGCGTGGGCTATCGCAATTATTGGGTTAAAATTCCCGATTTACAAGTCTGTTGTAACATGCAGGTAATATAATAGCTATCGAGATATTTTTAGCTATAAATAAATGATTAGAATATAGTTAAATAATTAAAATTAATGAGTTAACTGAATTAAAAAGCTATGATTAAATAATTAAAATATAGTTAATTAACAGTGAATTTTCATCTTGCTGTAGACTAATCGAGCCCTTAGAGTAGGGAACAATTATTTCAAAGGGAACACAATATTTAACAAACTGTAAGAACTATTCTTACACTTATTTTTAGAATTTATAGATTATCAAATTTTAATAAATAACTAAGTTAAAAACAGTGAAGCACTCAGCAGAATTGTTTGTGCTGTTTACTCTTCGAAAGTGAGAGATTAGTGTAGCAGCAGGAGGGACGCTGACCAGATTATGATACAATGGGTAGGCCAGTTTGACGCAGTTCGTGCCTACAGAAAAAAATAGGGCTGTGGCTGCTGACGGTAACGGGGGACAAAAGAACGCCCACACCCCTAAAGTGGTTCCATCTCCATTCAAAAGGAAGACCCAGATCAGTAAACAAACCCAGATCAGTAAACAGACTCGAGATGTAAACAAAGTACAAACAGGCCGACATGGGAAGCACTCAATGATTTCACAGGCGATGTCTTGTAAGGAAGCGTGAAAGAAGAGGTAAGTGAAATGGTCATCCCAGGATAATTTCTAGAGATTGGTTAGAGCCCGGATGTTGTGAATACAAAGAAAGGAGCTGTACCTATCAGACGCGGGTCCAGGCGAGGAGAAAAGAAAATTAAGCGAATGAAATTCAAGATGAAGAGAGAGAGAAAAATATGATTGGATGGAAAATAAGCGAGAGTGGGAAACAAAACTCGGATGCGAGAGGGAGAGACTGGGGAAAAAAAAAGAGAGAAAAAAAAAAAAAAGGAGAGCCCGAAGGTCAGAGTCCCGAAGCGGAGGAGAATCCCGGGGATGCGCTTGAAAGTGGCTGAAGGAAATTCTGGGAGTGTGGGAAATGCATATAGATAGTTCCGGAAAGATGATAGTATAGTGGGAAAAGAAAATAGCAAAGGCGGAATGATCTGAGTAAGGAAGGTCGTTCGAGTTATCCACTGTGGAAAAAAAAAGCAACAGTCCTGGAGGAAGATTCTGTGCGCGATAGGAACGCCTGAAGTCGAGCCGGGAGCACATCTAGCGAGTTTGCGGTGGCTAAGTCCAGCGAGGAAATAGCTGAAGAAGCAAAGCAAGAAAACTCATCCAGGTGGTAGAAAAGGAATGCAAGTAAGTTTATATAGAATTATTATTAGCGGAAACGGTGTTAGAAATAAATAAACGAAAGAAAAAGTAATGGACAGGACATTTAGTAAAGAACTGAAACCAGGGGAACAGAATATATTGTAAGTGATAGGAAGTAGAGTCGATAACTTGGGAGAAAGAGAGAAAGAAAGTGTGTGTGTTACTCATCTGTGATTAGAAGTATCTGAGAAACAAGGAAAGTTATTAAGCCTGAAAAGGCTCAAATGATTGTGTTAACCTCAAATGATTGTGTTGGTTAGTTATTAGCATTCTGTATAGCAGATGAGGAAGTTACAATTATGGTTAGAAGAACAAAGATGAGTGCAGACATTATAACATGTATAGTAATAGTGGATTGTTGTAGAATTTCGATATTATGAATTATAAAGTGTCTGTAAATATCTTGTGAAAAATAAATCTAGTTTGTTGTTTTATTTTGAGCTTATGTTGTGGTATTGACACCAACTATTAACAATTAGTGGTACGAACTATCCAAGCTGGGAAGCTAGAGTAAAGAGAAAAATAATAAAATAAAGTCCTTAGAACTTGGATCTTCTGATAAAATTAATGGGTAATATATATTATGCAGCAGGTAGCATGTGGGCCTTGGAAGGAAATTGAGGACCCCCCTTGCTTCAAGAAAAGAAAATCAAATAAATTTCTTAAGCATCGGCCTAATGAAGGTTCCAAGGAGGGATATGAAAATATATATTGTATATAAATAGATAAAATATAAAGAGAATAAAAAGTAAATAAATAGAATCGAAGGTCAATATATAATAAAAAAAATAAAAGATATATACCCCCCCCCCACAAAACATCAATTCGTTAAATTCGTTGCTGCAAGGGAACGAAAGATAAATATACGCAGCAGCTATTTTAAGGAGTCGTAAGGAATAAAGTTAATATAATTAATTTTAATTTCTACAGCAAAACGGAGAGTACAGTGCCAAATAGTAAAAGTCTTATTAGTTACTAGAGGTACTAGTTAATAGTTTTGTAATATAATTGTTTTTTTTTTTTTCTATCTTGAATGATCAACATTTGCTTAAACTGAAATGAGTTTCAAGAGTTGATCAGATTCCCCGTGGATAATTTTAACAAGGATGTGTAGAGAGAGAGAGAGATAGAGGGGGGGGGGGATATTTTTTTTTATTTATGTTATTGATGTAAAACCTGTACTTGAATGACTGCTGTTTCTTTTAATGACGATCGAAGTCTTTTCCAAAGCTGTGACTGTGGCTTTTATGAAAGTACCATTTCGAAGTCTGAAAAATGTATACAGGGGCGCCATTCCCATCGAAGATACTTCCAATAATAATTCTTATCCGATACACCAGGTAAGATAATTGATGTTTTCTTTCAAACCTTCTGTAATTCAAAATGTAATGCATTCATGGAGTTGCAAATGTATCAGTCGAAATTTATATTGAGTCGCATTGATCATCAATGATGACCTTATTTTTTAACATTGTAGTTATTATAATTTAACTATTTTAAGTTTACTTTTTTCATTATAATGAAAATTGTAGAGTAATTTTGTCCTTTTGTTAAGCGGAATGAAATCTTTTTTTTTTAATATCTAAAACAAACTAGATTAGAAACATTAGTTTATCTGGGCAATTTTTTGTTTTTTTAATTTTTTTTTTTTTGTAGTTGTTTCCAGGATCAACCTAACGCAAACACATTTCGTATGCCCGTACCTGTAGAAGCAATGGCTGTAAAAATTAATGAGATTGTACCAGTTGGATACGATAAGACAAAACCTCCACAAGTCAAAGGTAAGGAATAAAGCGTTTTAGTAATAACTGCAGCCGTATATCGGAAATACTCTTCAAGCATGACCCATTCACTAATTATTGATCCTATAAAAATTATACATGACAATTCTAACGATCAATTACTCTCTGGCCGTAAGCAAATTTTCGCATGTATTCTGCAGCCATTCTGTATCAATTATATATTGTCCGAGAAAGAGTAAGGATGCCATCAGCATTTAGTTTACTCAATGCATTTAAAGGCTTAAATTACATGAAACAGCTCCCCTTTCAGGTGACTAGTTTCTAATTGCTTGATTTTTTTCAAAAGATAGCAGGAATTACTTTTTGTTGTTTGTGACGATGGACCGTCTCAGGTCTGCTATTCGCTGTCCGATAATCTGTACGGTTGGGAGCCTTTGCACCTACTTGGTGTGCAGTTTCATCCTGTACATTGTCATATCGTTTTCTAGCTTGGTTAGGCCTTAGATGCTCGCATGATGAACATATTCATTTCGTTGCTTCACTTTAAAAAAAGCCAATGCATGAAGTGCGTTGGCTTTTTGTTCCTTCCTGGGTGGTCCTTAGCACAGTTGCGCAGGAGGCATTTCCAGTTGGTTTGGCTGATAGCCTTGCCCTTCTTTTGTGGTAGCTCTACCGAGAACAGTGCCACTTGCTTTACTGTCTTTCTTGAGAGACTGTCTCCGAATTTTTGAACCGAACTTTTTTGCCTAAGGCCTGAACACAAGTGACATTATCCTGCACCACACTCGACGCAGTCTGATCGATATTTCTACTTTTCGTCTTCATCCAGATGGCGTACTATCAAAAAGCCAAAACTACCTGTTTAGTTTTGGCTTTTTGCATTCAGTGGTGTGTCGTAGTCATTGGGTGCGACCCCAGATGTCGCCTGGGCCGTTTCTTCGATCTTAGGGAAGTAGATCCGATGAAGCGACTTTCGCAATTTTCTTTTTCCCGTGCCCCTTTATCATTATTATTATTATTAGTGAATGGTGACATGTATTCTAGATTAATTTCAAGGCTTAAATCGATCTTATCTCTGCTTTGAAACTTATACCTCTGTTTCTAATATGTTTAAATTTAAAGACTAAAAATCTAGCAATCAGAATAATTAAATATTGCCAACATGTCAAAATTATACATGAAATAATTCATACATTTTGTATACATTTTGGTATACAGTCTTTAAACTGGTTAAGTAATTTTTAAAAAAACTAAGTAATTAACTGATATCACTTATAAACACTTAGTTCAGTAATACATTATTAATATGGATTTCGATTAATCTATTTTAAATAAATAAATAATGATTGTCTGTTTTGTGTGATTTTTCTTAATTATTCTTTCCTAAACCACAGAGGGCGTGCCTGTGAATGTAGATGTTGACGTGGCGCTTCTTAGCATTCGTAATGTGGATGAAAAGAAATCAGTAAGATTAAAAATGATTATATTTATCGCTATTTATTTCTCTACTGTCATTATCTGTATTAAATAATTATTATATGTGCAATAGTGAAATACATATATTCAAATATTTGCATTTTTAAAATATAAGTTGATTTAAACTTGGTTGTTTTAAATGTGTTAAACTCAACATATTTCTGAAACGTGCAGTACTGTTAATATGGGGATGGACTGTTGGTTGCGAAGCTCGAAGCGATTACGCCCCAAAAATTATTCTAAAAGTATAAAATTCTTGCATGTTATGCTTTTGTATTTTCAGGAAAAAAAATAATTTTCCTTTGCTGTTAATTCTCTAAACCATGAAACTGCATCATCCATTAGTTCGGAGAAACCTATTGCCACTGGTATCGAATATTTATAGGATGAACTTTTGAGGAAATACATATAGAAAAAACATTTTCAAAGAAAAGAAGCAGAGGGAATTAATAAAGAAGAAGAAAATTTAGTTTGAGCAGTTGAGATTTCAACTGTCAATGGTTATTGACTGGTTATCACATACGCAATGCGGCAAAAGAGTAATTGAGGCTGAATTTGAGAAACATTCTGTATCTATTGAGTTAGATATATTTCGCTATAGCTTCAGGAGAAGCTGACAGAGAAGCACAGAAGTGTGACATTGGGAGTTGCACAAACCCAAACCAGTTGGCCTTAAGTTGCTTTTTTGTACGGACGATCTTTTTGCGTCGCTTGTTGTTGTAGTAGGGTTTCAGGAGCATCAGAGACTAAGGCCATATTGATCCGTATGAACTGTCTGTAAATTGTGTTCTGTGGTCAATTTTCTGTTTGCTGGACAGAATGTTTGCTTTTTTTTATCCCGGAAACTCAGGTTTCCGGCATAAAAACCAAATTACCTTCGCCTGAGACTGTCTAACTCAGCACGTTGGTAAAAATATCCATACAATTATTTCCTCACGTCCTCGACAGGATTCGAACTCAGGCTTTTACCACCCGGTGTCAGTAAACAAAGAATGGCACAACCGATCAACATCAAGTTTTGTGTAAAGCTGGTAAAAGTCCCACTGAAACACACGAAATGTTACGAATAGCTTATGGCGATGAGGTCTATCCGGAGCGGGTCTGGCCCATAATTCTGACAGCCATAATCCCGACGGCCAGAATCCCAACAGGCCGAATCGCGATAGTATCTACTATATTGTAAAAATATATGAATATAATTCTATATATTATTAAGTAAAAATTTACCTTATTCGATTAATTTTGTATAGAAAGAATATAAAAAATAGGAAAAATTCTAGCGACAAATACCTCTCTCAATTTGAAGATCATGTTTTCTGTTACAGAAACAAATAGTTTTAAAATACGATCAGCAAATAAAAAAAACTTAATAATTTTACTTTATTGCATTGCATTTAATTGGTAATTTTTCAAATCGAATTTTGGTATTTGTCTATATAGGGCTTTTGAGCAATAATTATAGGTATAGCATTGAAATGCTAAAGATAAAAAACTTGAAATAAGAATACTCTCGGAATATGAAAATTTAGAGTGATGTATTTTGGCAGCTGCGTAACGTTTGTCATAAATATCATTAGCATAACTAAAACTGTAATTATACAGGTATTTATTTATTTATTTATTTGTTATTAGCTGTACTTTCACGAATTTCTTAGACAGTCCATTAGGCATGACCATGGGCGCCGGCAGGATATTTTGAAAGGGGTAACAGGAAAAAATATTGGTAGTGATTTTCAAGTGTCCTTATAATGTCCATAAGCGAGGTGTACCTGTAAACACTTTAAAAGGCTGCCGTCCCCTGGGCTACTTAATTTTCATTTAGGATGAAAATGGATGAAGCATGTGGACGAAAATTGCTGTCGATGTTCTTTTGCAAACAATAAATCTAAACATAAACAGCAAACGTGTGTAGTGACCTCAGTGTACACTCTGGATTAGTTATGCCCTCGAAAATGGAAGAAAATTCGATCACCCCACGATGCTGACCATGTCCTCAAATGTCTATACTGATACTACATGATAGACAGAATGCAGAAAGAAAGAAAGAAAAGTGAGAACTTTGTACTGATGTTCACAAAAGTTTCCCCTTTAGACTACTAAGACAAATGTGTCTCTTTGAGTAATGAAGCATCATGACATTCACGTTAGCGGTTGTAAGGAATTTTATTTTTCCCAGTGGATAGATAGATAAGGTGCAGTTACAGACCAAAGAGAAGTATGAGTAGGGTACTGATCTATCTGCACTTATTCACTTTTAAAAAGAGAAACGGATCATTTAAACATTTTATATTTAAATACAAAAATCGAGTAAATATGAACTTTTATTTGTTTAATAGGAATGTCATTTTTATCTTTTAAATTTAATATACAAAAACGGTTTATAGGTTTATAATTTTTATATATAAATATAAATAGGTATATGTAGTATTTCATGGCTGTCCAATTAAAATGAAACCCATTTTATGTTGTTTTTTTTGGTCAGTTGTTGGCGCATCGGCTTCTGTGGCCATAATGCACCTCCCAAGGTTTTTTCACTACTCTGATCCAAGCCCGAGGCGGGATTCGGACCCGCGACCTTTGGGTTGCCAGGCAGGCACTTTACCCACCCGGCTAGCCTGGTCGGCCCCAGTTTGTAGCACAACAAAGTTTTATTAAAAATTAATGCAGGATTTGATTAAAACTACTACAGAATGTACTGGAAGTGTAGACATGCGTTCATCCTTCTTAGTGTTTGATATCATTCTGCGACGAATACGTTGATCAATAGCACGAATACAGTTCTCAATGTTTTGCATCAACTTATTCAGAGTGATAGAGAATTTGGATGCAGCGTAATGTTCCAAAATAAATACACATTTTTATCGGAAATAAAAGGAAAATATTATGCATAAACTGCATAGCAAATGTTGTGCTGTTCCTCAAATACTCTGTTGGCACATAGTGTTAGGGGAAATGCGCCTCCGGTGGTTTCCCACATCTGTGCCACATAAACTCTCTGGAGACAAACAGTATCACTGTGAAAGCCAGAAAGTGTTGTGTGTAGTATATGAAGCATTGTGTTTGGTTCTGTTGGGTGTCCTGGCTTTTGACCGCAGTGCCCCTCTGGAGCGGCCCCACGTTGTCCGCACATACCACTAGGAGGTAGCCAGGCTGCCCATAAATTTCTGGCTAGACTCCTTCAGGTCGCCTGAGCTTCCTGCGAAAAAAAAAAAAAAGATAAAGTAAAGAGAGTACAGGATGTACCGGATAGAGTAAAGGAAAGAAGGTGTAGATAGGCGACGGAGGATATATAAGGGAAGGCATCCTCCGTAGGTTGGGTGGGATTTCCCCCACCTAAGCGAAAAGTGGAAGAAGACTGCCCTCGATAGGGGTGGAAAAGACAGTCACGTATCAAGAGAGATATCACGGGAGAAACAATTCAAGCGACCTGAGTGTCAAGTCCAGTAGGTGGAAGTGGTCACAATCTAGGTGAAGATGTTCACAGTCGGATTAAGACAGTTGAATCTGGACGAATCTGAGGTGGAGATGTTGTTCAATATCTGAGAAAAAAGTGTCAATGTGCATTGGTTCCAGGACACTGTACCAGTGATCTTCTGGTGAACAGATCATGGGCGAAGGCAGAGAAAGCGTGGTACTGGGTTTCCTCATTGATCAGAAGATGTTCATTTCCTCGAGGGGCCCCCTGTTGACACAATGAAACTGGCTTCCCACCTACCTAAAAATATCTCACTCCATATCCTCGTGGATAACACAGTTGGTAGAATCGCCGTCATCCTCACACCCGGTAAAAAAAAAAAAACCTGAGTTCGAGTCCCGTCGATGACGTGAAGAATTTTTATGGGTCTTTTTCACAACGTGGCTGAGTTAGGCGGTCTCAGGTGAGGGTAGCATGGTTTTTTATTCCCGGAAATTAGGGTTTTTCGTCCATAAAACAGAAAATCGACCCACAGAACACGCAATTGACAGATCAATATGGCCTTAGTTGCTGATGTTCCTAAAACCCTACTACAAAAACATATCCAGTTAAGTCATGTGCTCTTTTGCAGTTATTACCAAGATACACAATATTACAAATTGGTTAATTGATAAATGGATAACTGTGTATTAGACAATCAAGTACTACTGTAAAGTATCATTGAAGTCAACTTATTGATACTAATATTTATTTTTATAGCAACTAACAGTAGATATATTCCTTCACCAATACTGGGTAGACCATCGTCTGAAGTTCCCTGTCCGAAATAACACTAGGCTAGTTCTTGATAGTAGGTCTTGGCGCCGACATTTGTGGATGCCAGATACTTATTTTAAGAATTCTTATGAAGGAAGTGTCCATAACGTCTTGACTTATGAGGAGTACATGATCCTCAAGCAGAATAAAGTGCTATTTCTGGCTGCAAGGTGATTTTGCTTAATGAATTTTTCTGCTTGATTTTCAATCTTAAAATGTGAAAATTTTAAACTCAGTCGCAATGTTTACCTTCATCGTTTAATGTATAAAAAAATTGTTTATTTTATGATCAAATTTTAAATAATTTTTTTACTAAATTTGAAAATTAATAAAATTTATTCCAAAACATTATATAACAATAAGTTTTCCTCATATTTTATAAAACATTGTTATTTCTATTAAACATTAATATATGAATACTTATTAAGATACCTTGTATAATTACAAAATTTGAACTTGCTGTAGTTTATTTTTAAATATTCTATTTAATTAAAAAAAATCCGAAAAATCAAAATACCTACTTAGATTCAATAACCATTCAGTGCAGAGGTTGAGATCATGTATTATTATTATTTTAGGGTGGCTATCACCTTTGGCTGTAAACTACATATGGAGAGATATCCCCATGACATTCAGATGTGCAGTATCATGATATCCAGTTGTAAGTGTTCTATAGCACTAATTTTAATTATTAAAAATCAAAAGAAGCCGAGTGGACAGAAAGAGTTTAATTCTAAACAGCTGTCAACTTTCTTAAATAACAAAGACTGTAAGAAGAATATATTTGAAAATAAAAAAAAAGTTAAGAAAATTCTTGTATAAGTAAATTACACTGCGCTACCATTAATATTTGGACGCCCCTCCGTTGATAACCGGTTACGTCCTACCCAAGAACCAATATGGGGACGTGTCAGACACTCTATATATGCCCGAAGGCCTTCGAGGATTCAGCAGTACGATTGTGAATGCAAGATGCCAAAAGATGACGCCATAATAGGGTGCCATATAAGCAATCAGTCTGTACATAATATTTCAGCGACACTGAAGATCCTTGGGTCGACGACTGGTGATGTGATCTGCAAATGGAATCGAACTGGTGCTGAAATCGTCACGAAACGACCAGAAAAACCTCTGAAGCTGACGGAACGTGACGGGAAAGAGCTCTGTAAAGAATTACCTGCTCGGAACGCAGATCGACATTGTCGCAGCACACACAGGCCCTCAGTGAGACGATAGGGACACTCGTCAGCACCAGTACAGTGCACAGGACTCCGCATAATATGGGTTACACTGTCGTGCATCCGTCCATGTACCACTGATTACCAGACGCCGTGTAGCTTGGTGTAAGGCTGCCCCGGTAGCCAATGGAAAGCTATGATTTGTAGTGACGAGACACGGTACATGTTCTACCAATCAGGCGGTCGTATCTGTGTGTCGCGGATGCCAGAAGAAAGCTACCTGCCGAACTCTATCGTCCAGACAATGAGGTTTTGCGGAGGTAGCGTGAATGTCTGGTTTTTTATAGTTTGTATTGAGACCATTGATTTTGTTCGAAAAAATAATGAATGCCGAGGTTCTGTTAGACGTCCTGGACAATAATGCGTTAACTAGGTTGTGGCAGCACGTCTGGAAAATCTCATACCTGTATCAGCAGAACAAAGCCACCAGTATGTCATACTGGTGGCTTTGTGATGGACTGCTTTGAGGACATCAGCATCGACAAGTTGGTCTGTCCAGCTCATGGCTCTGACCTCAATCCATAGAGAACTTCTGAGATGAATTGAGTTGTTGGGTTCGTGTGAGGAGAGACTGACCAAAAAAAAAAAAAAAACAGAGCTGAACTGATCGTCGCTTTTAAATACTAATGGTGAAAAATATCGAAGGGCATTTACAAAAAATTGGCATAGAGCGTTCCGTGGAGATTAGAAGCCTGTCATAAAGGCTAAAGGTGTCTGGAACGTTATTAGTTTTCAAGTAAATAATGTTTGTAGATATGGGTGTCCGGGTATTAACGACAGGATAGTGTATACCGATATGAGTGATAGTTAGATGTGCGTCATTTCCGAGTTTAGGATTGCAGACATAGGTTTATTAAAAAATAAATAAATAAATAAAAACGAAAATTTTGTTTTGTTAGTGGCATAGCTGTCATACTGAGCACTCACCTCCTTCACAGAGTTGCCTCGGTTTTGAACCACCTTAAATAAACGGACCAAATAAGGAAAAAAAAGTTTTCTTTTCCTTCCCTTGGGATTTCTCATACAGAACAGTTGGTATCTTCGCGAAGAGTTGCCTTAGTATTGAACTGCTTTAAACAACACTGCCTAATCTCAAGAGAGTACCACTTTACGAAATGGAATTACAAGGCAAGTCGTTGCCAAGGTGTCGATTGCTTCGTAATCAAATGAACAGCACCTCTCCATATCAATTATAAAGTTCTGTTTATTTATGAAGTTTAATACTGAGGCAGACCTTTGCGAAGATGGAGATCGTCCCGTGTGAGAGATGTACGACCTCACTCATATATGCAAAGAGATACAAAACGATGAGATAATTATTTGCAACTTTTAACACTTAATATCATATCTTTCTATTCGTTATAAATGCTATAATTAGATCGTATTTTAAGATGCACAGCAACTTAAAATATGCAAATTAGAACAGGTGTAACCATATTTCTTTTGCAGTGCAGTGGACAGTCGACACCGTAATCTTGAAGTGGCGTGATTTTGAAATATCGAAAGGCATTCTGCTCGCACAGTTTGACATCGAGCTTGCAGAGATGTCCAACTGCACCAGAGAATTCGAAGTGGGTACGTAGAAACTAAGTGAACAGGTTTACTGATTTAATTTTGTGCAGAAACATTCGATTTCAGCAGTTCTTGCGAGCACCCGAATTATTATGGACTCGAAGTCGTTAGTTATCGAATTTCTACCGAATACAGATATTCCCAAGTGGCCCAGTGAAACTACTTCCTGCTGTTTGTATTGATCTAAAAGCGTGCAATTATCTTGCTACAGCAGCACAAGAAATTAGTGGATTGTCTTGGGATATGATTGTATGATAGGAGCAAATTCACTGATACAGAGAAGCTGTATAGCTGTAAAGAAATTACACAAACATCAACATTAAGAAAGGTGGTTATATTTTTTCTCAGTTTCTCCATTCAATTTGCATTAAATATTAGCCTTTCTTGAACCGAAGACACCCTAGTTCTTCGTGCGAAATATATTAAAATATCCAGTTATCCTTTCCTAGTCTCTAAGATGTTTTCAATCTTAATTTTATCACACTGTAGACACCTGCGCAGCACTTTCTAGGCGCTTTTATAAATAAGTAAAGCGCTTTTTTGTTTATCTGGTCTGTCAGTCCATCTGTCTGTCTGTCTACACTTATAAACTCTATTTTCAATCGGAATTTTTATGAAATTGTAAATATTCATTTTATAAGACTGTAATGATGATATATTCCCTGACAAACTAACCTACGATTTTGCAACCGATGCGAAATAGCATACAACTCCCAATTGTCAAAACTCAAAGAGATCTGGGAACAATATTCGACAAGAAACTCACGTTTACAGCTTACAACATATTCAGATATGTTGTACCGTGCAGAATTGTGTGGCGTCGGTCACTTCTATCCACCTTAGGAAAATATACTCTGGAATTCTGGCAACTAAAGTGGGCAAAGAATAAGCACCATCTTCTCCACCAATTAAGGATCACAAAGCTTGCAGAACAACTTCAATTACAGCATTGTTGTTGTAAGATTTTACACGCATCAGCAACTTAGGCCATATTGTGCAGTATGTAATAGAATATGTCTGTAAGTTCGCGTGTTCTGTGGTCGATTTGTTGTTTGTTGGAATAAACACCGGAGTTTCGTTGAACAAACAACCATGCTATCATCGCCTGAGACCTAACTCAGCCACTTCGCGAAAAAGACCCATAAAAATTCCTCGCGTTATTGGCGGGATTTGAACTCAGATCTTTTCCATCCGGTGTAGAGACAGTGGCGCGTTATACCTTCATGGGGCCCAAGGTAAAATGGAATATGGGGCCTCATCCAAAGAAAAAACTAGTAAAGAACATTTTCAATTTCGTTTTATTGAAACAACAAAACATACAAATTGTATGACGTAAGAACTAAATATAAAATTTTATCAAAATCGGTAAAACCATTTTTGAAAAAAAACTTAATTTTCAAATTAATCTTCAAGTAAAGTTCATTGACCTTGGCAGGTAGAAAGCTTCCGATAAAAACCACTTAAAAATATTAGTAAAAAACAGCAATGAGTTTTTGAAACAGTGATTTTGGGCCCCACTCGGATCGGGGTCCTAGCTAGATGTTTATTGCCTGGGAACTTGTGGTAATATCAGTAAAGATGATGACTGGTATGATATATTATCACTGTGCTTCTGGCAGCTGTGTGAGTGGCTCATCCTGCCATCAGCCTTAAGGGATACAAAATCCCTGAGAATTAAAACCAACAGATTGAGGATAGCAGATAGGCTTATACTAGCCAGGGCCCTGAAGTCAATATTATTTTACAGGGCGATTTATGTGGTTCACGTGGACAATGGCGTGTAAGCATTGTGAGTTTTTAAACTTGTACTGTAGTTAATAGGAAAATTATTCCATTGTTCCTTTATCTATTTTGTTGCATATCAGTCCACTGGAATCTGCTGCGCGATGGTAATTTGTCTGTTACCAATGTGTATTTATCTTCTTATTTTTATTTTTGGTAGAATAAATAAAGAGTTATTATATGAGCCTTGTGGGAACATCAGTGGGGCCGCCCTAAACATTGAAGTATGTTTCTAATATTTGGGAATTGCTTGATAAGTAAACTTCAGATCTCACCGTATTTTCAATATGTTCTGTTAGTCTTTGGAAAGAAATTTAGGATCAATTTTAATTCAATAGCAGCCGAGTTCTCTCCCTTAGAGAAATCTTTATAGGTTTCCAACATTGAGCATTCGAGCACATGTAAGTATGAAGGAAATTAAAGTCGGATTGACACCATTTTTAGCCTGTTTCGTTAGTCACTCGGGACGTTTCAAATCCGATTCCATAATATTCCCACAATTCACCTCCTTCCCACCACCAAAGAAATCGCAAAAAAATCTGGAACAGAAGTTCCCATTTTTATTTCAAAATATTAGGAATTATAGTTTTGGGCCTGTGCACCAGAGCGCATCACCCTATGATACACGTGGTACAGCTGCACCATAGCTCTGGGTTCAAAAAGATAAGAGAAAAAGTTACATTTAAAAACAATAATTTATTAAAAATATTATTAGTACGCTTTTTTTTGCGAATCATGACAGTTTCTTCAATTGTTTTCTCCAAAGAGTTTTTAAATGTTTATTTTTTGTTGCTTACAAACACACCATTCTACCCTACCAAAAGTAATGGGACACGTAGTTCGGAACACAACGTAATTTATTAAGAAAATTAATACCTGAGTTGAGTTATTTTTGGTTGAGAGTGCGTGAAAATTGGCGGAATGCTTTCTGCCAATCGCTGGTAAAATGTGTATTGTTCCTTAAAAGTTGCAGTGAGTTCCAAAAATATAGAAGACCCTTCTTGTGCATTCCGAATCTGGACCTGTAATTCATATCACAGCTGCTTTATTGAATTGAGTTCGGAATCAGTGATGACCATGGCGTTATTTTGATGATAAGTTCCCAAACTGTGAGTCCAAAGGGTATTTGTGTGTCCCATTTCTTTTTAGTAGGGTAGAGTATATACATAAAGGACAATGCCTTCATATTTGTTGCATGTTTCTTAGGTACCTTCTCCTGCATTAACGGAGGTCTACGCCTGACAAGAAGACTCGGATATTTTATAATCAATTCTTACGTACCAACTTTTCTAATCGTGCTAATGTCCTTCATCAGTTTTTGGCTACCGGGTGAAGCGTATCCTGCTCGAGTAGCTCTTCCCGTGACCTCCCTGTTATCACTGGTGACCCAACTCCACCAAACATCTATGCCAGCAGTGTCGTATGTCATGGCAATCAACATCTGGATGTCCGTGTGCATTATCTTCATATTTCTGGTGTTGGTCGAATACGCCGTTGTTATCAAAATTATGGATATTCGAAAAGGACATGAACTTAGAGTTTTACGGGTAAGTAAAACTTTATTTAGTATTCTGATAGTGTCAAGCATCTTAATATGAGCGAGATGTAAAAGGATTCTTTTTAATATTAAAAGTATGTAGTAGGATAAACGAACGCCTACTGTTATGTAGGCGCTCTGAACAAGAACTTCCTTCTTGTTTTACAGAAAGAGAGACAAGATTTACTGCTTCTTTCTTTCCTTCCTTTTTGCTCCTCACGAAGATGAACTTCCTCGATGATCCTTGCTTTGTTTCGCTTGCCCTAAGGTCTTCAAGCAAAATCGCTTAGACCTTTAGTCCCATGCTAGGGACAGTGAACTTTTCGAGATGAATTCCTATAAACGTTAATGTTCCCAATAAATTTGTCTTATGTGCTACTTCAGGTCCATAAACAGCTTTGCTAAAAAAAATAATATTGAGAGAATAGCCACACTGTCCTTTCCAAAATTACGGTACAAACATCCCATGACTTTTTTTTTTCGGATTGTGTATGTGTTATGTAATGAAAAATGTCAAGTTAAAGGAATTTGCATTAACTACTGCTTTGTTCCAGGATTACTGGGTTGTTTAGAGTATCCGAAGTTGGTAATTTAGGTCGAAAGTCCCAGAAATAAAAGAAAGCGTGCCAAAAACAGCATCAGCTTTAAGGAGCTCTGATATCTTGTGTAGATAGAATGAAAAAGTGTTTCAAGCTTAACCCTCTATAAAGAAGAAGTTTGCTTTATCTGATCGTTATCTATTCGGATCCCACAGAAGCCGCTGCAGCCAAACTTTCCATGGTCTCTTCTTTCAACCAGAGGAAGATAGAAAGTTATCTTTGAATACAAAATTTTGTCCTTTCCGACTTCGGAAATTACTTGATCAGAAGTATTACTGGATCATGGTTAGGTTTGGATCTGAAAGTTTTGTCTTCCGGTAATCTATTATACCACACTAATTAAATGTATTGTTAAGTGAACTTTTATTCTGTTTAAAAATACAGTTTAATTAATTTCTCTCACAATGATAATGTATTTACTCCCTGTAGTATGCAAAGAGGAACAGCGAATTACATAGGAATATTCATAACGAGGAATTCGTCAGGACTGCGAGTTCAACCACATCGACTGAAGAGGTTCATATGAGCCACATAGACATCGATCACTTCGCCAGAATTTCTTTTCCAGCTTCATATATACTTTTTGTTTTCATCTACTTTTTAGTGTATGGTATATAGTTATATTAAAGTAAATGATACTCAGATACTGTGTGTTTATATTTATTTATTTTGAAATATCCTGCAAAGTTATGTTAAATGATCACACAAAATTTCAGTAATTAGCATTTCCTTCATTAAACGATTTCATGCGTTCAATTGTAAATGGATTTAACAACACTAGATTCTAAAATCATAATCCAGACTGTTTCATTGAAATATTCAACTATTATATAAATGAAATCTGATAGTTGAACATCGATGAGTTGTATATCTAGATGGGGTGTAATCCAAAGAAAGTTCGGAGACTGATTTGTGGCATCATAGCGATTTGCGACTTGTATAACATTCGGTAACTGATCTAGAAATAGTGATGCGTGAATCACCTGTTTATCTCCAATCAGTCAGTCTGCAGATAAACAGCTTATTATCTAGTGATAACTGTCTGTTTATTGAAAAGAAGGTGTTTAATGTGTTTCGTCGCATTTTCAAAGGAGTGATTTTACTGAGTAGTCAATTTGCATCAGATGTTGTTTAAAATTAGAGAAAGGTTCCAAATAAACCCAATAAATGTTAAAAACAGCTTTAAGAGAAGATGTATTTGTTGTTTAAAGACTTTTCGGTGGTTTCAAAAGTTTAAAGAGGGCCGCTGGTCCGTTGATGATGATCAATGATTCAATTGCTCGTGTTCGTTATCTCATCAGGGGTGACTGACATTTAACTGTCCCCGAAATTGCTAGTGAAATTGGTAGTTGTTACGGAAGTCCCATCCTGCTCGAGTAGCTTTCATTCGATCATAACCACTATACTACCGCTCGGACATTGCAATGCGTTTCAGCCAACTTTGTCCTCCATTTCCTCAATGTCCACGTGGGTAGTAAAGTGGTTATGATAACTGTCCTCCTCACACAGGTTGGAAAAGGCCCTCGTTCGAATCTTGTTAACGAAGTGAGGAACTTTTATGGGATTTTTTCACTCGTTGCTCAGTCGGTCTCAGGTGTAGCCAGCAAGGTTTCCCCCCCCATCTGAAACTGGTTTTTCGTCCAGAAAAACAGCCAAAGAGACTAGAGAACACGCGTAATTTATTGATATAATACATATCAATATGGGTAGATGACACTGTTCACAGTTGGCCCTAATATGACAGTTTTCCACATTTTAATTGATGATCACAGAGAGTGGCGAGTTTCTCGCATGTCAGGATCTTCGCCAACGTGCTTTTGCTAACCCATACATGGGTTAGCAAAAACTAACCGATGAGTGTATGGCAATGACCATAACAAAGGCCCAGTCCTCTGAATGGAAGATTCTGGCTTCTCCAAAACTCAAAAGAGCAAGATATCTTGGATTAAATATGAAGTTCATGCTTATTTTTTATTTATTTATTTTTTTTTTTGACTAACAGACAGAGCATTGTACATTATTACGAAATTACTTAAATCCTTGAAAAATAAAAGATTTGCAACGACTTAAGAAATTATTCCGAACGCGACACAGGAACTATCAGTAATTCCCGAATAAGCATCAGAAATACATCTAGAAGTTGCAGAAGTGTTGTAATCGGTGTATATAGTGTCAAGTAGACTACTTGAAGGAGATCGATTCGAATGTCCAGTCTGTTTCATAATTTTCCAAATATTTGGTCAGCCCTCCACCTTTTTATTTATTTTTTTGATCACATCTTGTATGTTTTCAAATGCTCTTCTTCCAACATGGCAGCTGTTTTCAATATTGACGGCAGTCCTCTCAGAAGTAAGGGAAATGAGCCTGGAGAGCGAAAACACGTTCTTATTTGTATCACAAACAAGCCGTGTGACCCTGAATGGTCTTTCAAGTGTGAGTACTCGACGAGGATAGGCGCTTAAGGTTATGCATTTCATCACTGATTGGTCTTTTAAGTCGGTGTACTCGACAAGTCCATTGGAAACAACGTCTAACTAAGGACATTTCAACGCTTGTGAAGATGACGCACTTGCAACAGATCCGTGTTCATCTTCTGACTACAATTTACTGATGAGAATACTTCCATGGTCTGACTGCAATTTACTTTGGGGAATACTTCCAGGATGTGGAATTCAGCTTTCCGGGTTATATTTCATTTATTAAGAAGACTTTTTTCCCAGACTGGACATTACATTGAAATTGTATGCACTGATTGCAATTTCTCATTAGCTGCTTTTCGTAGCAGGGACTCCAAATTCATTTTATATGAACTGCAACGTTTCAATGTCTTATAATGGTGCGGTTACACGAAGCGCAGAACTTCAATATCTTGTAATGGAGCGGGAATTAGTGCTTTAAGTCTGTAATTATCTGTACAGTACTGTGATTAGCGGCAGAAATGCCAGGAAAACTGGCTGGGACCGTCTAGTACAATAAATAAAGTCATTTGACAAGCGAAAAGTTATGCATTCAGACGTTTGGTGATACGATCATTAATTTCTTTACTTTCCAAATGCCTCTCGTATTTATTAGCCTTAATAAGATCTAAATGAACCAATTAGCTCTGAAAATAAACAACCCGACAAATAATTAAATATTCATCAATTTTTCATTAATATACTGTATGATCATTGAAGCAGCATTTTCAAAGTGAAATTAAGATGATTGTTAATTAAGCTGGCATTCCCATAACTGCCAGAACACTCCACGCGTCCAGCATTTCTCTGCCTATTGACGATTCATCCCACAAGAAAATAGTTGCCAAGGTGAGAAGTCTGTTATGATTTGCAGCTTGTTATTGTTTTAAATTTTCTAAATTTGCTTTATATCTGTTCTAAACTTGCTTAGATAGCAATAATAAATTTCCGTTGTTGTTTATTCAGCTCTATTTGAATAAAAACATAAATACTTCAGGTAATGCTTAAATTACCAATTGCACACCAACACTCAATTCGATCAATAAATTTTATTCAAGACCTCAACGCTTTTATAAATACTTTTTTTTTCTTTTCGTAAGCATCTAGATGAATGCATAACTTGAATAGAGCTGAATGTTGTTATGCTACATATTGCTTCCGTTGCATGTCATGTTAAGAGTAAAAATATATCATAAATGGGTGAGTTTCACATACCAGAACGCAACATGGCAGACTTTGAAAGACTTTTTAGTGTACCACGACTCATTACGCAGTTGCATTATACAAATATGGGTCCAGTATTTCATTGATAAAATTTTAAGAGTAAAATCCGTTTAGCTATAAGGGTACTTCTATTTTGTGTGCCTTCACGAGTATCAGAATCTGAATACGGCCGTTCTCCTTCCATACAATATAGAAGCAGCTTGGGTTCCAATCCTGTTAAAACGGGAGGAATTTTTATGGCCGAGTTAGTCGGTGTCGTACGACGTAGTAAAATAACTAACGAATATAATAGATATATAATACAATGCAGCCTCATGACCTTAGTTGCTTCTGCACGGATACAAAAGCAGCAACTTTGTTTACCTTCTGTATGAAAAGCTCGAGATTTCAGAAGAAGAACTCATGCAGTCTTCTTCCGAGACCGACTAACTAGGCCACATTGGTAAAAAACCACGACAACTCCTTTCGTCCTAACAGGTAATATTTCTCACCTTCGATTTTCCGCATGGTGCGAGAGAGCAGCAATACTATTCACTTCACTAATCGCTCGGGCAGTAATTACTCTGTAACAGTGCATATTTCAAAAAAGTACGAAATGTAAATGGACAAAGCAACTTTTATAGCAAAACAAAATTGTTATGATAAAAGAATACCGATGAAATAAATTATGATTTCATTTTTTAACAGATCCCAGCTGAAGCATGTCATTGACATAATTTTCTTTGCATGATATCCAAAGGAGACTTGAGTTTGACCAATACGAAACTTGGTTACCTATGTGCTAATATTCAGGTCCCACATGAAAGTGATCCTTGCAAATATTTTTCCATAATCCGATCATTCTATTGTATCCAAATCAGTTGTCTGTATCTTTCATTGGAGAGACTGTTAATAACCATGGATTTTGTCTTACTCCCATGTGTAAAGCCCAAAGTCAACAACACTACAACCTAGCACTCGTGAGGTGCACACGCACATTCGACCTGGGTGGGCAGCTCGCATAAACAGGGTTACAGGTGTTTACATTATCTCACAGAGAAATGTCCACATCTCTGTAGTACTGCTCAACACTAGATGGAAGGTGATTCTGTTCAGAGCAATTCATGTATAGAATACACACATTATATCTACTGACACCTCATAGCTTTACCTTCATCATAGAAAAAACTAAACTAATCAGTTGTTCTTAAAACCTGATGTCCAAAAGTTAACTACTCTTTTATGTTTATATTTTACATCTCTTGTTCCATTGTGCGTAAATTTGCCAATATCTAGTCGTTTCCTAAAAGGATAAAAAAAAAAAACAGGTTAGAGGTGGAGATGCTTGTACAATAGAGATAATTATAGGACAGTTAAGATATAATCAGAACCTGATTATACCTATCTTTTCTACCATCTCGGAGCAGCATGCATTAATGGCCCATGAGTCTCCCCTTATGAAGCTGCGCCTGAGGTTCGCATCACCCCGATCAAATGACTGCCTACCACTTCTGTCTTTTTCATACGGTGATGCAAAGCACACCACTATGATAGATTTTTAATGGCTTTATCTGCGTATCAACACACGATTCAGGCATGAATAGATCATTGTGGTATTAGTTTCGTATTGCCTACGAATACAAACAGGTACTATTCGTACACATCACGTGGGTGAGCACATTCCTGTACCACAAACACGTTTAGCTAACTTGATTCAGCAACAAGGAGACGGGGAAGGAAATTTGCTTTTATTTTCTTCTGTTATCGGTCAGAATTAAGAGGCGATATCGTTGATGGTAAAACTGACTAACTTAGGTCTATTTAGACTGCCCCAATAAACAAGGATTAATATTTATAAAGTAATAGTGTACTGTATTTTAATATCCTGGTTAATACCCCAGATATTCTTCTTCTTTCCATCTGAAAAAAATACTTATGACATGTTCAAGGGATGGTGTAATATTAAATGGATTTGTTGAACCATAGAAAAAGTGTAATTTCTGAAAAAGAGAAACCCAGTAATTTGTTGAACCATAGAAAAAGTGTAATTTCTGAAAAAGAGAAACCCAGTAATTTGTTGAACCATAGAAAAAGTGTAATTTCTGAAAAAGGGAAACCCAGTAATTTGTTGCATCTGTGCCTAGATTTCTTATTTGAAACAGTTAACTGTAAAATGCAATAGAATTATTTCCATCGAAGCGCCATCTACTTGGGATATTTGATCTGTTGACATTACTGTCTATTCAGTTGTTAGTAGACTCGTACTAGTGCCATATATTTATTTGTATTTTCGACTGGGCTTATGTAGAATCATAAGCTAATACTGATGTTTGAGAGTAGACATGAATTTATATTTTATAGTAGTGACGATTCTGCTCTTGTACCTAATTAAAAGAGCTATATGCGAACTTTCCTTGTTACTCCCACATGAGAAATGGTCTAAATCATCCTGTCAACCCCTGTTTAATTTATCTGAAGTGCAGCAAGCTGGGGAAGAGGGCCGTAAGATGTAAGTTCAGTTTAATACTTAGAAGTTGTTAAAGACAATTTATACGCCCTGTCGAAAAAATTTCCTATTATCTCATATGAAGACTTAACGATGAACTTTGATACTTAGACAGTGATACTATCTTTTTAGGGGGGGGGGGAGCCCCCCCCTAAATACAGATATTAGGCCTTTGCGAAATTAGGGTTTCTCAATGCCCATCCTGGTTAAGCTCTGTTATAAATGAATAAAAGTATGTTCTCAAATTTAGAGACCACTGGATGTTCAATCTCAGAAGGATGTATTTTCAAAACTAGCAAAGAGCCAATGCCCATCACCCCTTTTAAGTTTTGTTCGTGTATTTTTCACTAGGTTGTGCAGTGTACGAATATAAAACACTACACCGCAGGAGCTTAAGATTTTCTTTATTAACATCAGAAATTTGAGTTGTATAATTTCGAATCACCTCAGATTAAGGAGATTTCCTTTTAAATTCAAGAATGAGGTGTAACACGATAGGTGTTTTCAGTTAATCGTGATTCATTTCGACGTCTTGAGGCGAGAAACACTACAGAAATGCTTGGAAACTCGGGATTATCTCTTAGGCTAAACTATCTGAGAGACAGCGATAACTGTTAATTTAATTTTAATCATAATTGAATTTGAATATATCAAATTGCAGAATTCCATAAAAACATAATGGAGTATTTCATCGTTTTTATCTGTATTTTATTTTGATTATCAAAGCTGTGTATTCCTGTGAAATTTCTGCGCACGTTCCTGGACCAAAGTGACAATTTCAATTTGGCAATAAAATTTAAAGCTCTCTTAAATATGAGAAATAAGATCCTCCAGAACATTTCATGTTATACCTAACGGTTGCATATGGAAATCCATGATTAAGGAGAGTCCTGCAATCCGAGGGAATTCTGTGCACTGACTTCCCTCATACAAATTAAGGGATTCCCCCCTTCCCTTTAAATAGGCTGCTTCGCTCCCGAACCTCGAAATGGATCCTCCTTGAGGTGTGGGTTTTTCGTGGTTTATTTTATTTAACTACTTTAAAGTGCTGTATTAGCCGATAACATTTAACTATTTTTAAATTTAAAGTTATGTTGTGTAAAAATCTTTTTGGAGAGATTGAAGGATATTGCTGTACTTTTCCTTGCTCATTTTATGCAAGCCTCGCGATGTCACATTCGCGACCAGCTTGTAGCAGCTAGGTATGTACGCCTTCATTTCGTCTCGGTATATTTGGTTTTCAAACTACTTCTCCAGATGACATTTTTGTAACCAATTACCTTACCTACACTTATTATTTGTTAATCTTGTCTTTATTACAGGATAGCAATCTTGAGTTTCCACCCAAGTTGTCACTTATAGCCTTCTCGTGGTTGCTTCAAAAGTGCTCATTATTATAATGATACACATTTGGGAATGCCGACCATGACTCAAAGGCTGGAACTGAATAACACAAAGAGAAAAAAAATATATAGTATTTCGATTAAAAGGCACCAAGTCTGTTTCACATATTTCAGGTTATTTGTAGCCTTGTCCTCTTTTGGTTAAACTTCAGTATGTGAGGCTTGCCCATGGATCTGTGCGACAGCGGCTCCTGGCTACTTGTAGCTCCACCCACTACATAAGATTAATGCATTTTTTCTTCTTTTGCAAAATAAAACATGAGAAAAAAGAGCGGAAAATGATAGCGAATGAAACGTATTATAAAAAAAAAAGCGGAAATTAATAACCCATAAAACAAGCCTTGTCCTAACATTAAAAAAAAAACAGATATTACAGCGAAAAACGCATTACAAGCAAATACTAGTCACCAAGAAGCAGTGGGCAGAGCTACAAGTAGCCAGCAACCGTAGTCGCAAAGATCCATGGTTAAGTCTCACGGAGTTTAATCCCCTCCCCTCTTTTCCCTGTCCTATTTGGACCAAAAACTTCGTGAATTTAACATTAAAATTGCACCAAATATTGCCATCTATATTTTACGATTTATGAATTTAAATTTCGCTTAATCAACTGCGTTTTCATCAATTACCGATGCGTTTAGTATAAAAACACCACCGTTGTACTTTTGAAACAAACGTACACTGATTTTAGTACTGTATTAGTAATGGCCATATGGTGCAAGGCTGGAACGAGTACAGAGAAGGGCAACGAGATTGGGGAGTGAAACAAAAGGTTGGTGTTATCAAGAAAGGCTTAAGTTCCGTAAATTGCAGCTTCTGGAGACTAGGAACCTGCGAGATCTAATTGAGGTGTATAAGGCCTTGAATGGATTGATCAAGCTCAATGCTAATGGATTCTTCCTCTTGCTCAGATTACTCACCTGAGGGAGCATGAATTCAAATTGAGGAAAGACAGTTGTAGAATAGATGTGCGGAAATTCGCCTTTAGCCAGCGGTAGTAGTTGGAACAAACTTCCATCTGTTGTAGTGGAGGTCAGCAACTTAAATAATTACAGGGCAGAACTAGACAAACATTTGGAGTGAATGGAAGGGCGTTTTTTTTTTTTCTGATGCCATATAAGCTTGCATTCTTGCATCATATACCCTGCTAAGGCTTATGCTGCACCAGCAAAAAAATAATAATAAAATAAATATTGATAAATAATAATAAGAGAAAAGGAAATAGACAACCTATTAATTTCCCTCCTCCCATAGGTAACTTTGAAATTTGAATTTCCCCAAACAGTCAGGTCAGCCTCTACCACTAGGTAATTTGTAACTCTCTGGCTAAAATAAAACTTCCTGCAATTAAGTCTAAACATCGCTCTCCGTGACTTGAATTTATGGCCCCTAATTCTAGAATCATTTATAACCATGAAAATTTCATCCTCATTCATTTTAATATCGCCTCTGTGAGCCTTAAACACCTCAATCAAGTGGCCTCCAAGGTGCCTAATTTCAAAGTTGTCCAACCCACATATTCGAAGTCTTTCCTCATAAGGATGCCCTCTTGCCGATCTCACCAGGCAAGTTACCCACCTCTGAACCTTTTCAAGAAGCTCGATGCCTATTTTTAGGTGCAGCCTCCACACTTGAACACGGTATTCCAAGTGTGGTCTAACAATAGCCTCATATAATGGGATTATGACGTCCTTATCTCTACTAGCAATTGTTCGATAAATCATCAATAGGACACCATGGGCTTTCCCTGCACCCTGTCGACGATGCTAGGAGAACTTCATATCTGACCGTATCGTAACTCCCAGGTGCATTTCTTCCACTACTGACTTCAGTGATCCCAATTCTTTCATCAACCCAATCTGAGGAATAACCATTTATCACAACCCTCTGCCTCCTGCCCTGAAGCCATCCTGCTATCCATCTAAGGATTTTCCCCGTGGTTCCAACCTGTTCTAACTTATAAAGTAACCGCTCATGTGGGACTGAGTCAAATGCTTTGCTGAAATCCAAATAAACAATGTCGAAATTATTCCTCAAGTCCAGCTTGCGAGTGACCCTGTCAAAATAGCTAAGCAGATTTGTTAAATATGATTTTCTATTTACAAAACCATGCTGAGTATCCTTCAGAATTCCATTTCTATCTAAATGATCCTGAATTCCACCCTTGATCATTGCCTCCATGATTTTCCCTACTACTGAAGTTAGACTGACCGGTCGGTTAATGTCCCACTTCACTCTTAGAACCGCCCTTATGTATAGGAAATACATTGGCCGTTTTTCCAATCCAACGGTATTTCTCGTGAGTCCGGTGATGCTGCCATAATTAGCTTCAATGGTTCAATGCACTGACTTGCTGCCTCTTAAGATTATAGGGTTTATGCCATCGACCCCAGGAGCTTTACTGGCCTGTAGGCTCGAAAGTTTTTTTTCATTAAATAAATATGTGAAATTTCAATATCATTAATTGCATATTTTTCAACTTCACTCTCATAATTTCTCTTTGACATAAACAGTTTTTCTTCTGTAAATAGATGTAAAGTAATTGAGTTCATCTGCAACTTCAGCTGGGGTATCTAATACTATCCCACGTCCATTACATAACGGTCCAATCTGGTTTGTCCTTCTCTTTGTATTTATACACCGATGAACCAAAACATTATGACCACCTACCTAATATGATGTTGGTCCTCCACGTGCAGCCAAAACAGCTCGTACCCGGCGAGGCATGAAGACTACAAGATTTCTAAATGTCTTGCGGTATCTGGTACCAACACGTAATCAGCAGATCCTTTTAATTCCTGTAAGGTCCGCGGTTGAGACGTTGCAGATTGGAGTTGCTGTTCCAACACAAACCACAGATTTTCGATGGGATTGATGTCTGGGGAATTTAGAGGCCAGGGCAATACCTGGAAGTCTTCCTCGTGTTCCGCGAACCAGTCTCGAACAATCCGGGCGGTGTGGCATGGCGCATTATCCTGCTAAAATACGGCACCGCCAGAGCGGAAGACCGTTGCCATGAAAGGGTGTACCTTGTCAGCAATAATGTTTAGGTCAAGGTGTATTTGTTTAATTGCGGTCTCCAGGGTTCTCCTATATACCGCTGTAGCTTCTGAGATGGCAAAAGGCCAAGGCCGGCAAGTGTATGTATGTGTGTTGTGCGAAGTCCCCAGCTCCTGGCTACTTCAGAGCCAGATCACACTAGGTCCTCTGACTTCCAAAGCTGGCCACGAGAAGGCGCGCCAGGGTCTACTTTCAACCAAAGACACTTACTGGGGCTATCAGGCAAGCCTGGGAGCCCGAGTTTTCAATTGAAAGGAAGATAGGAAATAGAAGGTTTAGTTAGGGAGATAGGAGGGGAGGGAAAGCAAGAAGAAGACATCCCCGAAAATGAAGTTAAAAAAAAAGTTTTAAAGTGCAAAGTTTAAAGCCGTTAACATAAGCTAAACTTATAATCAATTATACAAAGGTTGCCGTGTGCTACTATCATTACTAAATAAAAACTTAAATTACAAATATACAGTGGTTGCCTGTATCAAAGCCATGGTAAATACAATTTAACAGCTGAACGGGAGAATTATCCTCTGCAATTAGAAACCCTCGTAATGTAAGCCGTTAAACAACAATGTCACACTTATAATAAAATAGACAGCAATTACAAAAACACATTTCAAGCTGAAACATCGACACAACTGTGAAGGGAGAACAATCCCAATATTTTAGGCAAGTATCAGTTCTAAACTAATACAGTCCAAAAACGGTGAGAGGGATGTCAACTAAAGATTCAAACTCATATGTATCTTACAATACATAAGTTACAATACTCGACAACAGAGTATCAAGTAAATAGGTCCTAAAAGAGGTTCATACTCATGGTCCTTACACATAACCAAACTGCCAAATAGTCTGCGTCAGTTTCCAAACTAAAACAGTCCAGAACCTCTAAGAGAAATACCCATTTACTATTCAACCTCACGCATAACATATAACTCTAATGCAGAGTAATAAGCTATGCGTGAGGCACAGTCTTTAATGCATAATACTAAGTATACAAATCCCAAATAGAGGATCTAACAGAAGACAAACAAGAGTGCTAGCATTCCAATCTATGTTAGCACAATAAAATACTCCTGCCTAAAGAACTTTAGGACAGGAAAAATCAACCAGAACAAGTTCAGGAGAAAATGAATTAGTACTAAAACTTATTATATTAATTTGTTCATGATCCAAAACAAGTAGCAACACAGAATTTTTATGCACCCCAAAAGGCAAGTTCAACCTATTTTAGATAGGTGGTAGATGTCAGAGTGCCCGGCACATGGATGATTGGACCCAAGATATCTCAGCTGAACATCGCCCAAAGCACGACACCACCGGCTTGTTTTTATCCCAAGGTGCATCCAGGTGCTATCACTTCCCCAGATAAACGACGTGCGCGTACCGGGCGTCCACATGGTGCAACAGGAAACGTGATTAATCGGACCAGACGACCTTCTTCCAATCACTCAAGGTACAGTTTCGATGCTCGCGTGCCCATTGTAGGCGCTGTCGCAGATGAACCGTGGTCAGCACGAGCACTCGGAGCGGCCTGCGGCTACGCATACCCATTTTCAGCAGGGTTGGATGTACAGTGTGTTGACACATTACTCCCGTCACCAGCATTCCAATTACCGGATAGTTACGCCACAGTTGCCCTTCTCTTGCTACGCACCATCCGGGAGAGCCTTCGCTCAAGTCGAGTATCGATGAGCCGTGGTCGTCCAACACCTCGCCAGCTTTCGTTGGTTTTCCGTCCTTGGACCACTTTTGGTAGATACTGACCACGGCTGACCGTGAGTATCCCACCAGCCGTGCCGTTTCGAATAGGTTCTGACCCAGTCGTCTGACCATTACAATTTGGCTTTTGTCAAACTCGCTTAAGTCCGCTGCCTTTCTCATCTGAAGAACAAGAGTAACACTGATTAACGGAACTCAGTATCAGGTGTTTTTATACCGGGTCCCGACCTGCGCACGCGACGTAGTTCACCTGCAGTTGCTTCGATTTGCTTTACGACTCACTGGTCAATGTTTTGGCTCATCAGTGTATATGCGAATTCCTCTTCGCTCTCTTTTCAGCGATTTCTCATAATCTGCCTTTGCCAGCTTTTTTTGAAGACAAAAAAATCTTCAAATAAGGCTTTGTCAGCCTTATTTGAAGAAATGATTCGGTTATGATAATTTATTCGATTAATCAAATTATTTTATTTTTAATGTATTGATTATATAATTTGAATGATTCATTCGATTATGGAAAATCATTCCATAATTCGAATAATTCATTAACTCGAAATAATTAAATGATTCTTCATGACAGAATAATTGGTTTTTCATAATAGTGATTTGTCATAGTCGAATGAATCGTCAGAATATGAGTAAAATCGAAAAATCAATTGACTTCTCGATTATGTCCATCACTACAATAAGATACTCAAGGAAGGCTACCATTATATTGACAGTATAGCGAATGAGTGGGCAACTGGTGCAGCAGTAGCAGAAATGTCTTTTCCAATCTTGTAGTATTTCTTAAGTTACTCATTAAAATCTTCTTTTCCAGACAAGAAGAGCTATGGAATAGTCTTGAACCTGAGTTGAAGGAACTCGGATTGTCTATTAAGCTTGACGATCCATTCTTCTACGTTGGATCGGAGTTCAGTCAAAGACCATTAACTAAAAATCTTTCTAAATTGGCAGTAATAACGGAAGCCACTGCTAAGATTCTCTTAAGAAAAAACTCATTGACCAAGCAGCAAATTGCTCAACTTCCGGAAGTGGATATCAGCAATACCTACATTGGTCAGAATTGTAAAAAAGAAGAGTATTCCTGCAAAACGAACTACAGAAGAGCGGATGGAAGTTGCAATAATATTATGCATCCCCAATTGGGTACGGCTTACAGCGGATACCTCAGATATCTTCCAGCCGAGTATGCTGATGGTAAGTGATTTGATTAACCAAAAAATTAAATCAATAAAATTTTTGGGTAATGGTTACTTATCTGGGAAGTACCAGAAAGCAACATTTTTATTCCTCCCAGTTTTCGGTTATAAGAGATTGTGATAGGAAAGGTTTACTCATTGGTAGAACGTTGGTATGTCATAAGAGCTACAGATTCGTTTCTTTGATTGGTGGCCGGTGATTTGGAATATTAGCACTTCAAAGAAAAACGCAGGCGGATTAAAACTGAAGGGAATTTATCCCAAACTTTCTTGTGCAGTCTTTATTTTAAAGATCTTTGAGTGATATGCAATAACTAATCGCCTAGTATCAGAAAACATGCTATGACCAATGAGTGAACATTGCTAGCATAATCAACAGTTTTTACGAATACCAAAAATTTGTTCCAGGTAGGTCCAAAATAAGTAACTATTGCCCATAGTTTGAACTTTGAAACATTAATGTGGTTCTTTTTCTATCAAGGAATTCAAAGTATAAGGAAAACTTTCCATGGGAACTCTCTACCAAACTCGCGCTTAATTAGCAAGGCTGTACTTACAACCCAACAAGTTCCTCCTAGTGGTATATCTCAGGTGGCTCTCCTCTGGGGAATAATGGTGTTCAATGACATCCGACACACAGCTCAGTGGAAAGGTAGGACGATTACGTTTTTTCTCCACCAATGTGTAATTATGATTGAAGATAATTTAAATGGCAGTAATAATATTAACAGGAAGGTATTCACGACAGCAGAACTTAAATCGCATAATAATTTAAGGGAAGAATGAAGTGGGGAAACAAGAAATCATTTCTACTTAAATGATCGGTTTTAACTTTTATTTATTTACAATTTGCAGAAATACTTAAGCATTATTTTTGCCACCATAATAATAGAAAGATGGCTCATGAAGATAAAGAAGTTACAAATCCCCCTGATTGAAAATGTTTAAGTATTTAAATGAGGTATAGTAGGTTTCTGTCTAAATTGAGGTCAAGACGTTGAGGTATATATATTTTAAAATATAGAAACTGATTATGAACGGAATTTTGGAGTTTACAGAATTGGGGCTCTGAAAAATCACTCCAGATTTTTTTCTTTTATTTTTCAACAAATCTAAATTATCTTAAATTAACCTGACATAAGCAAGTTGGGTTACATCACAGTAATGCCATTACTGTTGCTCTCGATAAGTGAATAATTGAGTTTAAACATTTACGCATCGTAGTTGTCAATCTGACTATTAATGAAATCGATAACTTTGATTGACAGGTCAAAGACGTATCGAAGAGTAACGGGAAAAATTGTTCTTGTAATGTAATATCGGCTATATTGACATTCATCTCCTTCAAAGACATGGGTCAGCTTTATTTTATTATAGAAATAACACTACTCTAAAATTTCTGTACGCAACATCCATCCTATTGACATTCCACCTCTTTTCTCCATGTCTTTAACGTCTTAGTGAAACCTCACCATGTTCTCACTAACACTTCCTACATTTTCTGGGAAGTAGTCGATGTGGGAGTGCAAAAAAATGTACCTTTGCATTCATGGTACAACCCAGCTTCTTGAAGTTTGCCAACATACTTTAAACTATATTCTTGTAGAATATAGATATCATTAAAGAACAGACCTGAAGTTAATCCATTCCTATTTATATTCATAATCCCATCAAAATCTTGGTCCCTCATCAGTTTACGAATTTGAAGTTCAACAAAAATACCTTGTTTTATCTTCTCTTGGGTGATTGGCGGGAATTTAATACAAAGTTATTGTAGCAGGAACCTTCCTAAGGTAAAGCTTTCATTCTTGTTCTCTATGTTCTTTGATGTTTCATTCTTGTTCACTGTGTTCTTTGATCCAGGCAACAAACTGCCTCTTTGTCCAGACCTTCTCAACCCAGTGCTTACTCCTTGCCCAACTGTCCCATTCATTCACACAAAAAGCAAAGCATTTTTGTGTAGTCAGATTGCTGTTCAAGTAACATGTCTATCACTTTAAAGTCAGTACAGACCAACCAACCAACCTTATTCTTCATACTTAATATTTGTCAACAACTTCAAGTTCTCATGTTTCTTTCAAATGCACAGAGTGCGCTACTGGAATTGACCCATATTTATTTCCATTGTGGAGCAACACACCTTTGAGATTCCTCTCTGATGAGTCAATAAAAAGTCTTTGCTGCGTAGGATTGTAACTATTTCCTAAATAGTTCATTAAGTCATTTATATTACTGTAAAAAAACAAAAAAAAAAAAAAACTAATTTGCTTCAGAAAAGTACGGGACTAGTTCTCGTTCTCTGGGTCTGTAACATAAGAAAAATGGCCCATGTGCTAGAAGATTTAAGTTAGGTCGAGAACCAAGGAGTTCTGGAGATTCCTTTGGTAAATTTAAATCTCATAATCAGATCATTGAGTTCATGCTGTGAAAACAGTTGAGGGCTGGACTCAATGTTTCCAGGTGTGTAGATTTCAGTTTCGTCTTCAGAAGCTTCACTTTCAGCACTCTTTGCTGATTCATACTGCAATATAAGTGGAGGGCATGGCATAGGCAGGTTATCTCCATGTGGGATTGGTCTAATGGCAGATGGAATATTAGGATACGTAATGTTCCTAAGTCCTGCCGAATCCAGGCAGGATCATTAGGCTTGTGGATCACGTATCATGACTCGTGACTCCAAATTACAGCTTCCGATTAGTGTACTGTGCAAGAACAGCAGGCCTTACACCAAGCTACACGATGTGATCTATCCAGTTATATTAAAGGAGGAAGCAAAGGAAGCAAGCAAACCCCTAGCCATAATTATGAGAGCTTCTTTGGACTCAGGGGAGGTACCCATGGACTGGAGATGTGCAAATGTAACCCCAATTCACAAAGGAGGATCAAAGGCTGACACAAGTAATTATAGACCTGTTAGTTTAACTTCGGTTCCAGGAAAATTAATGGAGGCACTGGTTAAAGAAGCACTGCAGGATCATCTGGACAAGAATTCAGTTATAGGTCAGACACAGCATGGTTTTGTTAAGGGCAGGTCTTGTCTGACCAATTTGATTGGATACTATGATGTAGTCACAAAAGAACTGGATGCAGGGAATAACTTTGATATTATATACTTGGATCTTAGAAAGGCTTTTGATACTGTTGCGCATGGAAGACTGCTGCACAGATTGGAGAAGTGTGGCATTGGAGGCAAATTGCTGCTATGGATAAAGGGATGGTTGAGTGGCAGAAGACAGAGAGTGGTAATCAATGGACACTGCTCAACGTGGACTAATGTTATTAGTGGAGTTCCTCAGGGTTCAGTGTTGGGTCCATTGTTGTTTTCTGTATTTATAAATGATATTGATGATGGTGTATCAGGCTTAATGTCCACGTTTGCAGACGATACCAAGGTTGGCAGGGTTGTTAAGGACACTACTGATACTATGCTGCTGCAACAGGATCTGGAAAGGTTGAGCAGATGGGCTGAGAGGTGGCAAATGAAGTTTAACATTGACAAATGTAAAGTACTACATATGGGAAACAGTAACCCCAGATCAACGTATCAACTCTGTGGTACTACGCTGACAAGTGGTAGAGAATGAAAAGGACCTGGGGGTAATTGTGCAGGCAGATATGAAGTTCTCTGAGCAGTGCAGACGAGCTGCAAGAGGAGCTCATGGTGTCTTGTCAATGATATACAGGAATTTTTCTAGCAGGGATAAGGATGTGATTATTCCCTTGTATAAGGCATTGGTCAGGCCACACCTTGAGTACTGTATACAGGTCTGGAGGCCTCATTTCAAGAAGGATGTAGAGCTGCTCGAACGAGTACAGAGAAGGGCAACAAGATTAGTGAATGGAACAAAGGGTTGCTCTTACGAAGAAAGGCTTAAGTTTTGCAAATTACAGAGCCTGGAGACGAGTCATCGGCGAGGTGATCTGATAGAGGTGTATAAGGCTTTGAATGGCTTGAGCATGCTCAATGCCGATGGGATTCTTGCTCAGAATAATCACCTGAGAGGGCATAAATTCAAATTGAGGAAGGACGGATGTCGGATAGATGTGCGGAAATTTGCCTTTAGCCAGCGGGCAGTTGGTTTGTGGAATAGACTCCCATCGCTTGTTGTTGAAGTTGATAGCCTAAATAAATTTAAGGCTCAGCTGGACAGGTATTTCGAACGAACGGAGGGGTGAAACGGGAGTAGTGGTTTTTCTTTTTTTTTTTGGCTGATGCTGAATAAGCTTGCTTTCTTGCATCATATGCCTCTACTAATGCTAATGTCTGACATTAGTGGGTACTCAATGTTTTGTGGAAGGCTGCTCAAACCTGTTTTTTTTTTTTTTGTAGTTGTTGGCGCATCGGCTTCTGTGGCCATAATGCAACTCCCAAGGTTTTTGCAGTACTTTGATCCAAGCCCGAGGCGGGATTCGAACCCACGACCTTTGGGTTGCCAGGCAGGCACTTTACCCACCCAGCTAGCCCGGTCGGCTCAAACCTGTTAATCCATATCTTGCGGTGTCTGTGCTGGTGCTGACGTGTGTTCCAGTTTTTCACTAATGGCTTGTGTATGCTGCGATAATTGTACTGCGTTCTGAGCAGACAATTCTTTTCAGAGATCTGCTGTTACATTTTATCATCCTTGGAGGTTTTGAGGGTTGTTTGGTGGCAGTTTCAGCACTACTTCGTTCCATTTGCAGATTCCATCACCAATCTTCGACCTATGGATCATCAGTGCCATTGAGATGCCACGTACAGATAGATTGCTAATATGAAACTATATTATCATTCCGTTCTGGAAGTCTAACTCCGTCGAAGGCGGCATCTTGCATTTACAATCCTGCTAACCTCGAAGGGCAACGAGCATATTTAAAGTTGTCTGATACATGATGCTTGGGACGGGGCCAACTATCAACGGAGGTGCATTCTGGATATTAATGGTAGGACAGTGTAGATCACAATAAGGACTGTATCCTCATGCCAAACCACATTGATACTAACAGTAGTAATTATCTTAACTTATACTTGAAGATCACGGAGATATCCTTGACAACAAGTGTGTTAATAAACTAACTGGTCACTCATTAACTCGCCCGATTCTTAGAAAGAAAGATTAAACTCCTGTTAAATTCTCATAGATGTAATAGTTGTATATATACCCCCAGCACCGTCATATGAAGCTATCCATTAAATATCAAATTGGATCATCAACCAGCTTCATCCTTCAGCCTTGCACTTTGTCTGTGGAGACTAAGCTTCCTTTCCAGCTAGCTAACCTTCTGTATACAATAAAGAGTTCTCAACCATAATATTTTTTTTCCTTTACCCCACTTTAAAATGAAATTAAGTCATAACAATCTTAACATTCTAGGGCCGGCCTAATATCTGATTTTCTGTGTTTCTTTCAGTATTCTTTTTGCTATATTATCCCCGTTAAAATAAGAGATTCGACAAATGTGCCATCTTTCGTATTTTGATATACCCTACAGTTTAAATCATTTCATCAATAAAAATATTAACTTCACTGAATTCTTGGTCATTTTCTAAATAATAATATCCATTTCTTTTTCAGGTTACCACGGAGACCGGATTATGTGCTGTTCTACTAGCTTTTCAGTGCAACATCCAGAGTGCTTGCCAATACTTCTCGACCATTCAGATGACTACTACTACAGCTACGATCATCGCTGTTTGGAGTATATTCGCTCGGTGCCCGCTTCCCGCGAGAACTGCTCTCTTGGAGCACGAGATCAGATGAATCAGGTGACACCATTCTTGGATGGGTCTACTTTGTATGGTTCTTCCGACTCGGAACTTGCTTCTCTGAGGTCTTTTAAAGATGGTCGTTTAAAAATCCAAAAGAACCCTGCAGGTGAAGAGATTCCTCCGGGTCAACCGCAGATAATGGAGTGTCGAAATACTAATAAAAGTCGACCATGCTTTCTGATGGGTGATCCCAGGATGAACTGGTTGACATCTCTTATGTTCTTGAATACCGTTCTGTTGAGAGAGCATAACAGGATTGCAAGAGAATTGCATGAAGCCAATCCAAAAGTGGAAGATGAAGCTCTTTTTCAAGAGACCAGGAAAATATTGGTAGCTGAGATCCAACACATTACGTACAATGAGTTACTACCTATTTTGCTGGGTTTGGATGGAATGCAAAGATATCGACTGAACCTTAAGCAGGATGGGTACTACAGTGGTTATAACAGTGAAGTTCAGCCGGGCATTGCGAACGTAGTTGGCTCTGCTGTCGCCGCGGCCCTTCTATCAGCGCTACCCAATGCTATGGAACTGGTCAGTTCCCATAATTTAATGAAAGTAGGGCAGTTTCTATTGAGGAGTTTAGTATACAGACCCAATGGGATTTATGATGTCAGCTTACTTCACTATTTAATCCAGGGGTCAGTTATGCAGCCTGCAGAAAAAATCGATACACATTTTAGCTCTCAGGTCACTCAAAGCATGTACACTTTCGGATCTCAGTGTAAGTATGTTGTATTTCGAAACTTGTTAAGTTCACAATAATGGTTTATTGAGGTAGGTCAGTCAATCTCTCATTAATATTTTAACATAATTTCTTTACAGTTCCCGGTGTCGATCTACCTGCCATAGTCAATCAGCAAACACGAGACCATGGAATTCCACCTTATGTAAAGTGGCGCCATCTGTGCGGTTTACAAGTCCCTCACACGTTTGCCGATTTGAATGATATAATTGTCAAAGACACGGCTGAGAGATTCAAATTATTATATTCTGACTTGAACGATATTGATCTGTTTCCAGCACTGTTAGCCGAAAAGCCAGTAGAGGGAGGTATGGTTGGTCCAACTATGGTTTGCCTGTTAGGTTATCAGTTCCACCATTTAAGGATATCTGATCGATATTGGTATGAAAATGACCTACCACCTTCTAGGTTTACAGAATATCAACTTGCAGAAATCCGCAAGGTCAAATTATCTCGACTTCTGTGCGACAACACCTTTCCTGAGCTGCGAATTCAACCAGATGCCATGTTAGTTCCAGATGAATATCTCAATTATCCCTTATCGTGTTCTGGTAATCATCTTTTAAAGATGGATTTATCCAGATGGCAAATTGAGATACCTAAAGAGGTGGTTCCAACTGACTTGCTCAACGATGTGTTGTCTACAGTGCAGGAAGAAAAATTATTGCTTAATTTTCCTAACCAGCAGGATGAGTCCACTTTATCAAAGAAGTCAGAAAGAGGACTTCTTCGAGCTACTGCGCAATCTGCATTAGTAAACCAGCAGGCTGTAACTCTGGAGGCATTCACAAGGACTTTAGTGGGAAAGTTGTTTCACAAAAGATTGGATAGTACCACGTAAGTAATATTTATCATTTGTAATGCACTTTGCAAGTGTCCTATGATTGACATTGAGCTTAATATATATGTATTAGATGCTACCATCCAATAGTTTAATTTTATAATGAATGAATATCATTAATCCAAGATAGACATATTTGAACATGTCTATGCAGGTAACCTGTTACAATAACATTTACTTCATGATTGTACCTTGTATTGTGAAACCCAAAGAGGTAGATTACGAGGGTGAATCAACTGTTTAATGTAATGCCCTGTAATTTGGAAATAGATCGAAACGGAATCAAAACAGGAGTTAGGCTTGACTAATATTTTTCTTTCTTCTTACAGACGTGATACTGTTCCGTTTCTGTCACGGCTTCCGTTGTCGCACTTTTCCGCTACATTTCGGGAACCAACTAGGTGTGAAGATGCAACTTATCCCTGTGACTACACAGCCCCTTATCGGACAGCATCGGGAAGTTGCAACAACTTGCTCCAACCATCCTATGGACGAACATCAACCACTTTCTTGAGACTTCTTCCTCCTAAATATGAAGATGGTATCTCGACTTCTCGTTCTAATAGCATTACTGGACGTCAACTACCTTCAGCACGTTTTATATCTTACGTAGTTCACCCCAATGCTAATGTTCCTCATGAGATCTACTCGCTGATGCTGATGCAGTTTGGACAACTGGTTGATCATGATCTGGCCCACACACCTGTGTTTGAAGGTATAATGGACTGTTTATTATTCTTGTAAACGTATTTCTATTACAAATAACGGGACATGTGTAACTTTCATTCCACAGACTGTAGAAAATGCCCTCTTGTAAGCGGAAAATTTACTTAAACACGAATCCACGATCTATTTGATGAAAACATGTATATGAAAATAATAGCGGGACATAAAGTTCACAGTGTATGTTCTGTTGGTCCCTGGCAAGGTGTTCAGCCCAATCTCGATTGCATAGCTCTCACATATGCACACAGAAACGTTACTATAAATTTCAACAGCAGCTCAGATCCTCTAAAATTTCATGAATTACGAGTATTTAGAATATTCTTTACCAAATTTCATATCATTTCTCTTGATTAACCCATTTCTCTTGTGCCCTCTCCCCCTTTATAAAATTCCATCTCACAGCTACCAGTTACTTAAATATCTGGTGCAGTTTTGGTAAACTCTTCTTGAATACAATATAGAAGTTTTTAAACTCAAAAGAGGTGGATTATTTGATAACGTGAAGTTAACATGATTGTGAATATCTAGCAAATTAAGAAAAATAAGAGGGGAGTTTGAAAAATTCGTTGCCTGAGTATGGAAGGGTAGTGGTGCAGTGCTAAAAATTTCTGTAGTTATCCAGGATTTGCGCACCATACCCCAATCTGTACAGTTGAATGCAATGGAAGAAGGTTAACATCACCTAGTGGAGTCTATATCCAGTGGAATCGTTGATATATTATTCCGTAGAATAACAGAATTTCATCAGAACTGCATTCTCCTCTAGGTGTGGTATTTCTAATAACTGAGTGTACAACCATCTTACACAAGTTTCAGTTGTTTTCGTTCTCACCATTAAAATTTTCTGAGTCTTACCACAAAAGTTTCATGTTTTTTCAAGTATTTTGTCTTTTCAATTCCTATCTATCTCTCTCTTAAATAGATGGCAACAACACTTCTTTTTATACATTCAGAATATTCTTAAATATAGCTGTTTGATAACGCATTCTGATTAGATCCTTAAACATTTTTGACCTTTTAGAATGAGTTTCTTGCGTCTTGGTATAACGCGAACCTCAATTTCCTCATAGGGCCCGACAGAGAGTTTCTGAACTGTTCGAGTTGCGATTCTCCCAGAACTGTACATCCTGAATGCTTACCAATTCCAGTGCCAGGCGGTGATCCGTATTTTCCTCTGGTTGAGAATCCTCATAAATCTAAGTGCTTAAGATTCACAAGGTCTATGGGAGGACAGAGAAGTCTTGGAGCGAGGCAACAAATCAACCAGGTAAGGATTAAATTTCGCTGTTAACTCCAGTGTAAGCCTTCAGTATCACACATCATTGTAATAAAATAATTTAGAAAATTTGATCTTATTTAAAAAATATTTAAGAACGTGTTTGGTAAATGTTATGATTTAGTACTGTAGTGTTTAGCATTCTTTAAAAAAAAAAAAATCCACATGCAAAGCAATACTTTAAATCTTGCTAAGCGGTACTCTGGGTTAGGTCAATTTGAATTGTATCTTTGCATAAGCGAAATATTTTAGCCCTGCACTGTTCAAAGAAACGCACCACAGTTAATTCCATACATATAAAGCGCTAAAAACAAAAGTTCCTATTTTTAAAAAAAGATTAAAATATACTTGTATTCCTGCTAATAATCGCGTATGGAAAAATACTCCGTGGGTATAATTTCTAGGTCTACCTTGACCATGCACAACTCTTTCCCCGCTCTAAAATTCCACAACGGGACACCACGCTTCTCTTCAAACTTTTTAGCTTTATATATTGATGCGTGATGTTCCATTGTGGTGTCCAAATAGGCATGCTGTACACAGAAATGCCTATTCTTGGGCGAGCTCACTGCACAAGCACATGTTGTTCTAGTAGGGTTTTAGGAGCATCAGCGACTAAGGCCATATCGCTCTGTATATTCTGTCAGTAAGTTGTGTGTATTCTGTGTGGTAAATTTTCTGTTTGCTAGATGAAGCCCGAATTTCCGGGAGAAAAAACTATTCTATCCTCGCCCATATAGTGTATATTCCTCACGTTATCGATAGAACTGGAACCCAGGTCTTTTCCACCCAGTATGGGGAGGACGGCGATTCTTTCAACTGCTGCACCAGTACATGAAAGAATAGTTGGGACTTGGTTACTTTAAGTAATGCAGCATCTAATCTTTGATGCAGGACTGATAAAATATCACTGATATAATGCCTCGTGAGACAGAGCGTGTGGATTATTTATAAGCTAAGATCTAATTTTTTCCATCGCGACCAGAGGGACCTCATGGTCGGTGGTCATCGTAATGGGTTAGCAGGAAACGACGCACAATATTCGCAGAAGTTAAACCCTAACTCTTTCACATGATGGGAGAGTCCTTGTGTATCAATAGCTAGCAGAGCGCTTCCACCATATCTTCGTGCGCTTATGACGTTTATTCTTTAGAATATACGGCGTACAAGTTGACCTGTTCAAAAACTCTTAAGTTTCTACCAAGTGATCAAGTAAGAATTAAGATTTTTCGAAATATCGAAAAATTAATTCTCGATGAACATCCTGAAGAAAAAGCCGCTGAAATTTATTGTAAAAGTTATTGAATCACCATTAAATGAGTTGTGCTTGCATGTTATGCATAGCCTGATTAGCATATTCCATAAGCAATTACTGAAAACTGAATATGATCCTCTCAATGTTCACTGGTTAGATGGAAGAAATCAGAAGAAAGCATCTGAAGGCAAAAACCGTTAATGCCATTTTTCTCGAATATATTAATATAATAATTTTATGATATATTTAAACCGTATTTTCTCTTTTGTAAATATTTCTTTCCTTTTTTAAAGCACACCAGCTTTGAAGCTGAAAAGAAAAGCCGGACTGTGTGTAAATAAATTTTGTATGCATATCAGTAGGTCATTGAACTAAAACATGGCATAGAAAAACAGTGCCCAAGCATGCCATCGTGTTTGTAAATATTTTTGTTTTACTAATTTGCGTTCATCTTTATCACGTGATAACTATATAGTTGGATAGTACAGTCATACCATTAGTGTACACTATATACTACGTAGCCTTAATGAGCACAGAATGCTGTGGTATGTTTGAAGTGGGATAATTTGGCTGGCACTAGTGGCTCTTGTGATTGTACCTCCGACTGCATTAATCTCTGCTGGTGTTATAATGGCATTTGAAATTATAGACTACTGTTGACAGTGCTTCTGAAACTTATTTTTTGCTTGTTTTATTCCGTTAACTTCAGTTTTGATCATCTACTTTTGCAGCAGTATCAGATTTATACAATTATTGTAAACACAGTAAATTCATTCATACTCTGGTGTTTCCGAACAAATTTTTTGTCTTCAATATTTGCACGGTTTTTTATTAAATAAATTAATCCACACTGGACCAACGTGACAGATTATGGTCCATTCCCTCAACATGAATCGTTGAGTAGACTTCCATCCTGCAGTCGGTTGATAAAGGCTGCAGTTTATTGTACAGTGTACCATAATTTAATATTATGGTCACAATATTAAGGGACAAGGATTAGACATCATAGGATATCATCAGGTTACCAGCAATTTATTGATGAACAACTCCATTAGGCATCATGATCTAAGGTTGTATCAGTCAGTGCATCTGGTTGGGCAGGAATGCTGTGATAATTTGGCTGAAAAGATCAATCGACGTGTTTTCCATAGCATTTTAAAATTATTTGAATTTAATGAATATCATTCTAATAGAACTTTTAAGATTCATTCTCCATGGCACCATGAAAATAAAAATGAAACTGATTTTACAGGTCACTGCATACTTAGATGGTTCAGCGATATACGGATCAGATGAATGCGAAGCTCGCGGACTGCGGACACTGCACGATGGTAAACTGGTGATGAAAACACATCCTGAAGATGCAGCCCATGGCGAGTTTCTACCCGAAGTTACAACTATTCATGATTGTGTTAGCCCCAATAAAATGTGCTTCATTGCAGGGGACCCAAGAGCCAGCGAACAACCTGGTTTAGCAGCCATACACACTATTTTCAGCAGGGAACACAATCGAGTTGTGGATCAGTTGAAAAGACTAAATTCTTCGTGGGATGATGAACGTCTATATCAGGAAGGTCGACGTATAGTCTCCGCTGAAATTCAACACATCACTTACAACGAATTCCTGCCAAGAGTCCTTGGCTGGGAAAACGTCGATAATTACCATCTGCGTCTTCTTCAAGAAGGCTACTATTACGAATATGACAGCAACTCCGAAACTGGCATCTTCAATGAATTTGCTGCTGTTGCTTTTAGGTTTGGGCACACCCTACTTCCATCATCGATTCCTAAATTGGATGCAACCAATGATATTCAGGGAAGAATCCATCTGAAAGGTGCTTTCTTCAGCAATGAAGCGATGAATGAAGGTAAGAAATGCAAAAATCTTAGTTTTAATGCGCTGTTATTGTATTAAATTCAGAATTTTAAAACTAATGATTAATGAAATCAGAATAAAGTTTCAATGTTTTCCAGGCACATTTCTGGATGATATTCTAAGGGGAATGTTGGCAACCCCCACAGAGAGCTATGATCGCTATGTTACAGACGCAGTCACCAAACATCTTTTCGAACGAGATCAGCTGCCGTTTTCGGGAGTAGATCTAATATCGCTGAACATTCAGAGAGCGAGGGATCATGGAATACCTCCATATAATGATTTCCGAGAGTTTTGTGGTCTAGCTCGTGTTAAATCCTTTATTGATCTTAGGAAGGAGATACCTCCGAAGGCTGTGGTACTTCTAGCCAGCATCTATGAGTAAGAACTTAGTTTTGCTTTTGAATTTGATCTTTATGATATTATGGTCAAAATTCATAATTACCCACTGTGATAACTTTTAGTTTTGCACTTCTGTCGTTTACGCTTTAATTAGTTTGCTAAAGGGGGTTAGGAAACTCAGAATTCTTAAACTCGTTACATTTCTGCTTGTTATCTATGAAAGCTGTGCATTGATTTTTTTTTTTTTCTTTTTTAAACGACTTCATAATAGGAAAACAATGTTTACGCCCTCTCTCCCCATTACAATTTGCCACCTTCCAACAGTCATAGTTAATATTTTTCAGGAGGGGACCATTCATCAATGATAGATGTAATAAAAAATGTATGCCCAACTAAATACGTAAATTACAATAGCTGTCGCTTTGTTTGTGACAGCTGCTCTGATAGTATTACAAGTCTTATATTATGGAGCAGACTTTTTGGGTTATTTCAGATATGCATTTTGTTAAAATAAAATTTTCTCCCAGCATTAATACATCAGTCCTATTGTCACTAGATGAGACACACACACCCTCGGTATGAATCTTGACAGTGAAATCGCGTGTGATGGTCTTCTTTCTGATCATAGAGTAAATCTGTTGACTTCCCGTCTTTTTTCAGACGATATAGTAGTTGCAAGGCGACCGGTCAGGGCTAAGGTTTGATGTGGCACCACTTTGCATCTGTACACCTGCAGCTGAGCCTCGATGTCAAAGGCTGTGAGGATTTTGTCGTCCTACAGGAACAGTATGCATTAAGTTTCCTAGCCACATTACCTTTATGATCTGCTGTAGCCATTATTTTGTGACACTATGAATACAACCAACTATCAGCCTGCAGTATGGCAGCACGATTCGTCACCATTTGGACTTGATTCGGATGCGAAAAGCTTAGGTAGACTGCAGACCTTGAGTTGGCTTTGGTATTGGAAGACCATGGCACTTTTAAAATGGTTCATGGAGAACCGTATTTTGATCATGCGTGGTTAAAAGTTCCCTTAACTCACTCAAAATATTTCAGCATGCTGGATGCATTTTGGACATATCTATGTTTTTTTCGTATCACTCATTCTACAGCAACCATTTTCCCCCTTCACACTGAGAATCTCATACTTGCATACCTGTCGTAGATATTATCTGTACTGCAAGTACGGCCATTCGTTCCCTGCACGTCGAAAAGTATTTTATTTGAACGGCCTTTAGGACAATAATATTTATAAATCTGTGTGATGGAGTAAACATTACTTAAACTTATTTAGCCACACTAGAATAACCAATCATTAATCCAAATTAATAAGTTGTTTCTCACTGCCAGCCTGAAGGGAATTTAGCATCAAAACCTAAGCTGTCTTCATTAGAAGCACTTTGGGCACCTTAGAGACCCACTAACACCATTATTGAAGTAAACAGTCTTCAATAATGCCTTGAAAAGCAGTTGTATGTATGGCTATGGGCTGTGTTCATTGGCACTACACTTAGGACACATTCTCTGGAATGTCAAATAAATAGTTAAATTTCGGTGGTCTTTACTTCTCCCTTTCGCAAATGTATATTGCAGTTGAAGTAAACAGTATGCCCAGAAGTTCCAATTATTATATTAAAGTTCTGTGACATCTTGATAACTGTAAAAATAGTCACCCACATATTTGACCATTCTTGTTATTGTTAAAATTTTCCAAATATTTTTGGAGAAGTGTATGTTTTGCTTTTTTTTTTTAATTTCAATTATATGCGCTGAACCAATGAAAGCTTCTCATTTTTTTAGACATGTAGATGACATAGATTTATTTTCTGGAGGTCTCTCGGAAGTGCCGATCCCTGGGGGAATGCTGGGTCCTACTTTTTCCTGCATCATCGGCCGACAGTTTTCTAGGTTAAGGAAAGGCGATCGGTTTTGGTACGAAACTGGAGATTCTTCAATAAGGTTCAAGGAAAAGCAGTTAAAGGAAATAAGAAAAGTTTCTTTAGCAAAGGTCATATGCGACAACTCTCGTCTAAGGAAAATAAATCGCAGAGCGATGGATGTTTATAATTATTTTTCGTAAGTTGTTTCACAAAGCTCGACTTCAGTGAGATTATTTTTAAAATTTTCTTAATTTTTATAATAATTACATTAATTTTATTTCAACGAATATAGCTGCATATCTTTTATTCAGAAATCCAAGGGTCCCTTGCAATAGCCTTCCAACTCTGGACTTTGCCGCTTGGAAAGAACCAACTTCATGTACAATAAAAGGCATAACAGTTGAGCTAGGAAAATCTCGTAGGGTGTCACCATGTACGTCGTGTACATGTACAAAGGATGGATCTATTTGCCAATCAGTAAAAGTACCTAACTGCCTTCTTCTTGTGTATACTTATCCAAAGTCAGAATTGTTAAAAGATCGTATTTGTGGTGTACAGTGTACTAATTTAATTAATATCAGGTCTAAAGCTAATTATTAAATATTACTATAAGGTGTTTCAACACACTTGTGCAATTATAGTCTAAATATACTGTATCTGTAAACTGGCTGAGCCAAGAGATAAATAAATCGCCGAAAAATGTTTTGAAAGTGTTAGCTAATCTTCAGTTGTATAACAGCGCCATCTGTTATCTGAAAAAGAAAGTAATATGAGGCATCTATACTGCAGCATATAAAAAAACAAGTTGAATATTTTAAAAATACATTTTATTTAACACAGTATTTCTGATAACAAGAAGTCTTTTTTTTGTATTAATTTTCAGAATAAGCAACAAATAAAGCAGTAAAAGTAATTAGCATATAATTACAACAAACAAAGCGGGTTCATCTTGCGTTTCCTTGTAGCATGTTTAGGAATAAACCATTTAGATATTAAAATAAAATCAATTTAAGATTCTATTCTGCGTATTTCCTTCCACACGCTTGCCTTTATTTCTCTTGGATGTAAGTTTAATTACACTACTAGAATGGTAATAAATATGTTTATTCATTTTCTGAACGTCACAAGTATGACTTCTTAATTAACGTATGTAATTCTTGTATTTTTTTTTTTTCGTTAAAGTTCCATATTTCTTATTCCTATCACTAGATGTCGCTGAAGTTTCTGGCTCCTTGTATACTAACATGAAAAACATTTTAATTGCATATGTACAGCAACTTATATTTAGTAAGATTAACCAGATAAAACAAATATACAATGATTTCTTTACAGATTAGTTATATGAATAACTTAATACCTAAATTAATTACTCATTCTTTCGTTGTAGAATAGTATTTTTCTAGCAAATCACGTGACTGTAATAAAAGGCTTTTTCTAGTTACGCCTTACCGGTAGAGGGCAGATGTTTTTTGAGATTTTAATTTCTTCAGATCTTGTGTTCGCTTCCATTTTACTAAATGGAATAAAAATAAATCGCACTCTAAAAATAACGGGGGAAAGATTGCGTGTTGTTAAAACTCATTCGTGCTAAAAATTAATTAATTTTACATAACTTCCTCCCAAGGAAATCCTGTACAATACATAAACAAGGGAACAAATTTATAATTCTGTTATTGGCGAAAAGGATACCCATGTTCCAATTCATTATCAATTTGTCAAATCCATTCCATATAAAAAAAATTAAAATTGCTTACTCCAAATTCAAAATCATTCCTCGTATTACCTGCAGAAGTTTTGGAACAACCTTCCTTCATACGTATTTCCTGAAAATTACAATCTACAGAAGTTAGTCAAATGTCAACAAATATCTTCTTTTTAAATGGTTATTTATCCACTTGAAATTAGTTGAAAAACTAATTCCAATTCTAACGTCAAGTTTCTTCAGCACTTGAGAAAGGTGAACTATTCGAAACGTTTTATACAATATGTGACCATTAAGTACAGGGTGTCTGAAGAGTCTGTAACCAATTGTAAAAATGTTTTTCTGTACAGGTGAAAGGGTGGAGATAGTCCTTAGTGGACTTTGCATTTTGGGAATTCCTGAAGGCACAAGTGTATGCTGTAAAACTCAGATCTTCGTCATCTTAGGGAGAGAATTACCGAAGTTTGTTGCTGTCGATCCCAATATACTGAGAAGAATCCAAACAAACATGGTACACTTGCTGAGAAAATGCGTGGAGAGTCAGGGTGGACGCATTGAGCACATATTGTAAATGAGCGTAAGCATACATAGTGTTAAGTCCCATTGGTTCCAGACTTTTCGGTCACCCTGTAGAATGAACTGTTCTTCATATCTCATGAAAATACATACGATTTTCGATTGAATGAGCAGTGAGTTTTCCAGGCATTGTCTTTCATTTCTAGTCTATTTGGAATATACAGTTCTCACGACTTTATATATTCATAATTCTATTGGGATATATACTAAGCTCTTTACCACTTCGGTTTAAATTGTTAAAAAATTTCATTTGTTTCGTACTTGTAGGAATAAAAAGTTCAAAATCTTATAAAAATTTCCTTGTGATTTTGATTCGTAGGAATATACAAATTTGTCTATAATTATGTTCAAAATTGTAGATAAAAATATAGCGTTATTGACTTACAAAACTAGACATTTCATCATAAAATATCAAAATTGTACTGGTTAATACCACTACATAGGCAACAGATAATAACTCTTAAAGAGTATTAGAAATGTCAGGAAGTTTAAGTGGAAAAGACCGACATTCGATTTGAATGCAAATTTACTAAACAGAACTACCACAGTCGATCGTGTGACATGTTTTTGGAATAATGTGTTCCTAGTAATCGGGGAAAGCTTTTGCTGAAGAATTTTACTTCCATTGGGCGTTAGGAATGCTCAAATTGGAGCACTTATCTTGATAAGACGGCCCTTTCCACAAGTCTTCTGTGTTGGATATCTGAGGACACTTGGGCAAGATTAGAAAAAAAAAAAAACTATTGCTTTTTATGCTATAGTTACTCCAAGTATTATTCCTAATATAACTCCAACGGTGACCACGGCCAAGATGATCCACAACACTATAAGATGACCTTTGCAGCACACTTGATCGACACTGTAAGGATCTTCCTCTTCTTTGGAATTAAATCCGGGTGGTGGTGTTCTCATTTTAAAGGGATCACGAACAGGTAAGGGTTCTGCGCCTGCTGGAATCACCATAGGTCGGGGTCGTAGCATAGGAGGAAGTAGGTGAGGAGGAATGTGAGAAGATGGTATTCCAGGAGGAGGTGGAGGCACAGGGAAGAGAGGCCCTGTCGGTAGCATTTGCAAGGAACCATGAAAAGATTTTTTATCCATCACAGAAGGCGGTGGTGGAGGGGCCATCATCGGATGAGGGTGATGGTGGTGGTGATGAGGAGGAGGAAATCCATTAGGATGATAATATCCTCCTCTGACGTCAAACATAGATCCATGTCGACGAAGTGTACCTCCATTCACTGGAATAGGCAGACCGTGCCCATGAACTGGACAGGGTTCTCCATCCCATGTGGCCAAAGCTAGAGCTGGAACACTGCGTGTTGACCTCAACGTACCATTCCGATAACCTCCGTTGCTGACTGGTCCAAGGGTGTAAGTGTCCATCGGTACAGCTGTGAACTGAGAGTGACCGTAAGTGCGGTCCATAGTACGCAGATGATCCCGACTCTGCGACCTGCGAGGAGGATGTCTCACCATGGGTACTTCTTCCCTTTCGTCAGTAGATGTTGAACTTACAGAAGGTGATGACGGTCTGTGAGATGGACGAGATGAATGGTGGTGAGGGTAGGGATGATGATTGTTGGTATAATTGGTATCTCTGTGACGCCAAGCCATGGGGCCACTATGGTCCCTGTAGTTGGTCCCTGTATTATTATGAGAATACTCCCTCATCGATTTGACTTCCGACCAAAAGCGGGTGAACAGAGTGTCCCCAGTCTGGAAAATAAAAACAACACAATTATTTAAAGCGAAATCTGAAAGACAAACTGAATAGAAATAGCTATTAGTTACAAAAAGTTAACTTAGTTATCAAGAAACAATATTTCTGAGCCTTGTATATGTCATAACATCTCATGATGTATATATATCAAATAAGGTCCCAATAATATGCCATTGCTGGTGCGCAAAATTATCGCAAAAATATTTGCACACCCCTATTTCCATAATCCGTGGGCCTTCTGAGTTAAAAAATGAAAATATAAGGCAGCGTATGACTTAGTTTAAAGATGGTATTATTGCTAGAAGTCATATTGCTTGCATGTCGAATCGTGCAATTTCTGACAGTCCATTCCATACCAATCAACCATCGTTCTGTAACACATGATTACCACGGAAACTCACTCTACGTGACCAGAAGTCGCTCACAAGGGTGGTATGACAACCTCATCACATGAACCTGCAAAACATTAACCAGAAGTTTAAGGCATCAACTGGAGTTGATGTCTGTATGAATGTGCTATGTATAGAGCTCCACAGCCACGGTTTTCATAGGAGAGCGGTGGCGCACAAACCAAATATCACCAACCACAAGCAGAGATTCCGCACTGCATGGTGCTACAAACGCAGAAACCAATCCAGAGAGGAGTGGAAATCGGTTGTATGGAGTGACCGATTATACGGACTATACCCCGATTAGATGAGCGGCTTTGAGTGTGTTGGACTCTTGGTGAACGTCTGTTGTCAGGGTGCATTTTGTTAGCAATGAAGTTCGAAAGAGGTGGAATTATGGTGTGGCCCTGTTTCTCATGGTATAGCCTGGAACTTTGGTGGTTGTAAGGAGTATCATGAACGTTGACGCCTGCCATGTTTTAGACAATTCCATACGCGATACAGCATGGCGCATCTTTAGAATAAGCTCATGTTTTTTTTTTTTTTTTTACAATGGGATAATGTCCCATGCTATACAGGCAGTGCTGTTTGAGAATGGCTCGTGGACATGAATCTACAAAGGTTGGAATGTCTCGATTTGAATCCTATGAGATGAACCTAAGTGATAAATTAGAACATGGGGCGAGGGACAGAACAACACATATTGATAATTCAAATGGTTTATCGTTCTACCGGAGGAATTGTGACTAGTACCCACTAATCTATCATCTCTCTTTGGCCACTGCTGAAGTTCATGTCAGGGATGTCAATATAAAACCGATGTGTCCAGATACTCTTTTGGAGGGTAGTGTGTTTGGTCGACACTGCCTATTACATTCCTAGTCTCAACTGAATTAATTTACTATAGAAATGAAACGGAATAATTTGAATGCTATTTTCTTTTCTTTCCAGGGTTAATCGAAGAACAATATTTACATAAGTTATGCATTTGGTAGAGAAAGAGCTGCAATGAAGTTGAACAGAACCAGTAAAATCTAAACTTATTTTCTAGGTATTGTCGCAACACTATTACCATACGCAATTAACAATAGTATTAGGTCAAAGCCAACTGTGGAATTTAACAAAAGATCAGAAGAATATTTTGCATATGCCATTGTGAATTAGCTTTTCTAGAACTATATGAGCAACACTTCCTTTGACCTAGTCTAGGTTTAAATGAAACCAGGTGTAAGTTTAGTGCAAGTGTGCTCACCGAAATTAGGACAGTTTTTTTTGATTGTGGAACTGGTTAATCTGGTATTCTATATTTGCAAAAAGATTTGACCTAAGAAGGTTATTAATATATCCAGCCTAGTAGTAAAGGAAAAGTCAAGATACTTTCCCGAGCAAAATACCTCCTTCAAACGAAAATCTGAATTGGTAGAAAGTACACTTTTTGGGTTCATACCATTGTTTTGATATAATAAGGATTCCTAATAAACTCTGTATGTTTAATATACAAAATATATACTAATTTGGATGGACTGGAAAACTTTAGCATTAGCATTAGTAGAGGCATTTGTGCAAGAAAGCAAGCTTATGCAGCATCAGCCATAAAAAAAAAAAAAAAAAAAAAACCCACTTCCACTTCACCCCTCTGTTCGTTCAAAATACCTGTCCAGCTGAGCCTTAAACTTATTTAGGCTATCAACCTCCACCACAAGGGATGGGAGTCTGTTCCACCAACCAACCACCCGCTGGCTAAAGGCAAATTTCCGCACGTCTATCCTACATCTGTCTTTCCTCAATTTGAATTTATGCCCTCTTAAGTGATTTTTCTGAGCTAGAAGAATCCCATCAGCTTTGAGCATGCTTAAACCATTCAAGGCTTTGTACACCTCTATCAGATCACCTCGCTGGTGCCTAGTCTCCAGACACTGTAATTTGCAAAACTTAAGCCTTTCTTCGTAAGAGCACCCCTTTGTTCCATTCACTAATCTTGTTGCCCTTCTCTGTACTCGTTCCAGCAGCTCTACATCCTTCTTGTAATGAGGCCTCCAGACCTGTATACAGTACTCTAGGTGTGGCCTGACCATTGCCTTATACAATGGAATAATCACCTCCTTATCTCTGCTGGAAAAATTCCTGTATATCATTGACAATACTCCATGAGCTACTCTTGCAGCCCGTCTGCACTGCTCAGAGAACTTCATATCTGTCTGCACAACCACCCCCAAGTCCCTTTCATTCTCTACCACTGTCAGTGTAGTACCACAGAGTTGATACGTTGCTCTGGGGTTGCTGTTTCCCATGTGTAGTACTTTACATTTGTCAATGTTAAACTTCATTTGCCACCTCTCAGCCCATCTGCTCAACCTTTCCAGATCCTGTTGCAGCAGCATAGTGTCAGTAGTGTCCTTAACAACCCTGCCAACCTTTGTATCATCTGCAAACTTGGACATTAAGCTTGATATACCATCATCAATATCATTTATAAATACAGAAAACAATAATGGACCCAACACTGAGCCCTGAGGGACTCCACTAATAACCTTAGTCCACGATGACCAGTGTCCATTGATTACCACTCTCTGTCTTCTCCCCCTCAACCACCCCTTTATCCATAGCAGCAATTTGCCTCCAATGTCACACTACTCCAATTTGTGTAGCAGTCTTCCATGTGCAACAGTATCAAAAGCCTTACTAAGATTCAAGTATATAATATCAAAGTTATTCCCTGCATCCAGTTCTTTTGTGACTGCATCATAGTATCCAATCAAGTTGGTCAGGCAAGACTTCCCCTTAACAAAACCATGCTGTGTCTGAGCTATAACTGAAGTCTTGTCTAAATGATCCTGCAGTGCTTCTTTAACCAGTGCCTCCATTAATTTTCCTGGAACAGAAGTTAAGCTCACAGGTCTATAATTACTTGTGTCAGCCTTTGATCCTCCTTTGTGAATTGGGGTCACATTTGCACATCTCCAGTCTGTGGGTACCTCCCCTGAGTCCAAGGAAGCTCTCATAATTATGGCTAAGGGTTTGCTTACTTCCTTTGCTGCCTCCTTTAATATAACTGGATAGATCCCATCCACCCCGGGTGCCTTTCTTGTGTTTATCTTCAACAGTTTCTCCTCCACTTTACTCCCAGTTATTTCAAGATTCTGTAGCTTACTGCTAGAGTTGAATTCACCTCTGGCATTCCCCTTCCTGAATAACTCCTCATGTGTGAATGTCGATGCAAAATATTCATTTAGTTTGTTAGCTACCCGAGCAGAATCATCAACAGTTGACCCATCAATATCAAGTGGACCAATCTGATTCATCCCCTTCCTTCTAGAGTTTACATAAGTAAAGAACTCTTTGCATGCCTTGACAAAGATTTCTCGTAATCTGCCTTCGCCTGCCTAACCTCCTTTGTAACTTGGTTGCATATCAACTTGTATCTATCATAGGCTTCTGTGTCATGTGTTAATTTGTATGTATCCCATGCATTTTTCTTCTCTGCCATATGCCTCATTAGTTCATCTGACATCCATTTTGGCCTAAACCTTGAACAATATTTCTTAGTTGGTATGTAAAGCCTAGTAGCTTCCAAGATAAGTTCTTTGAATGCTTCCCATTTTGAATTTGCTGTTGGTAACATCATCAGTTGGTCCCACTGTATAGAATTTAAATACTGTCTCAGTCCATCGTAGTCGCCTTTACGGAAGCAATAACCCTTCCCTTTACCCCTAATGGTAGTTACCTCTTTGAGTAAATCCCACTTCAGCACACTGTGATCACTGCCACCTAGTGGTTCATTTATCTGCAGATTCTTAATGCATGAAGAATCACTGCTGATAATAAAATCAAGAGTATTCCTCCCTCTCGTTGCCTCCCGAACATTCTGATGTAGAAAACAATCATCCAATAAATCTACAAAAGTCCTGCTAGTGTGTGAGTAACCAGCCCCCAAATTCCAGTCAATATCTGGGAAATTAAAATCTCCCATTATAAGACTCTCTGATTTACTGGCCCACTCTATTTCCCTGTACAGTTCCTTATTATACTCATCAGAGTCATTAGGCCTATAGCACACTCCTATTCTCAATTTTGATCTCCCAATGCTCATGTCACACCAAACTGACTCAACACTGCACTGTCCAGCGATGTCGACTGGCTTCACTTCCTTGGTTTTTATGTGTTTCTTAACTAATAGCATAACCCCTCCCCCCCCTTCCTATACTGTCTATCCTTTCTGTAGACGTTGTACTCCACAAATTGCAGTTCTGCATCCCTTATATCTGTGTGACACCATGTCTCTGATATCCCAACAATATCTGCCTTTGATGTTTTGAGCAATTACTCAAATTCATCAAATTTATTTACTAAACTCCTAGCATTGCTGTACACGCAAGTATACCTGCACCTGTTTCTATTCTTAGCTACCCTAACACAACCCATGTGTTTACTTGTACCGCAATGGCTCCCAGCAGTCTCTGAAATTCCATGCATCTTGTTTTTCAGGCTTCTGCTCATTCTAATAGAAGCAGTGCAAGAATCTCTTTCACCTCTGCCAGTGGCTACTGTCAATCTATTGGTCTTTGTCTCCCCCCAAGCTAGCAGTTTTCTGACCCACCTAACACTGCCTCGATAGCATCAGCAAATATTCTTGCACCCTTTCTATTTAAGTGTATCCCATCCCTGTAGAAGCAATCTCTCCTGTTATTCTTAACAGTCGAAGCTGAAAAAAATTCTACCCCTTGAGCCTTGCACAATCTTTCCAGGGCCGAATTGATCGACAAGGCTCTCATCATATACTCCCTCCTATCGTGTCTGGGCAGAATTGCAGACACTTTCAAATTCAACCCTAATTTTCGGCTTTTGTTCAACAGTGACCTGTACTTGTTAAGTAATTCTGCCGGTCTCCTACTCTTAATATTATTAGTGCCAACGTGTACAACTATATCACCTTTTGTGCCCTTAAAAGATGATATTTGCTCCACAACGTCATCAACCTTTGCCCCTGGCAGACATACCCTGGTCCTGTTCCACCTATCTTTTTTACAAAGCATGTTCCCCGTTTCCCTGACAATAGAGTCACCAACAACTACTAGTTCCTTCGGGACCAGCGCATTCTGCCTTGGGGGTTGTCTCTGTGTCACGCGAAGCCCAAGTGCAAGCTCTGGCGTTGATGTGGGCAGCTGAGAGCTTGATGAGCCCCTCAATTTAGTTTCTTCGAGGGCATCCACCCTGTCCTTCAAGCTCTTATATAGGCCCACAAGAACGCCGAGTTGTTGCCTGATATCGATACACTCCTTGCATCGCGCACACACAAAGACATCCCCCTTGGCAGTATCATGTCCCGTACCCGATTGCTCTGCAAACATCAAGCAAACAGTGCATTTTATAAGGCTGTGAGTCAGAGGACAACTGCCCCCCTCAGTTCTGCTCTGAGCCACAGCACTTCCATTAGCTTGAGCCTTTTAAAATATGAGGCGGTTCATACTCATCTTAAAGTTATGGTCTAAGTGAGAAATACAAATTTAAAGGTGTTCTGATGTAATTTTAAATTTAAAAAAATATTTAAAGCCTCTAACAATTAAACTACATTTTTCGGTTGCATAATTACATGGGCTAATCAAAGCTAAGAAATCCTTGAATGTGCGCACTGGATCTCTTTAAATCGAACTGAAATTTTGCACATGTGGTAAACCCAGTAATACCAATAAGGAATATGTAGTGTTAAATAGAACCGTCTGACTCTGCGTCACCCTGCTCGATTTGGCACACATGCCAAATATATTTGAGTAAGTTTCGTGGTGTAATGGCACAATACATGTTATATCCCTCAAAATAAGTATTATTTCAGTGTTCTAATTTAACGTTGCCGTTGTTGGAGGTTTTATGGAGCAAAAACTGCTTCAGTTATATTGCGCCTGTCCAATTTTTGATGTTACCGGTTGTGTTGTTACTGATGTTATTGTAAGAGATGCGGTTGGTAGTATTTATTAGTTTGAGGAGGGTTAAGAGTTCATTTACGCCTGTTTGGTCTCCCAGAATAAGTTGGAGTTAATGGTCAAATCGTGTGCGTGTAATTTGACAGATGATTGGCGTGATGTTTGGTAAGTTGGTCACTCTACGATTATGTGCTTTAGTGTGAGATGGAAATGATACTGAGGCTTTGTGAAGGATCATCTTTCATTAGGGCGCCTCCGTAGCCAGGTGGGAAGGAGCAGCAGTGCGTAGCACACGCTTCTTGATTAGACCGGGGTTCGAGCCCGTCACCACCAAATACGGAGGATGCGGAAAGGTCAGGGAATGACCACCGCATATCCCGGAGCAATATGGCCTTAGTTGCTAATGCTCCTAAAAACCAAATAACAAGAACAAGAACAATCTTTCATTAGGAGGTAAGAATGCGTCAAATATGTGTTAATTCAAAGCCGGGCGATTATAACCTCTTTGTCTGATCGAAAACTTTATTCAAAGCATTTCAGCTGCTGTTTGTTCTGTTTTAATTTGTTGCATGTTTGATATTGCCAGGTTTGGGTCCATGTATTCTCAGAGACTTTTCTAATGACATGGATCAAGTTGTATTGAATTTTATGCATGAAAGAGAAAGAGAAATCACATTTTAAGAATTTTTTTTTTTTTTTTTTTTTGTAGCTTGAATAGCATGTTCATTGCCCAGAATGTCCAGGAATCCAAGCGATTCTAATTGTTGTTTTGTCCTGAGGTTAGATAAGCAAGAAAGATTTTTTCCTAGATATGGAAGGGTAAGATGATCTTCTAGCTGCAAAGCATATATTGTACTTAATGGGTCTGTAAAAATAATACTCTGCAAGAGAAGTTTTGTCAATGTGATCTAGTACGATATCTGGCAAACAGTTCAGTACTGCATTTTATGGGAGGAGATTGAGAAATTATGCTGTTTGGCACGACCACTGATACAGCTACGTGTGGATCTGTTTTGGAGACATCGGTGTACAGATGAGTAGTCAGAGAATTGCTTTACATGAGGAGAATGTAGCTGTTTCATATGTTGGTTTGGGATGGCGTTGTTACCATTGTGCGAGATCCATTTCGCAATAGACCACACCGATTTCCTGCAGCGGGAGGGGCTGTGGGACTGTCTTGTCAGATTTTATCCACGCTTACGTTCCATTTCAAAATTATTCCTTTTAGTTGGATACCCGCTGGTTTACATATGCTAGATTTGTTATTATATAAAGTTTCCCATTTCGGATTATATGGATATTGCCATGTTGGATGTCCGGAAGGCTTTGGATTTTTGCAGCGTAGTTCAGCAGAAGAACTTGTCTACAGACTGAGCTGGAGTTCATGGCTATGTACACATGTGGATGTACAAAATGCTCCGGAAACAACACGTAAAGCGCTGTAATGATGATCAAACAAATTTAAGACACTTTCCTTCTTTAGAAGTAGATGAGGGAATCATAAGCTAATCTAGATCTTATCACTGCATGATAAACGTGCAGAAGTGAAGAAAGATCAGCTCCCATTCATGACGAATGTTGCTCGAAGAATGTTTAATTTATTTAGACAGACTATACGTAAATATTTTGTGTTCTAGGAAATTTGTTACCCATGATTAATTCAAGAAGTCTGATCTATGTTTATGATGGTTTGAGTGGGATTTGTTGATTGCTTATTCTTAGTTCTGGATCAGGATGCATCTTCGTTTTTGGAGAGGTGTATTGCCACTGTCTTTTGCACCGAGATTCGATATCCATTTTATTCTTGATTGGATATTTCAGACAGAATATGATGGTAACGGACTTAAAAGTTCTTTTACACATGAAGTTGTAGACGAATTTTGGTATATGTCCTCGCAATCACAGTTTCTGCAATTCATGCAGGATACCATAACTCCAGGTACCATCGAAAGCCTTCTCAATATCGAGACATATCACGACGAGCTGTTCGTTTCGGAGAAAAGCATTGCGTATATTTTCTTAGGCCTTGTCATTGTGTTTAGTTTTGATCTGTTTTTTCTGAAGACTATATTGACTTTGACTGAGAAGATTATGCGAATCAAGGAACCATGTTAACCGCTCGTTCTGCATCTTTTACAGTTTTACCAAAGCAGCTAGTGAAAACAACGGAGCGGTAGTTTTTGGATTTGAATGGTACTTCTCATTTTTTATTTATTATTTATTTATTTATTTTTGAAAAGTCATCACAAACGAGTGCTGCCAATACTCTGGATATAATCCTCAAGATGTATTATGTTATAAAGCAGCAAGAACATGTATAATTTCGCTCGCAAAAGATATCCAGGACTCTTTCTGACATTTCCACAATACGTAACGGACCTTTGCTCTGGCTTTCTTATATTTCATGAGATTGGTAGTCGTGGAGAACTTTTTTAATTGTCCAAGTCATAGTTTTTTTTTATTTATTTGCCTCAATACATTCTTCATTCCACCATTGTTTAATGTTTATGGTATGGACTGTGGGTGCCTTTGGTATTGGAATATTTCATGCAGAGATTTGTGATAAACACTTGCAGAATTGTAGATAGAAATGAGATCTTCGATATCTTTAAAGTCAATTTGAACACCACTGAGGTTACTGACCATTTCACTGAAGGAATGTACGCATTTTTGGACTTAATTATTGATTCGGATGATTTACGATGTATTGCCTGTTTGAACCAATTTGTTTTGACTCTTCTTTTTTCTAGGAAAAGTTGGTCGACTACCAGTGTCCATATTATCTGTTGCCTAAAGTTCCAGGATTGTTTCATCTTCTTGCTCCTTTTCATCAATTTCCATACAGTCAGTACATTATTTTTCTGTTTTATGTCTACAGGGTTGGTGGTTTTTACATTGCTTGTTGTTGATGTTGAGTCTTCAACATCTGGTGAGAAAAAAATGGGTATGCTATTTGCCTTGTCGACTTTTTGTTTCGTTTTGGAGAGGACTGTCCGCTATTGAGATGTCAGTTTGTGTTCCACTTGCTTTTGTTTTCTGTACTGCCATTGCTGCTGCACATGTTCTCATTGTTGGGTAAAGATATCTGCTTTTTAGCTTCCTGGTATCTGACCTTATATTCAGTTTTATATTTCTGAATTTGCTTGTGTCTTTTCTATATATTGCAATCTCTGGAAAAAAGCAGGGTAGTCTCTTTTGCAGTTCGGGCATCAAGAAGATTGTGTATTGCATTCATCATTACAATGTTCTTTTGAGCCACAAGTTGGCGAAAGCAGCTATCCATCTACATACTGTTTGGGAATGTATGACTTTACCTGGCAGTTCAGGTAGCCTGCTTTCACTGATGTGGTTGGAGTCGGGGTGTCAAAAGTAAGTATTATATCGCGAGTTGGTGTCAGTTTTCCATCTTTTTTTTTAATGAGAATTCTTTTGGCTTGTATGACATTTTGGTTTTGTATTTCTTGTATAATTTATTCTTTAGAGCTGTTTAGTTGTTATTTGTCCCATTCCACAACGATCCCTTTTGATGTATTTAAAATGGCACGCTGAGTGACTTTAATGGGAGTCCCACCAAAAGCTCTGGGTTTTTTTTTAAGAAGCAGCTCTAAATGTCGATGATTTGTAGTAGCCCTCATGGGTAGTAGTCAGTATAATCACCGTCCTCCCCACACCTGGATGGAAAAGACCTGAATTCGACACGAGGAATTTTTATTGATCTTTTTTCTCAACGTGGCTGAGTTATCAGTCTCAGGGGAGGGTAACATTTTTCTCCTGGAAACTCGGGCTTTTCGGCCAGCAAACAGTAAACCAACCACAGAACACAATTTACAGACAAATGGCGCAATATAGCCTAAGTTGCCAATGCTCCTAAAAGCCTACTACAACAAGTACTACTACAAGATTTGTCGTTTATACAAGCAGGTCACCTTACTTCAAACGGCGAATCATTTTTAGTGGATCAACTATATGTTCTAGACACCGTTGTATGATAAAGGGAGAAAGTTTACTAACAGGTCGATCTGCTAAAGAGTGGAAAATCAGGAAGTGTGAAGAGATGATTTGGTTTAAATCTCTTTTGTCTTTTGAAACCTGAAGGGGAAAAAAATAATCCTTTCAGGTTTCCGGCCCTGCTACTGGGAGGCAGGAGCGATGCCACCTAGTGACCATGCAGTTGGAGAGGTTAGTTGGCTAATAAACAAAAAGAAATAAGAGAAGATGGCCTTCCTTGAAATCAGTAAAGTAACATTCTTTGCTGTATAGTTAGAATGTATTGAAAGAATGTGTAGGTATAAACGCTTATAACTTCAAAAAGAAAATTAGAATATATACAAAATATAAGATCACCGATTTATCGCTTTTAGAAACGCTTGTATCATTAATCGCTTGCTACTCGGGGACTTAATTCAACATCTAGCAGTTCCAGCTACACAGGAATTTTAAACGGATGCACTGAAAAAAGATTTATGGATTATTTCTTATTCGAAATACGTTTTAACCTCAAATACTTCCTTGATAGACCTCCAGACACATTCACTAATGAAAGCTCCAAGAGCCTTCATAAATATCCAGTTCTCAACTAATTAATGCCACCCTAAAGTGGGTCAGTACTGACATATTTTTCATTCTGCGCCTTAGAACAAGAACGTAAGTCTTACTTTCTTCCTCTTTTAGCAAGAGTCGCTAATCCGGTCCCTCTCGTCAAACTTCTTTCAATGGCTCACATAAGTTTTATTGTTTTTAGTTGGATAACCTTGGCTTCTTTGCGGTTAATTTTGTCCGCCATCTGATACACTAACAAAACCTTGGATGATCCTTTATTTTTGGTTAAAACATATCGATGTACGGTTAAGAAAACATCCTCGGTGTTTCATCCCAGTAAGTGTGCAGAGAGAGGGGAAAAAAACGGGTTTTTTTTAAAATTAAAAGTTACAGCTTGACTTGGATTATAATATATTTTGCTATTTCTAAATATATTTGGCATGCTGCGCACATAGTGATAATCTCCATGAGAGGCACGTGAGACTATTTCTAGTTCCAGACAAAATACAGAGCAGCGTTATAAATCTGGAAATCTAGGGACATAGCACATGCCAGTCCGCCTATTTCCCCTCTGCCCTTGTACGATCAACCCTTCTAGACCTTACAGAAATATTCAAAATAGTGCCGGATTTTTGAGTGTCAGATTTACGAAGTTATTAATGAAAAAAAAAGTTATTTTACCATAGCAAGAGCTCCCTGAACGAATTTTTGAAAACAAAACTAATGCCCTTGTGAAGATGATAGCATAAAATACCAACTGGCATTCACGAGAACATAAAGTTTTATTGGACCTCCAGACAAAAACTGTCCAACATCGGAGATAGAATAGCTAATCTTTTAAATTTTTTGAAGTGATCAGTGAACAGTTCTCGTTTGATGTCGAAATTTTGGGAGGACGTTGTTGCAAGGTCATCGAGGTATGATGAACAGTACTGGGTCCAGAGACTGGTCCCGAGGCACTACAGACGTGATGGTGAAGCCATTTCCAGAACATTTACTTATAAAAAAAAAAAAAAGAAAAAAAAACGGATTAACTTTTGTAAAGATGTAAATGAACCATAAGCTAATAACCTAAAAGGTAAACTACACTGTGACCTTGAGTTACCCTATAACTATGCCTAAAAATAGAGAATCAATTTGATAGCCTTTGAGCCATATAAGATGACGGGGCATGAGTTTTGATAAATCGCTTGTGTAAGAATTCTTAGAATGGATTTTATGAGCCTTGTTAGACATCAAGTGAGGAAAAGCCTTCTCGCTCTGAAGAATTACGAGTTGATCCTTTAAATAATACAAACCTTTGCTCCCAAGTGTGTGAGGAATAGTGTATTGTGTTTGTAAATTGAGTGTAAGTACGACTGTATTAAAATTTTGGCCAATACGTTCATAAATGCGGTTTATCTTCCAGTAAATCTGGATTGAATTGATTTCGCAGATTCAAACCTTTAGTGCTAGATGGTTTGCACAAAGAACCAATAAAGAGAAATAGAATCGCCTGGGTTAACAAATTATCAAAGGATATACTGCACTTTTTCGTAATTTACGTTATGGAAGAATTTACTGAAATAACGAGGAATCTGTTAAAATTGTTAACATTCTTAAAACTACACCATTGAAAACAATACAACCCTCCCACCAAGCAAATCTCAATATATTTGCTCCATTTATGGTTTTGATTAAAAATTAACCTAACCTAAATAATATCTAAGTGCATGAACCTTGAAAAATTAAGCGGTATGTTTAGTCACAAGAGATTTATTAGCCATATGACACAACTCAACTTGAAGATTTGTTCCAACCCGAATTTGGTTTCACGTTGAGCAAATATGACGTTATACCGAATGTGTAAATAAGTAACCTGAGCGTATCTTAGGAGTCATGTCGTTAATTGACTGAGGTAGCATGTTTCAGTTGGTGGGAAGCTGCCTACTACTGAGCTGTGGAAGAATGTGAGGTAGGCTCAAAAACACTTCTAGGATTGGTTAAAATATCTATATATTTTAGAGGCGGACCAGATTTTTATAAAGGTTAAGAAAGGTTGATCACCTTTATCAAAAAATCACAACAGAATTGAAAAATCTTTATTGATATTTATGGCCTACATTGGCAACGTTAATTCTATAATTAGCTATCGGTCGAAAGGGTAATATTTCTTGAAGAATAACTTTTACAAAGAGGTAACATTCTCAAATTCTGCTACTCAATTATGATTAACGAGTTTCACCTGGGATTCACAGTTCGCGTGAAACTGTGGGTTCACATCGGAATACCCCATGCTATTGACGTGCGATTAATGCAGGGCACCTTTTCTGCGCTGAATAATTATCCAGTAGAGATAATGTACTTCATTACACAGAGTTTGTTTCCCGTTATGCCAACAACCTCCAACGGGTTTATTATTGCTATGTGGTCTGACTCCATCATTGATAACGCTTGACTTGGTTGCATCAGGAAATTCTCCAAAACAAGGTCACGCATATGGTTTTCCCTTGTGAGGGAGATGAATATTTGCTTCACATTTCACCCTCGACATTTGTTTTACGAACTTCCTTGTGGTAGATTCTGGGGGTTGTTCAGTAACTCTAATACCAGCAGAGACGCATGGAAATGAAGACAAAAATTAGTTTGTCCTTCTAATTCTCCACAAAACAAAAGGTGTCGTCTAGATGGTAGCTATTCCATAACCTGAAAACAACTTTAGCAGGTGCCACTGTCTTCATTTTGAAGATTGTTCGATGTTTCTGTAGATAACATTATTCTTAGTTTACTTATTTTTTTAAATAGAAGGCCAACGATGTTAGGAATGCCTTTTGGAGTAGGCTGCATTGGTGGAGAAATACAAGGCTTCGGTTTCCGCAGAATAGAGTTCCTCAAGGCTATGTCATACTGATTAGCAGAGCAGGTGGCAAAAACATTGACTCACATCACTTTATAACCTCCTTGGAATTTTTCTCTTCGAAACGACCAAGAACAGACCGCATTTTTCGGAACCTCACCTTTCATCACGTGACATAGTTGTAAGGAAGGTCGGGCAACCTGTTTACCTAGAAAATAGACCCGGTATGACGGGGGGAGGGCAAATTAGCAGACGTGCGTGGGAGCGACAACTAGCTTGGACACTGAAACTTCATCTTACGAAATAAGAGAATTTCTAGAACTGCAAACAATAATTTTGAATAGTTATAGTTTAATTTGAAATTTTGAAATGTTCACCCGATTTTCATTTAGCTCCGCGGATTTATTAAAAAACAATGAAATGTTCAGTTAAAGAATTGTATATTATTTATATCTTTGATGCCTGATTTCTGATAAACATTATACCAGAAACACAGGATGTAGCTTATTATAAATATCATGCAACCAGCGTTATAAACCTGGTTGTGCAATACACCTTCTTTTTGTTGAAAGGCTGATGAGACTGTAAATGTAAATTCCTGCCTAGATGAGTTCGTTTTTTTTTTCTGAAAATTCGTAATTATCTTTCTGAATTTTAAGGTTAAGAAATGGAGTACTAACCTCTTGCTCTAATTCTAAGATGTACTTTAAATGTTTGTGAGAATTGTTGATTTTAATTAAAAGGTCATCGATGGTTTGCAAATTCGAAATTAGCAGAACATTGTCTGCAAAACGAATGAATAGTATATGAGGCATATTAGAAGTAGATTCAAAACTGTATTCTCAATTGCTGAAAGGTATGCATACTTCCTTCAGCGTGTGATCTTGTGGATAGCACAGTTGGTAGAATCGCCGTCCTCTCCATACCGGTTGGAAAAGAAATGAGTTCGAATCCCGTCAAAGCAGGAATTTTTATGGGTCCTTTTCACAACGTGGCTCACTTAATCGGTTTAAGGCGAGTGTTGCATGGTTTTTCCAACAAACCAGCAAACACCAAATCAGCCGAAGAATACACTCAAACGTTATATATGGCGCGTTATGGTCTAAATTGCATATGAGCCTAAAGCCATACAACAACAACAAACCGTTTCATAGGATCAGCAACTATTCGATCCTCATAGGATCGAATAGTTGCTGATAAGTGCCTTTAATACCGAAAATGTCTAGTTTATACTAAAAATGTCACCAAATTTATAATGCTGTCTATTGAAAAAGATGTATATTGACAGGCAATAACTAATGTATGACTTATAAGATGTTCAGGTCAACGCATTTTCTGGCCAAAGCATAGTTGTAGGGTTTTAGGAGAATCAAAGACTACGGCCATATTGCTCCTTGGATAATGTCTGCAAATTGCGTGTGTTCTGTGGTCGATTTTCTGTTTGCTGGATGAAAAGACTGAGTTTCCGGGAGAAAGAACCATGCTATCCTCACCTGAGGGGGACTAACTTAGCCACGTTGTGAAAAGGCACAAAAATTCCTCACGCCATCGACGGCACTCGAACTCAGGTTTTTTCCGTCAATTGTGGGAAGGACGGCAGTTCTACCATCTGTGATATCCACGAGAGCAAACCAAGAGCGACCTGTCCATGAATTCTCCCCTCTATTTATTAGATATAGATGAACATGATTTTTTTCACATTCCCTTTGCACGAAATATGAGGAAATTTCTTTACAATTTGGAGAGCCAGAAAAAATCGAAGTAGCAAATCCAAGTTATGGCTAAATGGAGAATATAGGCTCCTCTCGTGAGCAAAATACTGTGCATTTTTTTTTTACTGCTACATGTTGATTAAACTTTAATGATTTTTCGGACAGTTCTTCAGTCCCCCTTTAGAAAATCGTGGAACCGCCACTGAAAATAATGAAGTATATTACAAAAGAAGGGCTTTGAAATTGCTTTCAACAGAATCACTGAGTTTGTTGTATGAAGTCTTGCAATCGAGGAAAGAGATTACAGATATGACATTGTTAATAAACTCGCACTGGATGTTTTTGCCTCACCTTAGGTGTCGTTAACTTTCATTGTCCTCATGGGCTTTTGAGGAAACTTCCTCTCCTCTTCCTTCTCAATAAGTTTACTAATTATACATCTTGACACCTTAATTAATAAGATGGAACTTATTATTCTAGACGAAATCTGAATTTCAGAGGAAAGAAGGAATTTCATGCATCTGTGAGGAGTCAGTTCAAGAAGAACTTTTATCGAAAGTTAAGTAAACAAAAATCAGTGAAAAGCTTTTTGATTTCCTTTTTAAATTACAAAATGTGCATTTTTTTCTGTTTTATATACAAAACTGGCAAAATTGTGAAATAAAAATGCTAAAAAGAATAAGATTAAATATTTCAGGATGGTGATTCTTGTCTCAAATCAACATATTTGATGCCGGGGTCAGCAACCTCAAGCAGTAATGACAAAGGCGCCAGCCGAGAGTGTCCCGAATGGCACCAAGAGACAGTTTCATTTAATTAAACCAACACGGCATTGCCACAAAAGACTCCACAAGGACAAACGGGTGTGCCCGTACTCCAATTAATTTCAAATGAAGCCTCCTGAGGCATTTCAATTCCATCCACCGCTTAATCTCTGTACACACATTTTTGAAAAATAACAGGTAAATTATTTTCACATAGTTCTTTTACTTCAAAAATTCACCAACAGAAGAACCCCTCTTCTCCACATACTGTAGTGAACAGAGCACATTATCGCATCATCAGTACATATTCGGTGTACAAACATAGTATTTTATCTTAATCAAAAAGTGTACTATCCGCATCAGCAAAAGATAATAGTAATTTTTGCTGCTGTTATTGGGTTTTAGGAGCATTGGCGACTAAGGTCATGTTGCTCCGTGTATATTGTCTGTAAATTGCGTGTGTTCTGAGGTTGATTTTCCCTTTTTATGGGTAAAAAACCCGAGTTTCCGGGCGAAAAAAAATCATACTATCCTCGCTTGAGTTTTATTAACTCAACCACGTTGTGAAAGAGACCCATAAAAATTCCTCCTTCATCGACGGGATTCGAACTTAGGTCTTTTCCACCCGTGGAGGGCTGTGATCCTACCAAATGTGCTACCCACGAGGGCAGAACAGTAGTAGTTTATACATTAAGAATGAATCACGTGAACGTATTACCATAAATATACCTTCCAAAATGAGGCTATATTTATGGTAATATGCGAGTGTATTCGAAACGTATGGACAACCAATCTGACATATATTGGATCAGTCTATTTTGCTGGACAATTTTTTGACAACCAATCAGGTAAACTATATAATTTAAGTCCTCTGTTTGATAAAGTTGAATAATGATTCTGAGGTCGATTTTCTGTTTGCTGGATGAAAAACCCGAGTTTTCAAGAGAAAAACTATGCTGTCCTCGCCTGACTAACTCGGCCACGTTGTAAAAAAAGGCCTATACGAACTCCTCCAGTCATGGATGGAACTTGAACTCATGTCTTTTCCACCCGGTGGGGGAGGATGGCGATCCTACCAATTGTTCTACCCACGAGCGCAATTTTATAAGATATACGCTTCTTAAATGCTTTACTACCTATGGAATTCAATGAAACGTAGAATATAAAATTCAACTGTTTTGGTGTTTGTGTTCTAGACATCTATGAATATGAAACGGCAGCGTATTGTACCTTCTTTTTTGGATGAAAAACCCAAGTTTCAGGGATAAAACAACAGAAATAACTACGTATTCCAAATGTAGTCTTTAAGGCAATTAATTAACTTCTTCATTATCAAAATCCTTGTGTAAATTTTTTAACCTTACTGAATATAATAAAAAAGATATTTAATTACAAAATTTAAGTTGTGACCAACCATCAAAGCCTTTGTGGGTAGCACAGTTGGTATAATCACCCTCCTCCTCCACCGAGTGGAAAAGATTCGAGTAAGAATTCCGTCAATTTGCGCCTGTTTTTCTTCACAACATACCTGAATTAGTCGGTCTCAGAGAAAAACAGTATGGTTTTCCCTCCCGGGAAATTGGGTTTTTTGTCCAGCAAACAGCAAATAGACCACAGAACACATTCAACTTACAGACAGTATAACGGCGCAATATGACCCAAGTTGTTGATGCGTCTAGAATCCTACAACAACCATTAATAACCTCTCTTTATCACCTTTGTTGATTCAGAACAAGTTGCAGTTTAAATTCATATGAGTTGTGTTTAAACCTCAAGAAATGCAAGGGTCCAGCTGCACATTTTTCAACTTCTCCTGTTAGAATTTCATGCATATATATTCCTTGAAGCGTGCAGTTATTTGAATGTCTGCAGACTGTGAAGTGCTTGCGCCTGTTCTTACGTACCAAGACTATTGACCAATAGCTGTTCTTCATTCCAGACATTACTAAATTACATTTATTCAAAATACGAGTTTTTAGCCCCCCTGACAACAGCTGATAACTCTACAATAGGGTTCTGTCAGTGTATTCAACACCCTAAACTCTGTCACACGTCAGTAATAATGACAGGAACAGAACTACGGAAGTTCTAGATGAGATCACAAAACTGAAATAATTATAGTCTTCACGTGTGACTGTTTTTCAACAAAATAATTCTTACAGTAGAGCTGCGTTAATTATCCGTGGAATTCTGGGAACCAAACAAGGCTGTAGGAACGAATTTGAAATCTTTCATTCTGGTACGAACTTGACCTTGACGAGGGAAAAAGGACACTCCCACGAGCCATGTAGGCACAAACGAAAATAAAATAAATTAGTTGAATGGCAGCTAATTTACATTTTCGATTTGTTGCAAGCTTTTTTCGTTTTAAGTTTTTCCATCTCAATTGAGTTGGCCTCGGGTGGTTTTAAAAGGACATTTAACGATCTAGACGCTTCGAACTAGTACACTTTCAGGAGGTGTAGGGTTTTCCCCTATGGCTTTTTCTTTTTTGTAAATCGGCCCATGAATATGTGGTTGTCCACACACTGTTAGAACTCAAGTGGGGATCAAGGCCGTTTAAAACAGAATCCTTCGAAAGTAACAAACAAAATGTGGTGATTAGGGAAGTGGGATCCAGGACCGTGTCAAGGTTGTTAAAGTCAGATATAGGATCATGCTTTTCGCAAGAGGAAAGAGCAGATGTTAATTCCCCCTCCAGGAAATCTGGAGTCTGCGATGAAAAACAGTTATACAGAAATACCTTGTATAGTGCCCTCGTGGGTAGTATAGTTGGTAGAATCGCGTCTTTCCCCGCACCGGGTGGAAAAAGACCTGAGTTCGAGTCCCGTAGATAACCAGAGAGAAATTTTATGGGCCTTTTTCACAACGTGGCTGAGTTAGTAAATCTCAGGAGAGGGTAGCATGGTTTTTACTCCTTGAAACTCTGGTTTTTCATCCAGCAAACAGAAAATTGACCACAGAACACAGGGATAAAATTACAGAATTTATAGACAGTATACACGGAGCAATATGGCCTTAGTCGCTGACGCCCCTAAAACCCTATTACAACAACCTTCTTTAACACGGGATTTCAACTTTGAAAACTATTTATCCTTTTAATGGAAAATCTATTGATCTGCACTCTGGTGAAATGAAAAATTAAAATACATTTAGGTGAGGGGATGGTCGTGTACAGATTATATCTAATTAATTACTTCCGCTTCGGAAATTTAGCTATTTTAGATAAACTACTTCATGCGAAAAAGCAGGACATTGATGGTAATCAAAGATTGAACCAGAAATAACTTGAGGAGATGCTATCGATCCCTTGGTACCTTACTTTCACTATGTCATATTTCAATGCACGAAGGACTGTTGCAATATTTACTCACGTATGTGTGTAGTTCAGCGATCCAAAGAGAGGAGGGAGTGGGGGGGTTATAAAGGTTCGTTGGTCGTTCAGTCGTTCTAACTAGCTAACCTCAATAGCTCCTTCCGGTTTGTATTGGAAGAATTGGAGACAGGATCCGGATGTTGGCATTGATTTTGTAGTTAAATTGTTAAAGCCTTCAGGGCCGGAACATTATTAAAATACAAAACTCGGTGTGTGAATGCGATGGGATGCGGACAATGTAATCTGAATGTCAGTATTTTCCCACTGCGTTCGAATAACGCGGATATTGTTTGCATCCTGTTTATGGATCATACGAAGAGGTCCTCAGTAGCCTTAAAGAATGGTACACACTAGAGAAATGCTGCTCATTTGTTTAGGATTTCATCTGGTTTTAAGTTTTGTTTTATGTTCGAATCGAACTCGTAAATTAAGAATTGTGACTCCCCCCCCCCATGCCACCCTAGGAAAAGGAGGAAAATTGAAGCTTGGCACACAGAAGGGTCGAAGTGGCGTCATGGGTAGATGTTTGTGCGCATAACGTGCAATAATTTTTGGGTTAAGGTCTACTGGATCTTTTTTTTTGAAGCTTCGCAATAATTGTAACCGAAGCCCAAATACACCTGTGTTGTCATGGCAACGGTGTAGCAATTACCCGCCCCCGACTATAAAATTGAAATGGTTAACTCGGCGCAATTTATTTATGATAGACAGAAATGTAACGCAATAGGGTCACTGCTTTGGATAACGAGGGACAAACTGCGCCGCTAACGACCAATTTCTTTCTATTTTTAAGATTAAATTACCCCCACTTATGTACGCTGTAATAGCTCGCGATGCATTCTACAACACATTCTTCTACTTTATCCATTGTTCTTATTTCCATTTTCGATTTTTTTTCTCTTCTTATTACAGAATCGTGTGGTGATCGGTGTAGATACAGGACAACAGAGCGGTTTCGATTTCAACACTTCGGTTGCCTTTAAACACTTTGTTTCTTTCTTCCACACTAAACTGTAGATAAGTTAAAAGCGAATAAGACGAGATTTAGAGAGAGAGAGAGAGAGAGAGAGAGAGACAGAAAGAAAACAAGACAGAGAGAGAGAGAGAAAGAAAGAGCAAAAAAGATAGAAAGAGTAAGAGAGAAAGAGAAAGAAAGATAGAGAGAGAGAGAGAGAGAGAGAGAGAGAGAGAGAAAGACAGAAAGAAAACAAGACAGAGAGAGAGAGAGAAAGAAAGAGCAAAAAAGATAGAAAGAGTAAGAGAGAGAGAGTGAGAGAGAGAGAGTGAGAGAGAGAGAGAGAGAGACAGAAAGAAAACAAGACAGAGAGAGAGAGAGAAAGAAAGAGCAAAAAAGATAGAAAGAGTAAGAGAGAGAGAGTGAGAGAGAGAGAGTGAGAGAGAGAGAGAGAGAGACAGAAAGAAAACAAGACAGAGAGAGAGAGAGAAAGAAAGAGCAAAAAAGATAGAAAGAGTAAGAGAGAAAGAGAAAGAAAGATAGATAGATAGAGAGAGAGAGAGAGAGAGAGAGAGAGAGAGAGAGAGAGAGAGAGACAGAAAGAAAACAAGGCAGAGAGAGAGAGAGAAAGAAAGAGCAAAAAAGATAGAAAGAGTAAGAGAGAGAGTGAGAGAGAGAGAGAGAGAGAGAGAGAGAGAGACAGAAAGAAAACAAGACAGAGAGAGAGAGAAAGAAAGAGCAAAAAAGATAGAAAGAGTAAGAGAGAAAGAGAAAGAAAGAGAGAGAGAGAGAGAGAGAGAGAGAGAGAGAGAGAGAGAGAGAGAGAGAGAGAAAGAAAACAAGGCAGAGAAAGAGAGAGAAAGAAAGAGCAAAAAAGATAGAAAGAGTAAGAGAGAGAGTGAGAGAGAGAGAGAGAGAGACAGAAAGAAAACAAGACAGAGAGAGAGAGAAAGAAAGAGCAAAAAAGATAGAAAGAGTAAGAGAGAAAGAGAAAGAAATATATAGAGAGAGAGAGTGAGGGAGACAGAAAGAAAACAAGACAGAGAGAGAGAGAGAGAAAAGCAAGACACAGAGAGAGAAAACGAGAGATCAAAAGAGAGAAAAAGCAAGACAGAGGGAGAAAACGGGAGAGAGAGCAAGAGAGAGAGAGAGAGAGAGAGAGAGAGAGAGAGAGAGAGAGAGAGAGAGAGAGAGAGAGAGAACGAGAAGGAGAGGGAGAGTAAGCGACAGAGAGAGAGAGAGAAAAAGCAAGACACAGAGAGAGAAAACAAAAGAGAGAGAGAGAAAACGGGAGAGAGTAAGAGAGAGAGAAAGAAAGCAAGCAAGAGAGGGAGCGAGAGAGAGAGAGAAAGAAAAACAAGACAGAGCGAGAGAGAGAGAGAGAGAGAGATAGCAATTGAGAGAAAGAAAGAAAGAGGAGAGTAATGTGAAAATAGCAAGAAAGAGAAAGAAAGGGAGAGAGAGAGAGAAAGAGAAAGGAAGCCAAAGAGAGAAAGAGAAAGAAAGAAAAAATAAGAGGAAATACAGAGAGAAAGAAAAATGAGAAAGTGACAGAAAGAAAGGACACGAAAGTACAGAGAGAGAGAGAGAGAGAGAGAAACAGAAATAAAGAATGAAAGCAAAGCGAAAATAGCAAGAAAGAAAGAGAGAAGAGGAAATCTGAATTTGCAAGAAGAAAGAAAAAAGGAAACAGGGAAAGAGAAAGAGAGATGAGAGAGAAGGCGCGAGAAAAGGAGAAAGAAAGAATGAGAGGAAGCCGAAAATAGCGAGTGGAAAAATGAAAGAAATAATGAAAGAGGGAGCCAAGACAGAAATAAACAAAAAAAAAGAGAAAGAATGAAAGAAACAGAGAGAGAGAACAAGCGAGAGGGGGGGAGCAGAACAAATAAATGTAATAAACAATATAAAAACGAAATAAAGGAACAGAAGAAACTGTAGGCAGGGGAAATTCAAAAAGTGATACTGTATTAACATGCATTTGTAGAAATTATATTTGAAAGGGAAAAAGAGAAATGAAACGAGTGATTGGGATGCGATCCCCAGGGGAGAAAAAGAAAGAAACAAATCAGTGAAATGGGAATACTGACAGAATGGAGAATAACTTATTACTATTTGAAGGGCGTTTAAAAGAGGACTCGTTTTACGCCTTTGGGGGGGGGGGGGGGTGGAGGAGGTGGAGGAGGAGGTGGCTGCTCGATAGAGACGTCTCACGCTCACAAACACCGCCTTCCGCTGTAATTTCAGCCGCTTTTAAGTAAGCGAAGACATTCCACGATGCGCATTCACTTTCGCGATCCGGATGGCCGCTTTCCAACGAACCTCCCGGAGCAAATCCGCTTGACCCGAGGGAGGAATGCGACACACACACACGCACGAGACGCCGCTCACAGACAGACGGTATACACCGCCGCTTCGATTTATACGACACCCACCGATATCCAAATACGTGGCGAAGTTTACGCGAGCATCCCTCCGCCCCCGGCGGGAGTCAAAAAACTGCGCACCCGCGGTACCATTAAACCGATGGCGTCGTGGTTTGTCGATTTTTCAGGGGTGGCCAAAATATCTCCGAGAAAGAGTCGGCGAAACAAGTTCGCTTATTCATATCGGCAGCGTGGCGGGCTCATCGGGAAAGTTGTTTAATCTATTCACCGCGGAAGTACACGCAGAACCTGCTTAACAAGTTCCCCAAGTGGACTTCTTTTTATTGATGCAGAAATAATCGAACGGTAAAGGGAATACCAGGGATAGACGAGGGCCCAGTCAGAGAGAGAGAGAGAGATTAGAACATTTTGCTTAAAACCATACTTTCATCAACATTTATGAATAATTCGATTTAAGGTACCACTACCGAATAATTTGCAATTATACTGAAATTAGTATTAGTAAGAAAGTAAGAATGTAAGAAAGCAAGCTTATACAGCATCAGCCAAAAAAAAACCCCTCCCATTTCACCCCTTCATTCGTTCCAAATGCCTGTCCAGCTCAGTCTCAAATTTTTTTTAGGATATCAACTTTCACAACAAAAGATGGAAGTTTCTTCCACCAACCGAATACCTGCTGGCTAAAGGAAAGTTCCCGCACATCTATTCTACAACTGTCTTTCCTAAATTTCAATTTATGTCTCCTGAGGCAACCAATCTGGGTAAGAGGAAGAATCCCATCAGCATTGAGCCTGCTGAAACCTATTCAAGACTTTATACACTTCAATCAGATCACCTCGCAGGTGCCTAGTTTCTAGACACTGCAATTTGCAGAAATTAAGCCTTGGCAACAGCAACCGTTTGTTCCATTCACCAATCTCGTTGCCCTTCTCTGTACTCATTCCAGCAGCTCTACATCCTTCTTAAAATGAGGCCTCCAGACCTGTATGCAGTACTCAAGGTGTGGCCTGACCATTGCCTTATACAAGGAGTTAATCTTCCTGGCAGAAAAAGTCTTGTATATCGTTCACAAGACCCCGTGGCCTGCTCTGGCAGGCTGTCTGCACTGCACAGAAAACTTCATATCTGACTGCACAATTACCCCCAGGTCTTTTTCATTCTCCATCTCCCTGAGTGTAGTACAACACAGTTGGTACGTTTCTCTTGGGTTACTTCTACCCATACGCAGTACTTTGCTTTTGTCAATGTTAAACTTCAGTTGCCACTTCTCAGCCCATCTGCCTAACTTTTCTAGATCCTGTTGCAGTAGCAAACTATCTTTACTGTCAACAGCCCTGCCAACCTTTTGTATCATCTGCAAATGTGAACACTAAGCCTGACATACCTTGATCAATATCGTTAAAAAATACAGAAAACAATGGGTCCAACACTGAACCCTGAAGACTCCATTAATAACATTAGTCCACGAAGAGCAGGGTCCATTGATTACCACTTTCCATCTTCTCCCACTCAACCATCCTTTTATCCATAGCAGTAACTTGTCCTTAATGCCATGCTGCTCAAACTTGTACAGCAGCCTTCCATATGCAACAGTATCAAAAGCTTTCCTAAAATCGAAATACAATAATATCAAAATAATAATACCGAATAATTTGCAATTCTACCGAAATAATTGCGCCATCTAGCGAAATAATTTGCAACTACAACTACACGCTATTTAAAATTTACTTTTCTCGAAAGGGCAATGAACCGAGCTGACACAAAAATATGAGCGTACGTCGAGGCGTCTCTACTTAAAAATTCTCGAGGAATTTCGCCTAATATTCGGCGTTTCTGTATCGGAAACGGTTCATCACCCGACAGTCATTTTATAATCGCTTTTCGCTTTCATTAAATGCTGCCAAAATACGCAGCATGCAAATCGGCCCGCTGTGTTACGAGTAACTGTACAGAAGTTTAAGCAAAGAAGGTTACGCCTCCTCCTTCGAGTCAGAAACGAGCGGACCTTAAAGACAGAGAGAGAGAGAGATGAACTAAAACCGGATGTAACCTTCTTACTCCAGGCACGTCCCTTGGTATGGGGGGAAGGGGAAGGGCATCGAAGCTAGAAACAGGAACAGGAAGGCATAATCGTGGTTTTGGAAGAACTCCACCGAAAGTATCTTTGGATTATCTTGCACGACAGGGACCTGAACCGATAACGAAGGAGGGTTTTGAGTCCGGTTCTAAAAGGTGGTTTAGTCAAAAGATAAAACTATAGAAGGGTTCACTTTAGAGGAAGCTATCAGCCCTGAATTGATCACGCTGATCTGTTAGGCCTAGTTCGACTTCTTTATGGATCAACTACCTTGTGGAGTATTCAGACGATCTCCTTAAGGGGGAAATATTTTTAGACCGTTCTCGTCTGATAACCTTGTTTTGGTGTTGGTACGATTTAATACACATCTGTACGCTCACCCCTTGGAAAAATGCAATGTTCCTCCGTTTATTCTGATTGATTGACATCCAATTTAAAGCGTTTGACAGGACCTTGTGAATAGTGAAGATTAATAAAAGATGGAGGCGAGAGAAATGACTTATCTGATTGTCACGTGTCTCTTTGACGTCTCCTAAGAATACCATACCGCCCAGGTATTCGGCTTTTGTATCTAACACAGCAGTGTCTTTAAGATATTAATATAGATTATTCTTTTTTGTAGTTTAACTAAAAATAATATGTTTGGAACGAGTGGGTTGAAAGAAAAAAAAGAGATAATGAAACGAAGATGGGATAAAAATGATGTCAGTAAAGAAAAGCGGAAAAAGGAGAAACAGAAATATAAAATACAAAAATAGGAAATAGAAAACAAATAGACAACATAAAAAAATAAATAGAAAATAGAATCAGAAATAGAAAATAGAATACAGAAATAGAAACTAGAAAAATAAAAAATAAAAAAACAGAAATAGAAAATACGAAAATAATAAATAGAAAACAGAAAAATAAGATATAGAAATAGGATATAGAAAAACATATTATTATTATTGCTGCTCTTATATTATTTCTCCCTGATTGGGGGATTCCACTCCATGACGGGTACTGCTACCAAATATACAAGGTGGTTCTAATGTCTGGTGTTACTGTTGGTCGAGGAACTCTCTGACTATCCTACAGGTGTTCAGGAATGCGATTCTGGAGTTCCTTGTAGGTATTGGCTGGGAGACCTATTGCTGCTAGGCTGTTATGTAAGGTTTGGCACCATACCTGTGGTTGACACGATGATCGGGATGGTCGTTACTTCTTGCATATGCCACATCTCCTTGACTTCATGTCTCAGGTTCGTGTACTTCCTAATTTTTTCCTCATTGGTTTTCTGGACATTGCTAGTGTTGGTCGCCGCTATGCCAATCAGGCAGGTAGCCTTTTCAATCGTGTCCACGAGGGTTATGTCCGGATCTGTTGTCCAGGATAGTCTTATCCATTATTATGGGGCGATCCCAGTACAGCTTGTGGGTTCGGGTGTCTAGTACTGCCTGGGGTTCCTACTTGAAGTACGGTACACTTTCTTTGATCAACTCGTATTTCCTTGCTAGCTTGTGATCCTGGCTACCTGGTCGTGTCTACGAGCGTACTCAGTCTGGGTGATCCAACACATCACCCCGTTGGATCGTTTCTGAGGCCAGGTGGCATCGTCGACATGTGTTATCACATTCCAGGCTCCTTTGCGATGTACACTGTGCTGCCACTTTATTAGATACACCTCTGCTGTGCAAACAAATGGTTGTCTCACAACGTTGCAAGTCACATGATCACAGTTGTGGATGTAAATGCAGCAGAACAACCTTTCTAGTATCAGTTAAGCGTACAAACTGCAGCAAGATTGGGAAAAAGGAGTGATCTAACGGACTTCGAACGTGGATTGGTAGTAGGTACAAGACGTGCTGGACAAAGCATCTTTGAAACGGCAGTTCTCCTGAAATTTTCACGCACCACAGTTTCAAGAATGTATCGAGAATGGTGCAACAAACAGAAAACATCCTCTCAACGGCGCTCCTGTGGAAGAAAATTGCTTGTTGATGAGAGAGGTCAGAGGAAGATGGCTAGAATTGTGCAAGCAAACAGAGGGGTCACAAGGGAGAGATCACTAGAAAATTTCTCCCCAACGTGGAGAAATTGCATCCGAAGGCCCCGCTGTGGTTCTCACCGGGCCTCTATACAACCTTTCTACTTACCGGACACGGAGCATTCAAGGCAAAACTCACAGCCCTGGGCATCACAGAGGACCCTGCCTGCTGCTGTGGAGAGTCTGAGAGCTGGCAGCATCTCATGTACGATTGCCGGCTCTACGATGACCTTCGCTGCCAGCTCATCTCCAGGATCACCTTCTTGCCCAGAGACAGAGAAAAGCACCTACTCGACAGTAAAGAGCAATACATTGCATTCTCCAAATTCGCAGAAGACCTCTACAAGAGGAGACGTACCCTCATCGTACAACAACCAAACCATGACCAACAGCAATAAAACTAATTCAAGCTGAGAATTAGTTTCTCATGACTGCCGCATCGTGGACCCTACAAGGAAACCGATTCTACTAAGAATAAAGGACACGGCTTACAACCATTAGAATGACCACAACCCTGGACTTGTCAAAGGAACACACCGACCTGGACCGTGCAGTTCGCTGCCACCAAGCCATATTGGCGAACAAAATCGAGCACCTGACTCGATTACTTTAAACCCAAACCCAGGCGGGAAGAGGGGAGACACCCTGTTCCCCCCCTCTCTCCGCCGACCCTCCTTTTCCTTCTGGTGAGGCATGGACATGCCTCACTGACCACCTGGGGACATCTACTCTGTCGCCCCCATACTTCTACCTTTCCCCCCCAGCCTTCTGCCTCTCCTCCCCCACTCTGCCTATACACGACGCAAACGCCCTACATCCTAAATTAATCAAATCCAAAATAATTTTCGCCCAGTCTCGGCCTATCACATGCATTGCCCTGCTTCTGCAGTTTGAATGCATGGACGCTATGCGCTGTATGCAAACATTCAAAAATAAATTACAACTTCAATTTTTTTTATTATTATTATTATTTTTTTATTATTATTATTTTTTTTAATTTTTTTTATTTATTTATTTTTTTATTTATTTTTTATTTATTTTTTATTTATTTATTTTTTATTTTTATTATTTATTTATTTTTTTATTTATTTTTTATTTTTATTATTTATTTATTTTTTTAAGGTCCTAGTCGCCGAAATCTCAGGAAATTAAGCGGCAGGACCTGCTAGAGTAACTTAAGTCAAGTGAGTTTCTGGTCTGCCTCCACGGGGCGAAAGTGGGGCAACGTTGGGCCTCAGCTGGGGTCCAGCGGCTAAATGACCAGATGAACAACGGTACATGACACCACACAAATACAATTCCCACACACTTTTAAATCTCTGGCTTTTCCAGTCAACTGGTTCACCCCAATGTAAACTACGCGGAGATGGGGGAAACCCCTGGTGCCGTTGGACCCTAAACACACTTTCACTTTCACTTTCACTGTCGCACATAACGTCAGAATACAACCTTGGTACGCAGAACGAAATATCACAACGGACCACTAGTCGCACTTTGTCGCGAATGGGCTACAACAGCCGACGGCCACATCACCTACCTTTGCTATCAATGAAGAATAAGAGAGCACGCCTCCAGTGGGCACAGCAACACCAGCACTGGACTATCGAGGATTGGAAAACAGTTGCTTGGTCTGACGAGTCGAAGTTCCTGGTGCATCATGTTTATGGAAGGCTCAGAATTTGGCGAAAACATGAATCCATGGACCCGTCATGTCTGACGACTACTGTGCAAGGTGGTGGGGGTAGTGTTATGGTGTGGGGGAGGTTTTCTTGGCACACGTTGGGTCCATTGATACCCATAGATTCACGTCTGAATGCCACATCATACCTAAACATCGTTGCTGACCAAGTGAATCCGTTCATGTTGACAGTTTATCTTCAGTCAGATGGTTACTTCTAGCAGGATAATGCACCGGAGCAGAAAACCCGTATCACTATGGAATGGTTCCAGGAACATGACAATGACTTTTATTTGCTGCAGTGGCCTGCTCAGTCCGCGGATTTTAATCCTATTGAACATCTTTGGGATGAGCTGGAAAGGGCTGTTCGCTGCAGGCATACACTCCGTCGAATCTCAAGGAACTGCGTGACACACTCATGTCTGCATAGTACTCCATTCCTGCACAACGTTTTCAGCATCTTGTTCAAGCTATGCCTAGACGAATTCAGACTGTTTTGAAGGCTAAAGGAGGCTCAACACGCTACTCGGTAGGTGTACCTAATAAAGTGGCAGCACAGTGTATATTCCGATGGAAAGTTTTTATAAATTTCAGCGAATCGGTCCACCTTTAGTTCTGAAAACAACCTGGATTCCTCGTGGCATGAACCCAACGAGGTGTTGAAAGCGTGTGTCATAGGGATGCTGGTGCATGTTCGCTCAACTGCTCCTCGCATTTTTTTTTTTTTTTTTATTTATCGGATTAAGCGGTTCCTGCCAAAATTTGGCAACACCATTGTTCAATCTACAGATAATTACTGTGTACTCTCCTCTGTTCTTGCCCAATTTCAGGGCGGGAAGACCCTCTAAAATGACACATTAAAGCAACACACTCACAAAAATTGACAGTTCAAAGTCCTGGTGTTGAAGATTCCAAGCCGGATTTAAAGTGTCCGAGTACAGATTATAAATAACTCTACTCATTTCATAGTCCACAACACCATCAATTAAGATGGCTACAGCAAACCACACCAAATCACAAATCAAAGAACGGTGAGTAAAGAGTTCTACAAGGATATACATCCCAGAGTCTGCAGGAACCAGGTAATCTGCTGAGAAAAGCCTGCACCACAAGTAGCTGTCTAGACCAGAACTGCCATGACAAGAAGCTTGAGCTCTACAGTGTCTCTAACCAGCACACAAGGAGCTGCCGTGACAATCATAAAAATGCTGATAACTTCCATGAACTGCCAGTGGATATCAAGAGGAAACAGAAGGTGCCCATTGTGTGGATGCAGAAGTTTTTGCAAATTGGATGGTACTGAGAACAGTGTCCATATGCTTCTGGTAAGGAATCCGTTACAAGATGTGTTGGTGTGTCCCGTAAGGATTTGTTTTTTGTATGACTTGCCAATGCATAGTTGCGCACGCCTATACGGGTCAAACCATGGAAATCCCTTCTCTCCTTAAGATGTAAACTTTGCAAGTTTACATCTTAAGGAGAGGAGGGGATTTCCATGGTATTTGGCTGAGTTCCTTGGTGGGAAGACCGCTTCCCATATGTTAGTATTAGTAGTTAAAAAATCATGAAAGGAAGCAAGCTTATACAGCATCACTCACTTAATTTTCCAATCTCTTCTAATAATGTTTTAAATCTTTCTGTTTTTTTTTTTTTTCAAATTTATTCAAACTACTCACAACACCAAATTGAAGTTTATTCCAATAATCAATTATTCTCAGCTGGAAACAAATCTTCCAACATCTGTCCTTCTTCAATTTAAGTGTATGTCCCTTTTTGTTTACCCAATCCATTTAAAGCTTTAAACGTTTAGACATAAAAGACTTTAAACATATAAATAAATAAAACGTTTAGCAGTCTTGGGCTTGAACCTCGATCACTCAAAGCACGAGTACTTAACCCTTCATCGACATCGTAAATAAATATTAAAAACAGTCAGGGGTATAGCACCGAACCATTCATAACATTAATCCACGAAGAGCAATGCCCATTGATAACCATCTCTCACTCAACCATCCCTTTATCCATAGCAATAACTTTCCCCAGTGCTGCACTACTCCAATTTGTACAATACTGTGGGACAATATAAAAAGCGTTACTGAAATCTAACTGTATTTTGTGAAAATTAATTTTTCAACCAGTTCTTTTGAGATATATCATAATACACTGCTCGAACAGAACAAATTGTTTTTCATGAATATTTTATTGTGAACAGTGTCGCTGAATTCCGAGTATCCAATAGAAATCGATCTACCACCTTACAGAGCCGCACATTATGCAAATTATCCATGCATATAAAAACAAGCGTGGTGATCACGTCACTTCATTCCCGTTTTTTTTTGGCTTGCTCAGTGGGACAGCCACATCTCCAGTACTCGGGATGGCAAGTCATCATCGTTTAGATGATTCTTTGAAATGGCGAGCCGTTGGACCAATTGAAGCCGGGCAGTCCCAGTTGGAGGTGGCACATTGACTTAATGTGTCACGCAGTGTTGTCTCGGCACTATGGAAGCAATTTCAAGAGGCAGGAACCATTACAAGAAGAGCTGGCCAAAGTTGCCTGAGGGTTACGTCAACCAGAACAGACCGCTATCAGGCTCTAATAGCAAGACGGAACCCCCTACGTTGTCTCGTCATCAAGCGTCTCTTGAGGTTGCTGCAGCCACACGTGAAAACATTTCCAACCGGACTGCGTTAAGGAAGCTCAATTCAAGTGGACTGTACGCAAGGATTCCAGTGGTTTGTATCTCCTTAACGCTAAACCACGGCAGAGCTCGTCAAATCTGGCGTCATGAACATGTGACTTGGAATCCTGACAAATGAAGTACAGTTCTGTTGTCTGATGAGTCACGCTTTAGACCATAAACAGATTCTAGATTTTAATTCATCTGGAGACAACGAGGATTGCGGTACCATCTCGCCAACGACAGAAAAAGGGACGCTAACGATGGAGGCGATGTTCTCGTGTGGGGCGGAATAATGAGCAACAGCCTCACCTGACTTCATGTTTTTGATAACTTCCTATGTGACTGTTAGGGGGTGCGGTTAACCCAGGTTTTCTTTTGATGCACGACAACGCCACTGCATATTGAGCTCAAGTGGTTGAGGAATATCTTGAAACTGAAGATATCCAACGACTGCCAAGACCAGCACGATCACAGACTTAAATCCGATCGAACATGTGTGGGACTCTTGAGCGTCGCATTGCACGCAAACAGCCAACTCCTCTGTCACTTGGTGAGCTAAGGTCTGCGCTGGTGGAAGAATGGGATTTGTTGCTGCAGAATCTTATAAACACCTTCATATCGAGCACAGTTCATTGCTATCAAGCCTGTTTAGCCGTTTGAAGAGATCATACGCCTTACTGATATCATGTGACCATATTTTCGAGCATCTTGTATTGACTTCTGCAATGTGACTTTTTTGGTAATTCTTATACAGCCCCTCTAAAATGTCCCTTATACCTGTCCAAAGTTTCTCGCTGTCTCCTCACTTCATCGTTATTCTATGGTACCGGTCATACCAAGTTTTGTCCAGCTTCATCTCAAGCTGCATGAGTAACACCACGTTTTCTACGTGTTCTGTTAATCTTGTCGAGCAGTTTGGCTAACCAGACTGGTCAAACAAGTGTGATATTAGGGGCCACCCCGAGAACTAACTAATCAACCCACACGTATCACGATGTGTTGTGTCCATAAATTATATGCGTTCCCTGGTCGTTTTGCTGGAGATTTTAACAAAACAGCTTCTTAAGCATATCCTAACATTAATCTTATCTTTCTGCATTTCATTATTAATAAACTGATAAAATAAACGTCTTTCATGAAATTTAAGGAGGGAAGCGGGCAGTAAAAAAAGCAAGGAGAGAGAGAGAGAGAGAGAGAGAGAGAGAGAGAGAGAGAGAGAGAGAGAGAAAAGAAGACAATTAAAGAGATATTAAAGTAAAAATAAATAAAAAAAAAAAGAAGGCGAGAGAAAGAGACAATACCTAGAGACGTTCCAGGTGGATGTTAAAGATGCTCCTTTGACTGAATTACAATGAACAATCTTTTGTTACTGAAGCGAGACAGTCTTCAATAAGGTCACACCCCTCCCCTCTAAGCAGTCCCTTCTTCGGGCATTCAAAAGCAACGCGCTCTATAATACCCTGTCAAAATATCCAGCTGACGTAATGAACGCAATTGTGCCGTTTCAAAGTCAGAGGGCATTTGTGACGGTGGCTACGACCTTTTTACGGTGGCTTTGATACTTGAGGGGTTATCTTCAACGACCTATCACGTGTGCACATTCTTTTCTTTTTGCCTGGTCTGACAGCATCTCCGTTACGAACGGTACCTTACATGTATTCTGACTTCCCCCACCACCACCACCCCATTTCCTCCAAAGATACACTCCGCTGGCCTCAAGATCCTGTTTGGCACTTACTGTAATCGGGTATCAGCGGGTCCCCAGACTGCACCAACCAGTTGCTTTCGGATACAAAAGTTGGTAGTTATTATTAGTGACAATATTAAAATTGATAAAATAAATCCTTAATTTGTTTAATTATGAACTTGTCGTAATACTGCGTAATTATTTTAATTTAGGTTACTAAGTGATTGTTTAACTTTTCTTTAAATTTATATCAACAGGATCCACTTGAAGAGCCCTCAAATGGAGCCCAAAGAAGTTGTAATCACCTAAACAACAGTTATATTCTGAATATAGTCCTCATATGCTGTTCATTCACATTGTATGCAAAAGACCTTGGTTCGAATCCTTGAAACTCTGAAGGAATTTTTATAACCTGCATATTCACCGTGGCTGAGTTAGTCAGTATCGGGCGAGACATTCCGCGCAGCTCCTTCATCACCGCCTCCACTGTCCCTTTCTCTTATGTTTGAGGGATGGTACCTCATTCCTCGCTGTCTCCAGATGAAATAACGTCTAGAATCTATTTGTAGGCTAAAGTGGGACTCGTTAGAGAACAGAACTACACCACGTTTTTTACGTGTTCTGTTAATTTTAGAAGCATTGGCAACTAAGGCCATTTTGCTCCGTGTATATTGTCTTTAAATTGTGTGTTTTGAGGTCGATTTTTTGTTTGCTGGACGAAAACCCTGAGCTTCCGGAAAGAAAAAATTATTCCACCCTCGCCTGAGGCCCACTAACTCAGCCACGTTGTGAAAAAGGCCCATAATGGTTCCTCACGTCATCGACAGCACTCAGATGTTTTCCACCCGGTGTGGGGAGGACGCCGATTCTACCAACTGTGTTACCCACGAGGTGTAGATGGAAGGTGGTATCCTTTCAAATTAGATTTTCAATTGCTCTTTGATAAAAAAAAAAAAAAGAAAAACTAATATATATTCAAAAATTACCTTGATAATGATACATTCCAGCCAGTCTAACTGAATAACAATTTTTCTTTCAACCACATTCAGCTTGAAAGAGAAAACTGAGTAAATTGAGGTTAAAAAAAAAAAAGCAGGAAAGACACGAAAACATGATGTCATGCATGTCTGAGTAGACAGATAAGGCGTGTCCTAATTACATTTCTTTTAAGATAAAAACGAATTCGTAAAAATCATGTAACAGTGGTCTCATATTTATGTGAAAGCAAAGTTTCCTCTAAACTTTCATTTGGAATCAGTAACGATTCAGCCTCATAAAAAAAAAAGTCAGCCTTTTTAGCGGCAAACAATAATTGTTTTGCGCTTTTAAAAATATAAAACAAACATAGGAAACAAACAATCACATGACTATCAGCCAGCTCTGATATTCAACTGCACGAGCGCCACCTTTAATAATTTTATTAAGCAGACTATCTTGTACAAGAAAAAGTATTAAAATTAAATTTGCAAAATAAAAATTAGAAGCTTTCAAAAATAATTTAATATGTATTCTTAGGTGACTTAAAATAAGCAAGTTTTTTTAAAAATGAAATATATTTAATTAAAACAGCATTAATGTGTCTACAAGAAGTTGAAATATGATTATGCACATAGGCTAAGCCACGAACAGAACAAACAATCACGTGACTACCAGCCAGCTCTTAAATTCAACTCCACGAGCGCCACCTTTAATAATTTTATTAAGCAGACTATCTTATACAAGAAAAGACATTAAAATAAATTTGCAAAATAAAAATTAATTTAATATTTATCATTCAAGTGACTTAAAATATGCAAAGTTTTTTTAAATAAAATATATTTAATTAAAACAGCGTTAATGCGTCTACAAGAAAATTACTAGACTGTTTATATTTATTAAATATTGAAATATGATTGTGCAGTCAGGACAGGCTAAGCCAATGGTTTCTTTTGCCACGTGATCTACCATTCTCATTGATTTCTCTCTTAAAATTTATTTATAGATTGTCATAAAGCTGAGGCATGAGATGTAAGTAATTCAGTCTAGAATGCCGTGAAAACACATCTACCTACAGTAGCAGATAAAAAAACGGAAAATAAAAGAAACATCAAAAGAAATTTCGCACGCAAACAAATACTTGACACGCATGAATTCGCTAGGAGAAGACATTCACCGAGATGGAACGAACATCTACTATAATTGATGTGTGATTATTTCTAAGTACACTGTTTTCGCGTCTTTACGGCTACAGGAATTGGGGATTACTGGTTTCTAGCGTGTGTATATTTAGAGACGTAAAGACATAGCAGGAGGAGAAAGAAACAAGAGCTGAACAGCTTCGCGGATCTGGTATTTGTAAGGGGGATGGATGTCTTACTGCTTGAATTATTGGGATAGTAGTGATTATTCGCTTTCAGGAAGACGGAAGAACGCTTTTTTCATTTCTTGAAAAGAGTGGTAAAAAGTACGTGTTGTAATTGGGGTTTACACCATAAGAGAATGTGGCATCTACTAGCGTTTAATATTACACTTTTCGATCATTAGACCTCATCAGGTTCAAATTGATTACGTCATCACTCAGTCGAAACTTGACAGACAAAGACCAGTTTTCAGTAAAATCTGAGGTGGTTCATTTTCATTTACGTATTTTGTTTTCATTCGAAGTAAATAAGCAAGCGCTTACATGAGCAGAAGTTGGTGTGGACGGCATTCACTCCGACTATACACGGTTCATTTACTCCAGAAAAGAAATTTTGCACGACTTTCATTCCCACGGTAATTTTCCGTCTTTCCAGTTTTTACCTTCCTCGCTTTTGATCCTTATAGGAACGTAATAGCTGTCTTTAAGATGCGCTCTCTCACCATTTAGTCTTATAACCTGTCTGGTTAATTTTCCGTGACCAACACACACACACACGAGGAAGAAAAGGGAATAATTTTTGGAGGGGAGGGAATTAGAATACTTTATCTCCTAAATAATTCTATTGTAAAATTTCCCACGTTTAGTCTTAGTTGGTAATTTAAATTCCAGAATAAGAAATCGCCTTCTGATATGATAATTTATTTGCAGCATAATGGAACGTATTTTAATCTTCTTTCAAGATGGATTAGCTAAATGAAAATGAAATCGTTAGAATATCACTGGATCCCCTTCCATGAACTGCAAAATTTCCTTTATGTGGAACTGTAAAAAAAAAGGAGTTCTAAATAGGAGACACTTAAATTTGAGTTTCGAAAATCTTTAAAAATTGAATGCAATCTTTTACTTCCTCTCATTATGATTCTAAAGAAGACAAACAGAACAATACCGGTATGTAACCGGAATACTGAGTTTTCGGATTACTGAAACCCTTCTGGGTACAACACATTATTTCAAGCTAGTTCTAACCAGTATGCGTGAACAGCGTTCCCATTTCTATTTGTTTATGCGTTACCTTCCATTTTTCAATTAGCTAGTAAGGACATAGCCGTCTTCGTTAATGGAGAATCAACTTCCTGGATCTAGTCATGTGTAATAATAATAAAATAAATAAATAGTTTCACACTCAGTAGAAATATTTAATGATGGATTAAATCCATATCATACAGTATAGTTGAAAACACAGATTTTTAATAATGGATAAAACCATTGGAAAAATTATATTAATAATTAAAACTAATTATTAATATAAATTTAATATATTTTATAATTTTATTTATCAATTAATATTATAAAATTCACTTGTAAAACGAGAACCGATTATAAAATCAGATCCTCTTTGATCACCCCATGAGAAAACCCCATGTACTGTCAGCAGAGAACTCTTCATATCTGATTGCACAATTACCCCCAGGTCTTTTACATTCTCCTAATATTATCCTGACTGTGGTACCACACAAGTTGGTACGTTAATCCGAGATTACTGGTCCAATATGAAGTACCTCGCAGTTATCAATGTTAAACTTCCATTGCCACTTCTCGGGCTATCTGCCTAATTTTTATAGACCATGTTCCATAGCATACCTTGATTACTGTGATTAACTATCCTGCCAACCTTTGTATCATCTGCAAACTTAGAATTAAGCCTGATATATCTATATCATAGATATATCTATATCATAAATAAATACTGTAAACAACAACGTTCCCAAAAACTGAACTCTGAGGTACCCTGCCAATATTATTACTCCACGAAGAGTAGTGCCCATTGATAACCACTCTTTGTCTCGACCATTTCTTTATCCAGAACATTCTTCCTCTTGCTCAGATTACAAACCTGATGGGGGATATATTCAAATTGAGGAAAGACAGTTGTAGAATAGATGTGTGGAAATTTGTCTTTAGCCAGCGGGTAGATGATTGCTGGAACTGACTTCCATCTATTGTTGTGGAAGTTGATAGCTTAAATAAATTCAAAGCAGAACTAAACAAACATTTGGAGTGAATGGATGAATGAAATGGGAAGGGTTTTTTTTTTTTTTTTTTTTTTTTGGCTGATGCTGTATAAGCTTGCTTTCTTGCGTCAGCTAATGCTAATGTAAGGAAAGTTAATGCTTTGGGTCAAAATTATTTTTTTTTTGCACCCATTCCATTGTTATTGTGTCATAGCATCCACTCAGATTGGTGAAACAAGACAGCCCTTAACAAATCCATGCTGTGACTGCAATATAATTGTATCCCTGTCTAGATGGTTCTGCATTACTTCTTTTAACAGGTGATTCCATTATTTTCCCTGGAGAATGGATCCTAGAACTTTATCCCCAATAACTGTGGTCAGTGGTTAATTAATGTTTAGAGGATCTGCTAAAGGTTTGATTTTCTGTATACTGTAATTTAATGTTTAAATTAGGTATTTAAGCTTGACGTTATTCGATTCCCTTATGTTCTGTTTTCTCCAATGCGTATTTAATCGGGAATGCGTAAAAGTAGCTGTTCTAATGCAACTGAGAATTAGTTCATAAAAACAGTATTAAATTACACCCCACCGATGTTTTCCGCGTTCTATCATTCAACTTTTTTTTATAATTTTACGATTACAAAAGTCGTAAACGCCAAAATCAAACATTTTTAAAAATAAACTTTCACTATTATCGTGGCTTTCGCCTTCCAATAATTTTAAATTTTGTTTTTTTCCTGTGAATATTATACTGATTAAAGCCATCAGCAGGAATGTCCTCACAAGTGAAAAGAAGGATATTTTCATCCCGCCTTATATCCCTCCATTTTATTCCTAAGTTTCGTTAAATAAAAAAAATGTTTTGCAAACAGATTGGAGTCTTAACATATCTCATCTATTTTCTATATATCATACATCTTTCTCACTCAACGTATACTGCCACTAAGACTTTACAATAAAAACCATGGCACAGCTGACCAGGCGTTAATCTTCATAGAATGTATGTAGAGTGGTCACATGACCTGGTTTTTAGAGAACCAGTTTCTCATGTACTTAGAGGCTATTGTTCTTAATTCTTCATTCAGCTATTCATTTTATTCGATGATGGGTGAAAATAACCAACAAAGAAACTGTAGGACTAAAGGATTCCCATTCTGCATTCTCAAGATTTTCAGCCCCTTTTTCATCAATGTACTCCTCCAATTTTTCAACAGAATTCTTCAATCAGCGTGCATTCATTAGCATTAGCATTAGTAGAGGTATGTGATGCAAAAAAGCAAACTTATACAGTATCATCCCCCCAAACCCCTTCCCATTTTATTTATCCATTCCCTACAAACCATTATCTGGTTCTTCCTTGAATTTCTTTCAGCTATCAACAGATGGAAGTTTGTTACACAGTCAACAACTCGCTGGCTAAAGGCAAATTTTCGCACATTTATTCTGCAATTGCCTTTTCTCTAATTGAATTTATGCCTCCTCAAGTGAGTAATCTGAGCAAGAAGAATAAGTACCATCAGCGCTCAACTTGCTCAAACCATTCAAAGCCTCAAACGCCTCAATCAGATCACCTCGCAAGTGCCTAGTCTCCAGGTGCTGTAATTTGCAGAAATTAAGCCGTTCTTGGTAAGAGCATCCCATTTGTTCCCCTCATCAATCTTGTTGTCCTTCTCTGCACTCGTTCCAGCAGCTCTACGTCCTTCCTAAAATGAGTTCTCCAGACTTGTATGCAGTATTCAACGTGTAGCCTGACTATTGCTAAAGTATAATCACTTTTTCTTGCTAGGAAATTTCCTGTATATCACTGACAAAAACCCAATGAACTGTCCTGGCAGCCAGTCTGCACTGCTCAGACAACGTCATATCTGAATGCATAATTATCCCCAGATCTTTTTCATTCTTCGCTACCGTGAGGGTAGTACCACACAGTTGGTACATTACGCTGGAATTTCTGCTAAGCATATGCAGTATCTTGCATTTGTCAATGTTAAACTTCAGTTGCCACCTCTCAGCCCACCTGCCCAACTTTTCTAGATCCTATTGCAGTAGGGTACTGTCATTAACAACCCTGTCAACCTTCGGATCGTCTGCAAACTTGGACATTAAGCCTGATATACCTTCGTCAATATCATTAATAAATACAGAAAAAAATGGACCCAATACCGAATCCTGGAGAACTCCACTAATAACATTAGCCCACGAAGAGAAATGTCGATTGATTACCACTCTCTGTCTCCTCCCACTCGACCATCCCCTTATCCATAACAGCAACTTGCCCTTAATGCCACTCTGCGCTATGTGCAACAGTATCAAAAGTTTTCCTGGAATCCAAGTATATCATATCAAAAATATTTTTTTGCATCTAGTTTTTTCTGACCACATCTTAGTATTCAAACAAATTGGTCAGACTAGATTTTAGCCTGACGTAGCCGAGCGGTCAGGATCGAGAGTGCATAGTACGCGTTCCTTGAGTGGACGGGGTTCAAGCCCGTGACTAATAAATACGATAAATATTTGTATTGACGATTTATTGTAAACTCTACTGACTTGGTTGTCGTGCCGGAGTATAAACAGAAAATTTATTTTATTTCTCTTTAACAAACTCATGCTATGTCTGAAATATAACTGCATCTCGTCTAGATGATCCTGCAATGCTTCTTTAACCAGTGGCTCCATTATTTTACCCGCAACAGAAGTAAAACTAATAATAGGTCTGTAATTATCATGTCACCCTTTGATACCGCAATTCCTTGGTACATTCGTACGTTTCCAGTCCGTGGGGACCAACCCTGAATCCAAGGGAATCAATGCTTGACAGCGTAAGACGTAGAGGGAGACAGGAGTCGGGGTGCTCCCCTCTTGCCCTCCTAGGGCCAGAGATTAATGTGGATACCGATGGAGCATCAATTCGCCTCGTTATATGCCGTGCAAGCCTGAGGACATTTTTTGTCATGATGATATGTCTCCAGGGAGTGGTGCCCAGATTTGCTTGTAGGATAGATCTGGAGATAGTTAGGGGGTGGCCTTCCACCCTGTTCATCCATCTAAGCAACCAGTACTCTAAACTGAGATACTTCTGAAGGTATGAGGCAGGGGCAGATGACCAAATTTCTGAAGCATAGAGAGGAATCGGCGTAATACACCTCAGGATGTGCCGAACAAGCAGCGCTGGCTGATGCACACCAACGAGCTCTTATATCTGTGTGATACCACGTTTCTGATATCCCAACAATATTCGCCTGTGATGTCTTGACCAGCACTTCAAATTCATCAAATTTATTTACTCTACTCCTAGCACTGGCATACATGCAAGTATGCATGCACCTATTCTTACTTTTAGTTACTCTTACACAGCCCATAATGTTCCATGATGACTCCCAGCAGTGCTGTTTGAAATCCCTGGCACCTTGCTTTCCAGCCTGCTGCTCGTTCCAATAGTAGTGCAATAATCACTTTCACCTCTGCCTGCGACTAGTCTGTAAATCCCCCCAAGCTAGCAGTTTTCCAACCCACCTAACACTGCGTCGATAGCATCAGCAAATATTCTTGCACCCTTTCTATTTAAGTGTATCCCATCCTTGTACTGTAAAAGCAATTTCTCCTGTTTTCATGCTAATTCTCCCCTTCCTTCTAGAGGTTACATAAGTAAAGAAGTCTTTGCTGTTTTTCTTTGCATGCTTTGCCAAAGATTTCTCCTAATCTGCCTTCCCTTGCCTAACCTCCTTTGTGATTTGATTACAGACTAGCTTATATCTACCATAGGCATCTGTGTCTCTTGATAATTTATATGCGTCCCATGCATTTTTCTTCTCTGCCGTGAGTCTCACTAGACCGTCTGACATCAATTTAGGCCTAAACCTTGAACAGTATTTCTTAGTTGGTATAAAAAGCCTAGTAGCGTCCAAGATTAATTCCGTGAATGCTTCCCATTTGCTGTTGGTAACATGATCAGTTGGTCCCCTTTATAGAATTTAAAACTGCCTGAGACCACTGTAGTCACCTTTACGAAAGCAAAAACCCTTCCCTTCCCTTACTCAAAGAGGTAACTCTGATGGGAGTTACCTCTTTGAGTAAATCCCACATCAGTACACTGTCATCACTGCCACTAGTGATGATAATGTACATCACGAGATCTGTGTCAGAAAATAAACAAAAATCGTATAAAATTTACAGGCCAATTCCAATTTCCATTCGATGTTATATTCATTTTTTAATCATTTTTCAAGAGCTGCAACGACCACTGTATCCGCCACAGGTCAAGTTACCTACATTGAATCTTGAAGGATAAATCGATAATTACCAACCTCACTTTGGTATGGTTCAAACCATTTGGAAAGATCCAAAGCGCATTAACAGAGCCAACAAATCAATGTCGTGATTCATCGACACCAAAGCAGCGTTCTGGATGACTGTTGCTGTCCTAGATATCTTAAGAAAATTGCTGATTAACCGAGAAATCCGCATAGCTCATGACGGAGGCTCCTACAATCTCACCGTGATAGAAGCTCGCTGGGGGTAGTCTTTCTGCCAGGAAGGGATTAAGGGCGTACCCAAAAGGGAATTTTGGGTACGCCCTTGATCTCTTCCTGTCTCTGCACAAACGCTTCATCTCCTATGCAGATGATCTGATGTTCGTCACCACACAGATGTTCGGAATCCTCCAAAATGCTTCTGTACAATTCTCGGAGTGACGAACATTAGGTCATCTTACATAGGACTGAAGTCCCAAGCATAACAGAGATGCTATCACACCCAGTGTGTTTTACACTCAGAAGTAATAACTGGCATCTTCAGTCCTAAGCAGCCCGACTTTAAGTGGCTTAAAAGAATACTACCAATTCTTTGACAAGCTGGACATTGTCAGCAGATGTGAGTACGCAGACAAGGACTACAGAAACGTTATTTCTAGGAACGTATCTCCTTTGCCAAGCCGTTCCAAGTTTTTCCTGTGTTCACAATCTTCAAGATCTCCTAAGTGGTATTGCTGGGAGTCACGATTGGAAACAGTTTGGTTGAGAAGATCTAGATTGATTCCTGAGTGCCTCTTTTTGCCTCGTTCCAGCTCAACACTTGACTTTATTTTTTTCGGTTCTCATAATCGGTTCACATTAGTTTTTGATATACTCCAAGTTCACTGAACTTGGAGTATATCAAAATGTAATTTCCTCATGTAAATAAGAAACTGCTGTTTCTGGGAGAAGTGTTTCCTTCAGATTGGTTTCTATATAAAAAGAGAAATATATTAATGAGTTTGGTAACGAAATAAAATCGCGTTTTATTTATTTCAGGCGTGAGCAAATAAGGAAGGGTATGCACTAAACACCCGGGAGAAACAGGCTAGAAATAGGTTAATTCGCTGGGTCAAAGACTAATTTTTAACCAAGTTGGCGCTTATGAAATATCGCCAAATAATAAAAAATATTTTGTCACTTTGATAAATGGAATTTAAATACCATTAAACGTCACTAAATAAAGTAACCTTTACTAAATAAAAGTTAGAACACAGTCGTATAATAACATGGCTTTAATATTTGGTAAAATTTCCCAAATTGAGAGCTAATTTAGTAATACAGTTAATTCTTAAAAAGGAAACTAATTCGTATATTACAGATTATACTATAATTTTTCATAACCCACTTTTGCTTTCAACCTCTATCTTGGAATCTAAGATGTAAAGAATTCCTTCTACCACTGTATAATTATCCGTTATATCTGAGGGAGGAAGCTTATTGTACTATTTTACCTTGTACAATTAAAATTGTGACCAAAATCGTAAAAATCACGTGGTGGCAAATCTCAGCTGTAAGCAAGACGTCTGAAAACCCTCCAGCGCATTTTTAAAGCAAGGTCGGATTCAGGATGGAAAAGTGTGGTCATTCTTTATCACGAAATAGGATGATTCCTTCTGTCACTTGAGTTTGAATAATGAGCGAATTCGAACTGCTGGTTAAAACAAGTAACGCGGACATAATAGGGCTTACGGAGACGTGGTGCCACCCGGAAATTGGGGATGATGAGTTTCAGTACGGCTTGTATAATGTATTTAGGAAGGATAGGTTAGATAGAAGGGGTGGTGGGGTATTGCTTCTTATCAGAAGCAGCCTGAGTGCGACGATAGCTTTCCCAGATTCAGACATTTCACATGCTAGTATAGAGTCTGTATGGTGTGAGATAGTTGGAAACAAAGGTACAATGCGAGTAGGCGTAATCTACAGACCAGGTGATTGTGAAGACTATGACAAAAGCCTCTACATGCAAATGGAATGGGCAAGTAAGCGTCAATGCCTTATTATGGGTGATTTCAATTTGCCTCTAATTGATTGGAGTAAATGGGAAGGAAACTCGACATGGGGAACAAAATTTTTAAATCAACTAGATGACTGTTATTTGTATCAACATGTCAGGGAAAGTACTAGAGAAAAGAATATCCTAGACCTCATCATCACACATGAATCAGATGGCATAACAGGGCTGACAGTAGAGGAACCAGTAGCAGGAAGTGATCACGGAGTTCTACGGTGGATGATGACGAGAGAGGTAGCAGAAGTAAAAGGCAAAGGAATGGGTTTTAATTTCAGAAAAGGAAATTACGATGCCTTAAGGTACTACATGGCCTCTATTAACTGGGTAGATATCGCGCAGAGAATGAATACATTTGAACTGTGGTACGCTTTTAAAACATTAATCACCGATGCCTTGAATGCGTATATACCATTAAAAAAATACTCCACGAGAAGGGTTCCAAGTTGGATGAATAGTGAAGTTGCCACGTTACTTGAGCAGAAAAAGGTGGCATGGAAACGTTACAGAGCAATAAAAAGTACTGAAGCCTATAACAGCTACAAGGTGATGTGTAATAGAGCCACAGAAAAGGTTCGACAGGCAAAGGCAGTTTATGAGAAATCACTAGCAAACAGAGCAAAGAGGGGGGATAAAGAATTCTTCACATATATAAATGCCAAGAAGAGCAGGACAAACCAGATCGGACCTTTACGTAAGGGAAAGGGGATAGTAATAAATACACCAGCTGCCGTTGCAGATGAACTCAACAGTTATTTTGCATCGATATTTACAAATGAAAAGCCTTTTGTGGCAATGGGAAATTGTGGGAGCGAAGTTAAAAAATATGTAATTAATGATATTGAAATTTCGCAAGATTATTTAATGAAAAAACTTTCAAGCCTACAGACTAGTAAGGCTCCTGGAGTTGATGGAATATACCCTATAATCTTGAGAGAGGCGGCAAGCGAGTGCATTGAACCACTGAGGCTGGTTATGCGAGCATCACTAGACTCTGGGGAGATTCCCTTGGATTGGAAAAGTGCAAATGTATCTCCCATACATAAGGGTGGCTCTAAAAGTGAAGTGGGAAATTATCGACCTGTCAGTCTGACTTCAGTAGTAGGGAAAATCATGGAGGCATTGATCAAGGGTGGAATTCAGGATCATTTGGATCGAATTGAAATTCTCAAGGATACTCAGCATGGTTTTGTAAAGGGAAAATCATGTTTAACAAATCTGGTTCGCTATTTCGAAAGGGTCACTCACGAGCTGGATTTAGGGAATAATTTCGACATTGTTTATTTAGATTTCAGCAAAGCTTTTGACTCAGTCCCACATGAGCGGTTGCTTTATAAGCTGGAACAGGTTGGAATCACTGGAAAAATCCTTAGATGGATAGAAGGATGGCTTCAGGGCAGGAGGCAGAGGGTTGTGATAAATGGCTATTCCTCGGATTGGGTTGATGTAAGAAGTGGGGTTCCCCAAGGATCAGTATTGGGACCACTGTTGTTTTTAATTTTCATAAACGACATTGATGAAGGGATAGAGGGCGTGATGTCTAAATTTGCAGATGATGTTAAAATTGGTAGAGTAGTTAATGATCACTGTCAAGCTGAGCTTCTTCAGAGAGACCTAGATAGACTTCAAGAATGGTCAGAAAAATGGCAGCTGTGCTTTAATCCAACAAAGTGTAAGGTATTACACCTGGGAAACAGTAATCCCAAAAACACTTATTCACTTGGTGGAGTTCAACTAAACCCAGTACTGGAGGAAAGGGACTTGGGTGTTACGATACGGTCAGACATGAAATTCTCTGAGCATTGTAAACAGGTTGCAAGGAAGGCCCATGGTGTCCTATCGATGATCTATCGAACTTTTGCAAGTAGAGATAGGGACGTGATAATCCCATTATATAAGGCCTATGTTAGACCACACTTGGAATACTGTGTTCAAGTATGGAGACCGCACCTAAAGAAAGACATCGAGATTCTTGAAAGGGTGCAAAGAAGGGTAACTCGCCTGGTGAGATCGGCAAAAGGGCGTCCGTATGAAGAAAGACTTCGAATATGTGGGTTGCAGAGTTTGGAAACTAGACACCTTAGGGGAGATTTGATTGAGGTGTTTAAGGCTCTGAGAGGCATCAGTAAAATGAATGAGGACAAAATTTTCAAGATTATAAATGATGCTAGAACTAGGGGACATAAATTCAAGTTACGCGGGGAAATGTTTAGATTGGACTGCAGGAAGTTTTATTTTAGCCAGCGAGTTATAAATTACTGGAATAAGTTGCCTTCATGGGTGGTAGAGGCCGACAGTTTGGGGAAATTCAAAGGTCATCTGGATAGTACTTTCGGGTAAGGGAAGCGCATAGGATGATAGGATTAATTTCCTTTTTATTTAATTTTTAATTTCATTTTATTATTTTTATTTATTTATTAATTATTATTATTTATTTATTTATTTAATTTTTGTTTTTATCATTGTTTTGTTCGGATTTTTTTTTTTTTTTTTTTTTTTTTGGCTGGTGCAGCATAAGCCATAGGCTTTCTTGCATCATACGGCCGTTACTAATACTAATACTAATACTAATACTGAGGCGCAAGTGTTAAGTTCCAGCGTATAATTTTAAGCTAATCTTGGAATCTACGAGAGTTCTTTGAAGTCTAACAGCAAAAAGACCACTGTGGTTGAAGAAAAGAGTCAACGTAATCTTTCTTGCAGAGATCTAAAGCACTGGTCCGTTTTTGGACACGCTGTCTACATGAAATTCCATTCAGAAAATTACATACACAACCGTAACAAAGAGAAAATGAAACGACAAAGAGAAAACATAATAAAAAATAATTATTTATGATATTTTATATAATATTTTATGATTTGTAATACCAATGCTAATACTAATTTAGATATTTCTATAATTACATTTTCGTGTACGTATACACTGATAATCGCATATATATTTCAGATAAGCACATTTTTCAATAGGAAAAAGAGTGAATCTATTCTGATTGGCAACTTTATTAGATACACCTATCTAATACTAGCGAGTAGGTCCCTCTTTAGCGGTATAACAGCCTGCATTCGTTATGCCTTGGTGTCGAAGCATGCCAAGGGCTCCTTAGACGAAAGATTTAAGACTCCTTTAATCTTTCGTCTTGCCTATTGTGGTACTTAAATGTACACATGCAGCATCCCTACGAGTCCACCTGCTTGATATTCCGTAGTATGAATAGTTGTTATTGAACTGCTCCATTTCATGAAAAGGGTAGGTGTACATAATAAAGTGGTCATTCAGTTTATTTTAAATATATCACTACGAAAATATTTGCAGCTTGGACATTTTATCTTATCTGGATACTTAGCAGTAACGCCTTTTATTGTTCTCTCATACGCACTTTGATTGTTCTGGCTTCCTTCCCATTCCACCTACTCAGAAGACCCGCCTATGCTAAAATGCCTGCACTATTTCTCGAATCCGGTTGTGTTCCGGTTACTAAAAGTAGAATAATCACAAAGTGTAACTATCCCTTCCCCCAGAGACAGAGAGAAAGAGAGGGAGAGATTTTCTTTCAAAGGTTTAAAAATCTATATCCATTTAAAAGAATTTGCATAAATTGATGGACCTATCAAGTATATTTAATGTTCAGAAGAGCAAAATTTTGAACTTATGTGCCTTCAAGCACGTATATTACCTCAGTTGGTTTCAATAAACATAACTGGTATTAGTATGAATAGTGGCAAATAATGCAAGGAAGCGGGCTTGTACAGCATCAACCAAAAAGGAAGTTCAACAGTTTCTATCCATCCCTCTAACAATTTGTGTAAATAACAAAATTTCAGCGCTTATCAATCCACTGCAGGATGGAAGCCGCTTCAACAAGTTATGTTGAGGGAAATGGACCATAATCTGCCATGTTGGTCCAGTGGGGGGTTAGCAGATCGACCGTATTTAGCAGTGAGGGGCTTGAACGCCGGTCTACTCAAAGAACGTGTGCTACTACACTCTCGCTTCTGACTACTCGGCTACGGAGACCTATTCAATTTGTATAATTCCTTCTTAAATTTATTCAAACTACCCACTTCTACAACACCAGATGGAAGTTTGTTCCACCAATCAACTATCCACTGGCTGGAAGCAAATTTCCATAGTCACAGCAAGAGGAAGGATGCCATCGGCATTTACGAGTGACTTACTCAATCTATGCAAAGCTTCAACCGTTACCATTTGTAGAAGCAAAATTAGATATAATGGCAATGAAGTTTACATTTGCTACTTGGTATTACCTATCATTCATGCGGTAGAACACAATGGTTATAATCAGTATCTTTCCCCACATTGGGTAGAAAAGGTCCAGGTTCGAATCCATCAATGACACGAGAATTTTTTGTTTGTTTGTTTGTTTTTTTGAACTCTGTGGCTGTGTTAGTTCGTCTCAGGTACTCTCATCTCTCAATTTGGTGTCCAAGTAATTTCCTGCATGTCATCTGTTCACCTGTGTATTTTAAAATAATAAATTTTTAAATAATTCTTTAATAAGCAGCGCAACTTCGAAATTAAAATGACATCCAATTATAGAAAAGCATTTTTATTTTCAAAATTAATAATACATTACGATCAAATATTATAACATGTCATATTACTAAATTAACTAGAAAAAAATTTAATATAAGTACCGTATTTATTTAATTCCCATTTAACTTAAATAACCAAAGTTTTTTATATATAAAAATCAGATAAAGTAGCCAAAATTCTTCAAATTAGAAATTAACTTTACAAACTAGCATTTGATTGTGACAAAAATAAAAGCAGTGAATTTATATTCAGTATTCTTTGACTTGCAGCGCCCCCTTTTGAATTTTAAACTTTAGCAGAATAAACGTTTATAATTATCAATCCATGCAATATTTATTCATGGTAAACGGAATAATTTTAAACAAATTGTTCAGTTAGATTAATAATTACATTAATTAATTAGACTGATTAATAATTACATTAATTAATTAGACTGATTAATAATTACATTAATTAATGATTTATGAAATATTTGCTATTCTGTCTGAGAGATATATTTTAATATACGATATTAATATTTCAAAATGGTGCCGAATACAGTTAGTAATAGAGACTAATATTTAATTAGGTACAACTTTTAGTTTTATAACTTTTACTGTGTGTACAGCTTTTCATAAATCTTGTCTATACCAGTTCATACCAGAAGTTCGAGTTATGAAGAGAGTTCCTGGAAAATTTTCCAGTTGAAATGCGATCGAAATGGAAGGTCATCAAACAGGTGTTCTGTCGTATAATTTCATACCAGTTAGTGAGGAATGCAAAGTGTACAACTAATTCCACGTCAAGTAAGCGAAATATATTGAATGAATACATATACATATTGATTTATTTGGAATAACACGTTTTGTATGATTTCCATATGTTGTTTGTCAGCAATTTTTAATGGAGATGGATTAGAAACTATTCTAATCTTTTGATCTCAGTTGACAGACTTTTTTTAAATATAGGAGGATACGAGAATTGAGAATGCCTTAGAAAAACATGCATGCGGCAAAGTAAAAACTTTAATTTCTAGTTGTGTACTAAGAAATGTAACTATTGAAGCTTCCTGTTAGACACACGCAATATATATACATATATGTATGTAGAGATAGAGAGAGAATTAAACTATTTCAGCTGCAATAGCCACAGTTAAAGGTACTCTTCACTTTCCAAATGGTGCAGCAGGTAGATCATCTGGAAAGGTCAATAAACTTAATATAATTACGAAAGAGAACTTGAGCACAGCAAACACTTCTTACCTGCTTCCAACACGATATCCAAGACAAGAGGAAAAACTATCAAAGACAAGCCCACTGGAAGCTACATGTTCGTAACGAGCACACAAAATTCAACTACACCGTCCTGTTTACACCAGGCCTTCAGCCGGGTCTGCCTCTACTAGAATACTTACTGCCCTCAGGTCCTCGTGAATACAGCTCTGTTCCGGTTGGTGGCCAGGTGCGCCTCTACAGCACGCTCTACGCATGCGTACAACAGGATAGGCTTTCATTTTTTTTCCATCATTCTCTCTATTAGCTTCTTTCACTCCCCCCAGTACTAAATCTTTCCTTAGGCTAACAAGAAACAGGGGGTGGGGAAAGAACTTGCCGGTACAATGACACTAGTGATCGCTGCACGTTCTGCGTGGTCAGCCTTGAGTGCATGCGCTGAAAAGTATGAGGAACGGGCAGAAAACGTGGGACAGAGAGAGAGAGAGAGAGAGAGAGAGAGAGAGAGAGAGAGAGAGAGAGACGTGGATTTTACGGTGAAACTTGTTTCGTCAGTCACCCCCAGCAGATTCGTGTCTTGGCTCTCCGGGAATGTCTTCTTGTAGGTTAGACAGGGATCCATATGTAGGCATGGTCACACTCGAACAACGTATATGGATTTTTTAAATATTATAAAATATTTTATTATTTAAAACCTGGAACTTTTAATTAATTATCAAATTACAATTTTAATATAAAGTAAATTAATTATAATTGCAGTTATTTTTAATTAACATTATTTTCGATAAACAGGAATCTTTCTGACAATACAATAGTCTGCAACTGTTGCTCTACCCCATCTGATTTTTTCTCTAATTACTTGTATACATTGTCAAGTCCATGGCGATTCTGTTTCCATTCCTTAAAAGATGTGGAGTGTGTTCTACGATTAAAAAGAAATCAGATCAGTACTGCTATTGGTACTACCCTTTTTAGCAAACTCAGTACTCAACATCAAAATATTCCCATTTGTATCTGTCTGGGTATAAGCATATCCAGATTATCTTTGACCAAAGTTAACTTTCTTTTAAGAATGTGAAATTATGTTATCCTTAGATTATAAAAGACTAGATTTAGATAGGCAAGTAAGTATTTTTGTTCCAAAATGCTTATCGGATATCAGGTATTAAATAAATAAACGAGTTAGCAGCATCTTCGATACTCCAAGGAACACGTGGAGCTGTCTCATTTATTAAGAAAACTTTTCCCAGAAGTGTAAAAATAAAAGACTTTACATTTTAAACGTGCATGGCCTCAATTTTGTTGATGGAAACTGGTCTTTATATTCTCTGAGCACGCCATCCTGATGTAAATGCGGTCAACTTAATTTCTTCCTCTCGTCACAGAACTGCAAAGCATTTTGATACTTAACAGTTACTAAACACGTTTATTCTTAAATGTCACCGTTGCAATGGCAGGGAAGATTTTTAATGGCTAAAAACTTCCACTCTCTCTACCAATTGAAGATGTATTTGATTGGCTTTAGCGATGATCATTAAAGCAGTGAAGCGGGGAGAGAGGAACAACTTCAAAAGCCGTTAGTTTTTGAGGAAATTACGGGCCAGCGTGTTTGACCTTCTGTGTAGGTAGATGTAGCGATTGTCCGACCTGAAACCAGTTTCGCTGTCAGCTCCTAAGTGGATATTACAACCTTGTCGCTGCACTTCCTCTACAGAATTAGACATACGGGTCTTTGTCATTAGCTTCGTATTCGAGTGCGTTGCTTTTGTGCCGACTTGCAATGTTCTGTTCAGGGATATGCGTGAGTAGTGTTTGGAAACCCTTGGAAACCCACATATCATTCATCAGAAAGAGAAAACACGTAAGGGGATTAAGCCATCGTCAATTCCTCTTTTGTGTTCCATTCTTTTTTTAATCCCCTTGTCCTACAGAAGTTTATTTATTTATACCAGGCATACAAAGGTTGTATAAGTTACTTCAAATGTAATAGTGCAGGATCAACGTGAACCAAAGATTAGAGTGTTAAAGCCGGTTTTGAGGTTTTTCATGCTGGCCACTTTCATCCAAAGCTACCAAAAACAAACGTTGCTGTCCACGATTTTGTATTGTGTTCCTGTCAGGTATTTGCTCAAGGTTGTAATCTACATGACTGTCCTCTTTTCGTTATATTAAAGCTCAAAAAAGTTTAGAAATAGCTGAAAACCTATTTTATAAATTGATGAAACAGACACACACACACACACATGCACGTGTTCAAATGAAAATCTGAGAACTCTTGTGCGTGCATTTTTAAATGTACAGAATCAAGCATGGAAATGTCTAAATTTCCACAAACGGCGTAATTCGGGACGTTGCCCGACTGAATTTCTTCAGAAAGGTGCAACAGCCAACGCTTAAGATTCTGCAACACCCTGAGACCTTTACAACAGACAATAAATGCCAGTTTATTATTTTTTTCCCACGAAATTACCTAGTCCCACAAAGAGGTAAACTTAAAACTGGTTTGAATAAGCAATTATAGAATCTATTGCCGTAATCTTAATCTATTCCCTTGTCATTTTCTTTCAACCTTTACGTTTTACCTCATTCTTGGATATACAGAGTGGAATGTTTCCACTGATTAGGGAATTCACCAAACAGAGGAAATTTTGAGAATCCATGATAAAGTCTGTGAACAGTGGAAATCTCAGGCTGGGACTAAAGGGGCTATATTCTTTCCCCCCCCCCCATGATCAAAATAATATTGATTGTTTTTTATTGCTACATGATGATTAAAGTTGAATGATTTCCCGAAACACGGCTTTGGAGAACAACCCACCACTCACCCGGCCAAACCGAATCAAAAGGCAGGGTTGGTGTGTTGTGGCGTGAAACCTTCAAAAGATTAAAGAAATGATTAAACAAGCCTTTTCCTAAAAACCTGTCACTCCTCCATCTTTAGCATCACTGGTTCCTAAGACTTCCCACTACATCAAGAGTTCACTTATCACTTTGTACTGGAACTTGCTTTGGTGATTGGGTTTTTCATAGTAAATTATTCATCCCGTGTAGTTTTGTACGATTTTCACTAAACTTTTTATTGGACTGTAAATGAGAATTAATTGTTAGGTTTTTCAGATGTCCGACTTCTGACCTTCACAAACTAAGAACCTGAAATATTTGGAACCACGTGGTACGAATTTTTAAAGTTCCCAATAAGTTTCCAAATTCATTCCTTATTTTGAGGGATGAAGACATTGTCCTTTCTCCAGTTTACCTGCCTCTGGTCACATGCAACAATTAGCGTTACAACCAGACTGTTAACATAATCAAACGGACACAAGAATGTCCACCATAATTATTGACATAATGAGATGCGGAAACATTAGCATAATTGGATATAGATAATAACGGCTTGTTATTATTCTTTACGCATGTCATTATCATAATAGGCGTAGATAAAATGGTCAGAGTTAGATGTGATTATTTTCAGTTTAACAATTTGCGCTCTGGTGGTGGAACAAGTCATTAATTTTCACTTTTGGCTCATCACGGTGCCATTCAAGCTGTTGGCGTTTCATTGTCATGCGGATGACCTTCAGAAATGCCCTCCGAGCAAGCTTTTGAAACATCTGCCTTGAATTCGTCGACAGGTGACCTATCTGCCCACGAGACGGCATAATGAGGGAAGATTGTAACACTCGGTGCCAACACATCCCTAAACTCGTGGGTGGTTGAGGGAGGGGCTGATGCGGCTGCTGCCTGGTGATTGCTTCTGTTAAAACAGGAGCAAAGGAAAGGAAATGAAGGTGATTTCTCCTTTCAGTTTAACAGTACGCTTTAAAATGATTGGTTTGGACATTGTCTGGTAATGGGTTTTAGGTGGAAATCCACCTGAATCTCCAAATGGAGTTTATACTAAATTCATCTAAACAGAATGGTTCCATACAGAATAGTCCCCCTTATGGTCTGACAATAATGTAAGTAAGTTAATTACAAATGTTATCAAACAGCAGTATCGCTGTCCTGCCTAAATTGGATATTTGTATTTCTCTAAAGAACACGTATTATGTTTCTTTATCTAGATATCGCATGGTCAGTGGCAGTTTGTAAACATGAATATCCATTGCTCATTATGGGGAAACTAGTTCACATCACACCACGAATGGTTTATGTATGCGAAAGGTGTAGTGGAAGAAATCAGGTCGCTACGGTGTGAACCAATATTAGACAACATAAGTTATCTCCAACTGGTCCCACATAGTTACTGTAACCAACGCGAATAAACATTTTATTAACCTTCTCACTGGGTAAAGTAATGGGTGCTAATCGTTAGGGTGTACGCAAGGAAGTGGTGGGGACTGGGAAGTATACACTTTCGCAAGAACTACTCCAGTTAGATAATTCGATCTTTACGACTTACATGACTCTTTCGAACTCAGAATTATTAGTCTGTTAAGTAAACCAGATACACATCCCTGAAGTCCCTGAAAGATTCTATAGAGATGCCACATTTTTTAATGTACAACTTGTTATAAAAGAGACATCACGCATGCCTTACAATGCGGAATTTTATGCTTGATTAATGTTCATCTACCTTCCCAAAATATTCGCTTTAGGGGATTACCAGAATGACAAATTTATTCTAGTAAATAGCTCCAAGAATATGAATTAGTTGAAGGAATCTAAAACTTCAGTATAATTCCATAAAATTGCACCAAACTTGCAACTTCAAATAACGATAACAGCTATAACCAGTCCAAAAATAATCCTCCCATGACAATAAATCAAGCAAGTTTGGTTTGTATTTTAGGCGCGTTCGATTTTTTATCTGATTTTTATTTATCTTCGATCAATGGAAGTGAAAAATAAATACCTAATTATATTGTTACCAGTTAATTACTAATTAATTAATGATATATAAAACAAGCATCTCAGATCGTAGATGTGGTCAACGTTTTTGTAATGTATTTTACTTATTTATCAACATGATCAAAAGCATTGGAAATGTTAAAAGAGACTGCTTGAATTTCTCTGAACTGAGTTAATCAGTATGAGTTGGAGGTTGAAGAATTGAACTATCAGTATGGAAACAACTGAGATAACAATGATACAATAATTGGAATGGAAGGATTTGCGGATAGAAATAAACTTGCATGCAGAAGGAAGAACATTAGTGGAATAAGAGGATGTAGAAGGTGACACAAAACAAGAGTTAACCGTAGAACACAGCTTATAAGAACAAGAGGAGAAATGCTAACAGAGCTTGAAGATTTCATGTAATGAAGGATTCTTGAAGAATTAATAAAGGATTCTTGGTCAGATCATTGATGAAACAGTTATCAAAATAAATTAAAATGCTAACGACTTTTTATTTTTTAAATGAGGATGCAATTAAACCATTTAAATGTAAATAGAGTTATGGATGGACAAATGTTGCTGCCAATCGTTTTGCAATGAGACCAGAAGGCTCGACTACAGTTTGGACAAGTAATAATGTTCCTGCCCTTAGGATTTTAAGAATCTAGTTTGGATTGATCAATGATAAGTCAATGGCAATATGGCATATTTTTTATTAATATTAGGGCATTTTTTGAAAATAATAGTTTAGATAAAGGAACGCACGTTTAGGATGGAATGAGAAATAAGGGATTTAATAATATGTTCTTCATTCACTTGATATTTTCTCTTAAAAATAAATGCAGTGTACTGTTATTTTTTTTTTATTAGCTTTTCAGTGGTTAACATTGTGGTGCAGATGTTCATAAACTTGAAATTTAGTATATCATTGATGAAACATTCCTGAAGAATTGTTAGCATTGGTCAACTCTGGTCAAATTTGAATTTTACACTCTGTTCTAATACAGCAGTAACTGTGCTATCAATCCCAACCGCTCCATTCAAGAACCAGAAGGGTTTCTTTAAAAATATATATATATATATAAAAAACTAACAAAATCTACTAAACCATTTTTTTTCTATTGAAATTCCAGTTTATCTAAGGCTAAGAATAGCCATTGAACTGAGACTCCAGTTGAGAAGAAACCATCGCCAATTTGTGATAGGTATCTGAGGATCACTAATATTAACCGTCTACTCTGTGCAAAGGTACTTGGGAGCCCGGATGCAAAAGGGATTAAGGGGCCTCCTTTATTTATATTGAGACTTTGATGGTTCGCTCGATTGAGGCTCCCTAGATCGGAAGCCCTTGTGAGGCGCATCCAATACACCCTCATTTGCATGGCCCTCTCTGGTATCCTAGTAGATAAATTAACAAGTTATGTGATATCATTAGTAATGGTAAGAGTATCATCATCCCCTCGTGGGTAGCACAGTTGGGATCCCGTTGGGACCTCAGTTAGAATCCCACCAATGACGCGAGGAATTTTTATGGGCCTTTTTCACAACGTGGCTGAGTTAATCGGTCTCAGGGGACCTGAGCATAGTTTGTACTCCCAGAAACTTGGGTTTTTTCGTCCAGCCAATAGCAAATTGACTACAGAACACATATAATATTAATAAAATAACAACAGTATATTACTAATAATATGTGAAGATGTGGATAAAACGATAGGTGATGGTACTGCCATCTGGTAGTCTAAAATAACATTATTTAAATATTCAAAACAAGTTGGGAGGAGAGCATTCATTTGAATTGATTATATTTATCGCTTTTAGAATAAATTCAATTCACTGGGAACTTTTACTTCAACAGTTGTTCTATACTTGAACAGGAAATTGTAGCAGAGTTTCTCTTTAAAAAGTTAATGAAAAACTTCAATAGAACACTATACTGATATTTTATTTTGTCAACGGTTATTCGTGTTTACAGATCGCGCCATCTAGTGTTCTATACATGAATTTTTCCTGGAATGCTATGCTCAAATGCGATTTATAAAATTAATATAGTCACATAAAATAATTTTATTTCAACTGAAAATCAAATATCACCTATAAACTCAATTATAATAATATTTTAAACCACAAATTATTAGTAAAATGTATTTAATTTGTTTAAAATTTATGGACATATATTTCAAAGCTTCGAGTTTATTAGAATAAACTCGCTCTGCAAAAATATTACAATTTTATATTAGAAATATTAGAATTTTTGTGATAAATTTCAAAAATGTGCGATTATGGTGTAGATTATAAGAATTTTCGAGAATAAACTAAGGTAGGTAGATGGTAGAGGAGGCTAAAAGTCATAAAAGAGTAAAGAAAAGTCAGCTCCCATGGGCCGGTCCTAAAATTCAAGGGTCCAGAGTGAAAGAATTAATTGGTTGGCTTCCCGGGTCTGAGGTCCTCCCATTGTTTGGATAAGGAGTCCTTTTCAAACTGAGGCCCGATTAGTTGCTCCTACTGCAAACATCTCCAAAAGGACCGACCCTGACAGCTGTGATTCAGACTACAATAAACTGGCAGAGAAAGGGGACAGCTTTGTGACACTCGAAATCATTCCATAAATATCCCAAATCTGCACTCATTACCACACACTCTTGAGTTCCTCCACTGTCATTTGGTTGATCTTTTCCCCACAGTGAGAAATCTTCAGAAAGTAGACTTCCGTCAGTATATCGAAATGCATCCGAGCCATTTTTCTGGAGGCCAATCCAAGCATGAGGGGCGGTTGCATATTTTAAGAGACTCTCAAGTTCCTTGTGAGCTTCCATGGTTTTCGGAGTGGCTAAGATGGCACCTTCCATCTCGCAAGCTGCTTTGGCCTCCGAGAAGTTTTTGTTAGGAGGAATAAACTTGTATTTTGCTGTAAAAGAGAAGAAAAATGTTAAATATTATCTTGATCTTTATCCCTTTTGGATAAGGTTAGAGGATTTTGGAGTAATATAGAACTAATAATTGGAATTTAGACTAGAGATTAATTTTAAGAATATATTCAAATAAAGGTTGATCCTTGAATTCATTCAAACTGTCAGCCTCAACCCGCGAGGGCAACTTGTTAAAAACCTCAGTCAGGTCCCCCTAAAGTGTTTGGTGGCCAAGCTCTGTAGCCCATATGATCGAAGTCTTTTCCTCGTAAGGTCGATTCCACCTTTGCCGATCCCACCATGCGAGTTGTTCTTCTTTGGAGCCTTTTAAGAAGGTCAATGTCTTTTTTCAAATGAGGCCTCGATACTTAGATACAGTATTCGAAATGCAGTCTTACAACTGCGTCTTATAAAGTGGATATTGTTCAATAAATCGTCGATAGGACACCATGAGCTTTCCTGGCCGCCGGATTACACTTCATATCTGCTCATATTGTAACTTCTAGATCCCTTTCTTCCTCTACTGTTTTTAATTCATCTCCACCAAGTGCATTCCCCAGGTGTAGGACTTTGCATTTTGCTGCATTAAAATCTTCCACTTTACTGACCAATCTTGAAGCACGTTCAAGTCATCCTGAAAGAGTGCTGCTTGGCACTGTGCATTAACTACTCTCCCAATCTTTACATTATCTGCAAATTTTGGCATCACGTTATTTATCCCTTCATCAATGTTGTTTATAAAAACCAGAAACAACTGTGGTCCAAGAACCAATCCTTGGGAGACCCCACTTCTGACGTTACACCAATCTGAAGAATATACATTAATTATGATGGTTATGTATCATATTATATAGAGGTCTTTCTAAAACATTAGTTCCAGGAAATATGACCAAGGCATCAATAGTATACCAATACGCTGGGTAGTTACCTAATAGCAATTATGTTCTTCCCACCCCCAATTCCTTCAGTCCTCAGAAAAGCGCATGGATTCATCGTGGAATGGCCTGCAGAAGGTGTGGAAATCATGCCACATGAATGCTGGTCCCTGGTGATTCAATCGTACAAGACACAGGTACGTCTACTGACACAAGATACTGGTGCGTCTGGCGCAGACTACCAAGCTAGATTTAAATTATTATTATTTTTTTTTTTCTTAGACCTTTGCAACGAGTTGCCTCTGTATGGTACTCTTAACTGTAGATGCTGTGGCCTAGACTCCAGCGACTGAAGCTTAATTTTAGATTCTTACCTGCCTTTGGACTCCCTGGAATCCTGGAATCCTTCCAGGATTCCAAGTTGTAAGGATTCTTGAAATACGTGTAAAGTTATTTAATAGCAGGACTACAATCAATTCTACAATTGATTTCAATATTGAAATTATGACATCTGAACATCCAGTCGTTAAAACCAGCATTTCATTCTGCCTCTTACATCAACACGTTCTCAAAAAACAGACCGCCGAAGCGGTCTGTTTTTTTGAGAACGTGTTGATGTAAGAGACCTGCCCTTACAGTTTAAATGTGTTTCAAGAAAAAGACTGAACCACATGACAGCGTCTCATGCGTGTGAACGCGTGTTTGGGCATGATACCGATTTAAGCTCAGCAAGACAGCTGTGTGAATAATTGGAAAGACGTATAAAGATTTGTCCACGAAGACCAACATCACTTTTTACATTAATTAAAACTGATGGAAGAATTGAGAAATAAAAGTATTTCCATCGAAACACATTATAAATTTCTCGAACCGGTTTCACAGACTACCTACAGATGAAAAGAAGCCGAACGTCGCGACATCTGTCCCAATATTTTGGTAACATATTGTATATACACTCAGTGATCACTGAATTATGACAGTCCCATTCCTAATGGCCTAGGTCGCATAGCTCGCAGTATAAAAAACTGAACAGCTTCGTACACTAGGGGAGTGGTAATTTGCATCTGGTCCTGCAAGATAAAGTAGCAATTGTGGGACAGTAAAAGATATCAGGAAATTTTAAAAGGGCATGATTGTACGATTGGCTTCCATATTGGAAACGGCTCGGTTGCTCACTGCTCACTATGGTTATGGTGTACAAAGAATGGTACCGAACGGGTCTAATCAGCTCCCACCAACAAAACTGTAAGGGATTGAGCAAGATGGATGTTCGTGGTGAGCGAAGGGTGCAGCGCGTTGTATCGGCTCGACGGCAGGCCATTGTGCGATAGTTGGCATCGCGATATAATATGGGCAATACAAAAATGATATCCCAAATAACGATGCACCACGCACTTAGACGTATGATGGTTCCATAGCAGATGACCAAGAGACGCCTTCTCTTCACTGATGATCATTATCGACGGCAAATGCTCTGTTGGAAACAACACGCTATTTAGATACTGAAGGACTGGGAACAAGAGTGCTGGTATGTGTTGCGCAAGCAACACGAGTCCCTGGACCTATCATGCATGGTGCCCACTACCACGGCAGGTGGCGGTGATTGCTTAACATGGGGCATGTTTTGCTGGCAAGAACTAGGACCCTTCGTGTGTATTGACCAACGTTTTGCTGGTGAGATTTGTCATTGTCATTTGGTGTCTGCACAAGTAACACAGTGGTATCGTCACCTTCACCCCCACACCGGGTGGAAAAGGCCCGGGTTCGAATCCCGTCGATGACGCGAGGAACTTTAATGGGCTTTTTGCATTCGTTGGCTGAGTTAGTCGGTCTCAGGTGTAGACAGCAAGGTTTTTCTCCCAGAAACTGGGGTTTTTCGTCCAGCAAAACAGACAAATCGACCAGAGAACACACGCAATTAACAGACATAAGATGCACAGCACAGAGATGAATTTAATTATTAGGGTGGCCTAAGAATAATAGTTTGGCTTTGTCCTAATTACCCAGCTGGCAGTTCCGCCCATATGCCGCTAGTTCTCAGCTTCAGTTGTATTTTAACCTTTGATGGTTAATATATAATAACTGAGAGCAAAGTGGAGGAGAAATTGTTGAAGTTAAACATAAGAAAAGCACCTGGGGTGGATGGGATCTATCCAGTTATATTAAAGGAGGCGGCAAAGCAACTAAGCAAACCCTTAGCCTTAATTATGAGAGCATCCTTGGACTCAGGGGAGGTTTCCACGGACTGAAGATGTGCAAATGTATCCCCAATTCACAAAGGGCTATCGAAGGGTGACACAAGTAATTACAGACCATTTAGGTTAACTTCTGTTCCGGGTAAAATAATGGAGTCGCTGGTTAAGGATGCATTGCAGGATCATCTAGACAAGACTGCAGCAATAATTCAGACACACCATGGGTTTGTTAAGGGAAAGTCTTGTCTGACAAATTTGATAGGATATTATGATGTGGTTACAAAGGAACTGGATGCGAAAAATAATTTTGATATCATATATTTGGATTTCAGGAAAGCTTTTGACACTGTTGCGCATGGAAGACTATTGTACAAATTGGAGCAGAATGGCATTAAGGGTAAGTTGCTACAATGGTTAAAAGGATGGTTAAGTGGGAGAAGACAGAGGGTGGTAATCAATGGGTGCTGCTCTTCTTGGACTAATGTTATAAGTGGAGTCCCACAGGGTTCGGTGTTAGGTCCACTGTTGTTTTGTATATTTATCAATGATATTGATGAAGGTATATCAGGCTTAATGTCGAAGTTTGCAGATGATACAAAGGTTGGCAGGGTTGTTAATGACAGCAATGGCAGTGTGCTACTGCAACAGGATCTAGATAATTTGGGCAGATGGACTAAGAAGTGGTAACTGAAATTTAACCTTGACAAATGCAAAGTACTGCATATGGGTAGAAGTAACCCCAGAGAAACGTACCAACTGTGTGGTACTACACTTAAGGTGGTAGAAAATGAAAAAGACCTGGGAGAAATTGTGCAGTCAGATATGACGTTTTCTGAGCAATGCAGACAGGCTGCCAGGGCAGGTCATGGGGTTTTGTCAATGATATATAGGAATTTTGCTAGCAGGGAAAAGGAGGTGATTATCCCTCTGTATAAGGCAATGGTCAGGCCACGCCTTGAGTACTGCATACAGGTCTGGAGGTCTCATTTTACGAAGGATGTAGATTTACCTGAGCGTGTACAGAGAAGGGCAACAAGATTAGTGAGGGGAATGAAGGGATCCTCTTACCAAGAGAGGCTTAAGTTCTGCAAATTGCAGTGACTGGAGACTAGGCACCTGCGCGGTGATCTGATTGAGGTCTATAAGGCCTTGAATGGGTTGAGCACGCTGAATTCTGATGGGATCCTTCCACTTGTTCAGATTACGAACCTAAGGGGGCATAAATTCAAATTAAGAAAAGACAGAGGTAGAATAGATGTGCGGACATTTGCCTTTAGCCGGCGGGTGGTTAATTGCTGGAACAAACTTCCATCTGTCGTTGTGGACGTTGAGAGTTTGAATAAATTTAAGTAGGAACTGGACAGGCATTTGGAGGGAATGGTGTGATTTTTTTTTTTTTTTTTTTTTGGCTGATGCTGCATAAGCTCATACACTTGCTTTCTTGCATCACATGCCACTACTGCTGCTACTACTACTACTATATCAAAGTTCAACAACATAACTTAATAAGAAGGACGCAACGACCTTTTGCCTTGCGGCGGGGATGGTGTCTGCGCTCCCACCACCAGGAGGTAGGTCGCCCCATCCAGGAAACCTCTTCCTAATCGATCAACAACTCGTTGATCAACTAAAAATTAACACTGTAATCCACCATTTCTGAACTGCTGGAGCGAGTATCCCTTACCCCAACCCCACTCCAGAGTCCAACTCAAGCTAGGTGGGAGAAGAGAGACTCGCTCTCTTCGGCATAAAACTTGGCAACTGCTATCTGCAATCACAGCATAATAACAGACTTGTTAACAATTCCTTTAATTTATAGGACATTTATAACTACGAACTATCTCGAGTTCATAGTACAATATTCGACAATTCCCATCATGGAAAGCCATCACCCGTTGTTCACATCAAAGTCCCACACTAGGCAAGGAACACCTCCGACACACAACCTAGCATTCAAAACTTAACAGCAGTCTAGGCTACCAGCAGGGGCAGCCACCCTTCAAATCATGCATGATATTAACACCTTTAGCCTTACCCTCCAGCACCAATCAAAGGTGGAGGTACTTCCGAGTAACAACCGCAGCTTCCATGTCTAATCATCATAATCAGTTCGTCTCTTTATGATGTCAATTGCCCTAAGATAATCAGGACATTTTTTATCCACTGCTGTGTGCTCTGAAGGACATTTTTTCCTCTAACAGTTGGCGTACTTTGGTGGCTCATCTCTCTTGCTGTATTCTTTGAATGCGTGGCCACGCCCCGCACAATGGCTACAAAACATGTCTGCCGTGCGTGCCTGGCCACATGGCCGAATGTCATACATCTATAACACTGCGTCGGCATCAGGAGATCCCTCACCCGATGCCATGGCCAGTCTATAAATCGATGCCATGACCCGATGCCATGACCAGTCCATGATTCTGCGAAACCCCGCATTCCACCAAATTTCTCTCAAAAAGCTCTTCAAGAAAATGTTCTTTAGTCACACTTTTCTCGATTTCAAACACTACAAGTTTCGGGCGTCTCCTGAGAGACGCCCGAAACTTGTAGTGTTTGAAATCGAGAAATCGAGAGGCCTCTCCACCTTCAGGCCTAGTTCCCTTACTTCTGGACATTCTGTTATCTGTGCCACATCGTGGTCCGACGCTGCTTCAGTAGCAACGCCTCGGTCTCTAATCGGTATACAGAGATTAGTTTTGTCTTTGGAAGAACAGGTCAAATACTCTCCAAAATCCATGCTTGATCTGATCACTGAAAGTACATCGTACAGATTTCGACTTCACTATGATTGTAGTAGTAGTAATAATTGAACCCATGTGATAGAAGGAAGCAAGCATATTAGCATAGCAGCATCAGTCAAAAAAAAAAAAAAAACAATTTCACACATCCACTTCCCTAAAAAAGTTTATCCAGTTCCTCGTTGACTTTATTCAACCTATCAACTTCCACAACGACAGATGGAAGTTTGTTCCAGCAATTAACCACCCGCTGGCTAAAGGCAAATTTCCGCACATCTATTCTACAACTGTCTTTCCTCAAATTGAATTTATGCCCCCTCAGGTTCGTAATCTGGGAAGAATCCTATCAGAATTCAGCTTGCTCAATCCATTCAAGGCCTTATACACCTCAAACGGATCACCTCGCAAGTGCCTAGTCTCCAGTCGCTGCAATTTTCCGAACTTAAGCCTTTCTTGGTAAGACCACCCTTTTTTCTTCTCACAAATCTTGTTGCCCTTCTCTATACTCGCACAGGCAACTAAACATCCTTCCTAAAATGAGGCCTCCAGATCTGTACGCAATACTGAAGGCGTGGCCTGAGGTGTTATCCCTTATACAAAGGGATAACACCCCTTTTGGTGTTATCCCTAATAACAAAGGGATAACACCCCTACTAGCAAACCTCCTGTATATCATTGACAAAACCCCATGACTTCATATCTGACTACACAATTACTCCCGGGTCTTTTTCATTTTCTACCACCTTAAGTGTAGCACAACACAATTAGTACGCTCCTCTGGGGTTACTTCTACCCATATGAAGTACTTTGCATTTATCAATGTTAAGTTTCAGTTGCCACTTCTCAGCCCATCTGTCCAACTTTTCCAGATCCTGTTGCAGCAGATACTGTCATTAACAACCCTGACAACCTTTGTATCATCTGCAAACTTTGACATTAAGCTTGTTATATCCCTCATCAATATCATTGATAAATATACAATACAGCAGTGGACCCAACACCGAAACCTGAGGGACTCCACTAATAACCTTAGTCCACGGAGAGCAGCGTCCATTGATTACCACTCTCTGTCTTCTCCCATTCAACCATCCCTTTATCCATTATCGCAACTTACCCTTAATACCACACTGCTCCAATTTATACAGCAGTCTTCCATGCGCAACAGCTTCAAAAGCTTTCCTGAAATCCAAATGTATGATATCAAAATTATGTTTTGGATCCAGTTCTTTTGTAACCACATCATAGTATCCAATTAGATTTGTCAGATAAGGCTTTCCCTTAAGGCGCCTCCGTGCAGGAGCAGCAGTGCGTAGCACACGCTCCTTGATTAAACCGGGGTTCGAGCCCGTGACCACCAAATTCGGAGGATGCGGAAAGGTCAGTGAATGACCACGGCATATCCTCGGAGCAATATGGCCTTAGTTGCTAATGATCCTAAAAACCAAATAACAAACAAACAACTTTCCCTTAACAAACCCATGCCGTGTCTGAATTATTGCTGCAGTCTTGTCTAGATGATCCTGCAATGCATCTTTAACCAGTGACTCCATTATTTTACCCGGAACAGAAGTTAAACTAACTGGTCTGCGATTACTCGTGTCACCCTTCGATCCCCCCTTTGTGAATTTGGGATACATTTGCACATCTTCAGTCCGTTGGTAATTCCCCTAAGTCCAAGGATGCTCTCATAAGTATGGCTAAGGGTTTGCTTAGTTGCTTTGCTGCCTTCTTTAATATAACTGGATAGATCCGATCAGCCTTTCTTCTGAGGAGCCTTTCTTATGTTTAACTTCAACAATTTCCCTTCCACTTTGCTCTCAGTTATTACAAAATCATTAAGCACCCTGTTAGAGTTTTATAAATTGCTTGCATTTTCCTCTCTTAACAACTCCTGATGTGTGAAAGTAGATGCAAAATACTCATTCAGATTATCAGCTATCTGAGCAGGATCAGCAACAGTCGATCAATCGATATTAATTGGACCAATCTGATTGAACCTCTTCCTTCTAGAGTTAAAGAAGTCCTTGCTGTTTTACTTAGCATGCTTTGCCAAAGAATTCTAGTCTTCGGCTTGTAAGATGTAGATCTTACAAATTAAAATAGAAATATTCATTTTGCTAAAATAAATCCAGGAAGGGCGATGGAAAGTGAGAATTAGTATTAATGTCCGAGTATTAATTTAAATATAGTAAATATTAAGTTTGAATATTTAGGTTGAATGTCATAAAAGTTAAAGTTGGAAAAACACTGGATTTAGGAATGGACAGTTTTAGATGTGTGAATTAAAATAGTGGCAAGGTAAACAAGTAATTTAAATAATAGAAGAGAACAAACAGAGAGAGCGCAATGACGATAGGCAGTGAAGGCGGTGGTTAAGTTTAAGGTTAATGCAAACATGCAAGAAAGAAAGCCTGGTCCAGCATCGGAAGGCAATGATATGGCCAGTTGTGCAGATATGTGAGCCCAAGAAAAGAAAGAAAGTCCGTCTGCCACTAAGGAAAGCAGAGTGCCCAAGAAATGGTAGAAAGCCTCTCTGCCAGGAAGGAAGCCTGAACGCAAGGAAATTGGTAGGCTGTTGCTGTTTTTTTTTCATGAATCCTGAACTCAAGGACTCATAACCTAGCTCTGTAAGGAACTGAGTGATAGTCCCTTTAAAAAAGGAACATTCCTGTTGTATTAGGCAAGTTAGTTACTAAGGTTGAGGCAATTTGTTATGAATGTTAATGATAATGAAATAACGAAGGTGTGGCAGAGGGGTAAATAAAGGAAAAGTAATAGTATAAAGGAATTAGTACAGAAATTATATTTATGGAGGTAGTATTGTAAGGATATGTTAATCTATATCATTAGTTTAGGCCAGGTGGCAACACAAGATGACATACCAGATGAGGTGTAAAGAGAAAGAAATTTTATTAATAGAGAAACCTCACGAGTAAAGAGGGATGGCTAAGATGGTAACTAGAGAGTAACGAAGGTAGAATGAGTGATTTATAGTGAACATTATTGAGGTAAGAGGATGCCAGTTGTAAAACACTTCATGTGTTAAAGGCTAGAAACAAATATACAAAAAGAGTAATAAGAGTTGAAATGAGTTTACTAATGTAAGAAAATGATTGAGTAATCATCGAGGATTCATATTAAGTAAAATACAGCTGATACAAACTGATGTTACTAATTCGTAAATTGAGAATAGTTGATGAGAGAGAGGTAGTGGATTGTACTGTAGTATGGTTCAAACATACAGAAATTGTTATGCATATATGTAATTATTTGTTTTTTTATGTAAATGCTGTATATAATACTCATTAAAGGTTTGTAAATTTATTGAGAAAATATGTGTCTTTAATGCTCTTCTAGAATCTAGAATTTTCTGTGAATTTCAGTCAGATTTGCGTAGTGTGGGGTGGGCTTGTGACTTCAGTAGGGTTCAAATACAAATTAAATCAAACAAAAAGAACCCCCACCGGCTTCTCCTCCGTCTGAAGTGTGGCCATTTCAGCATACATCTTGACTAGAGGTATTCCACATTCAGGTACTTCTACTCTAACTTCTAAGTCCTTGTTCTCTCCATGGACTTCCATTACTGCTTCCTCCATAATGTCCCAGAGAACCAGAACTAATCGGATCACCTTTTTTTTGGAAGGGCATATTCTTCATCTGTCAGGAGCTCTCTGAGCTTCCTTCTTATTTCTTTATTTATTCCAAGACCAATAAAGCCTTTCCTGATTCATTTGTCTGCGAAGCTTCCTCCACAAACATGGGCTTGTTCCTCTTCGGGTGCACAGCTCCAGCACAGGCTAGCAGTTCACCAGGAGCTTCCGCCGCCTTACCCTGAAACCTTAGCAAAGGCCAAAGTCGAGTAGCCCTCCTGGTCTGCTCATGCGAGCTAGACCTGGTGGCTCTACTCGAGGTCTCAGAATTCACCCGCATTCCTCGCATATCCTTCACTACCACTAGAGGAATATCCTTTTTCTGTTGAAGGCCTTCTTCGAAGCCTTCTGTTTGTATCTCTGACACTTCAGCCGAAGAATCGGAGGTCTTTCTCTCCTCCTTCTAGTCATAACACTATCTTAAATTAGTATAACTATTCTCTACTACTAAACTATTATTACTAACACAGAAAAAGTGATACAAAGGCTCAGACAAAATTAGCGCAAACCTAAAGAAATTTTGAGAACGAAAATAAACCAAAATTATCTCACTCTGCCGGCTGGGGATTCACCCCAGATGCCAGGCCCATGGTCTGGGCCTGCCATCTGGGCATAAATTACATTTTATTTTATTAATAAGATAGTTCAATTTAAAAAGAATAATATTAAAAGATCAAATATAATTATATCCTTCTCCACAGTGTTTCCATAAATGAGTTTATGAATGAGCCCATATGCAACAAAAGTTAAACTGAGGAATGGAGTTTGTAAGTTAAACTTACGACAGCTAGCAGAGCACATTCCTTTCTCTTGACACTGCTTTGACCTTCGGTAAGAATTCTGAAAATAAATAAATAATAATAATTATTAATTAATTATTTAATTATTATTTTCTCTTTGTAGTATGTTAGAATTGTTTTTATATGGAATTCTAAAATGATATTTAAGGAGTATTAGTGTAAAATTGCAACAGAATTTTAATAAAACTTTAAAATAACGTTTTAAAGTTTTATAAAATTCATGTAAAATTTTAAACAAAATTTTACATGAATTCCAAAGAGCGCTAAACATCCCGAAATAAAGTTGCTCTTTGTACTGGATATTTTCTTAAATATACAAATCATGGCATTATTTAATGACTTATATAAATCTTACCTCATCTCTTGGCGTGTCCAGTAAATCAAAATATTTAAATCCCACTTTATCTACCAGCTTATAATCCATCTCGGGTTCGCATAGAATTGTATTCAGCAAAAAGCAGCTGTTGTTTCCATAATTAAATGATCGGCAACGCATCTCTGTCATTCTCAGCTGAACACACCTAATTAGACAGTCTTTTATAGAAGCTTTTGGGACCGTTAAGATTGGAGTAACGTCCAACATCTTATTGGTGCGATAGACAGAAGATGCGTATTTCGAAATATTGGTGTGACTGAATCCATAACAACCTGAAGGAAGAATAAAACAGACTGTTATAAGCAAAATAATCGCGGCTATTCCTCTTTCATTTGACTTATTCATGACTGAAAGTATTTCGAAATATCTAGTAAAAGAAATGCACTCTCCTTCTTCCAAGAGTGGTTTCTCTTCTGTGGTAATTACGAGTTGAACATTAATGGTACGTAGTTGTTATTCACAATGCGCATGCGCCATGGATTTGCTGGGTGTTGAAGCAAAGAAGAGCTGGGGAACTGTCAAATAAATATTTGATGATTACGTTTCGAATAAATTGCAAATAATTAGAATTGAAAGTAATAAGAGAGATTATATGAACGAATTGAAGTTGAAAAAATATGTTATAGTGTAATAAGCGCGTAAATGAATTGAATGTATTTAAGAAAGAGTTTTTAAAGTATTTAGAGTAAGAACTTACCAAAGAAAAGAAGAAACTTAGATTAAAATTTGCATATAGACAAATATCTTTGCATTTAATATGTTTTGTTTTGCATTGCGTTTTTAAGCTTTCCTAAAACTGAGTATAGCTTTAACCACGTCTTTCTTTCAATGTATCGATAAAATATCTATATTATTACGATATATCGCAATAAAATTAAATTAATAATAACAAATATTAAATTAAAAAAATATATTTAATCTTAACTCCAAATAGTTCAAAATGTTATCATTAGCATTAGCATTTTTAGAAGCATATGATGCAAAAAAGCAAGCATATATAGAAACAACCAAAAAAAAAAACCTTGCTATTTCACCCATCCATTCGCTCCAAAAGTTTGTCCAGTGACTTCTACAATCACAGATGGAAGTTTGTTCCAGCAATCAACCACCATCTGGCTAAAGGCAAAGGCGATGAAACGGGACAAAATTTGGTATGGTGATGTACCATAGAATAACGATGAAGTGAGGAGACAGCGAGACATTTCGGAAAGGTATTAGGAACATTTATAGGGATTGTATAAGAATTACCAAAAAGGTCACATTACAGAAGTCGATACAAAGTACTCGAAAATGTCACATGATATCAGTACAGTCTATTGTCCCCCTTTAACGGCTAAATAGGTCTGACAGCGGTGAATACAAGAGTGTCTGTAAGATTCTGTGGCAACAAATCTCATTCTTCCACCAGCTCAGACCTCAGCTCACCGCATATGTGAAACCCACTTGGTCCCCACATATGTTTGATCGAATTTAAGTCACGGCATGTCCACGGCCACGGCCATGATGGCCACGGCAGTCGTTGGATATCTTCAGTTCCAAGATATTCATTCCTCCATCACTTGTTTCTATGTGCAGCTGCGTTATCGGGCATTAAAAGAAAATCTGGGCGAACTGTACCCCTAAAAAGTCGCGCATGGGGTTCGAGCGCAGTTATGGCACCCCTTAAAAACATGAAGAGGGGTGCGGCCATTGATCATTATTCCGCCCTACTTGAGAACGCTTCTTCCACCGTGTGTTACACTTTCTCTGATGTTGGAGGGATGGTACTGCATTCCTTTTTATCTCTAGATGAAATAACGTTTAGAATCTGTTTGTAGGCTAAAACGGGATTCTTGACACTGTTCACAATAAAATATTCATGAAAAACATTTTGTTCTCTTAATTTTGTCGAGCAGTGTACTTGCCCATTAAAGTAGGTATGGTACTTAACTATTTTGAAACAACGCTTCCTATTTCAACAGGAAAAATATTATTTAAGGTACTATCAGGGGTTCACATCTGATGAGTATGCGCTTGGCAAACCCAGGGTCTTGAGCTGGATATCATCATTCTTTTCTTTCTTGGTGATTCCATGATTCCTTTCTACTTCTGACACTCTCTCTCTCTCTGGGTAAAAAGGGAATTGGAAGCATAAACAGAAAGTCGGGCCACAGGTACCGGTAAAATAAATAAAAACAAATTTCGTCCCCTCTCTAAAACTTTAATCACCACCAGGTTACTACATGAAGTTTTCTATCTGTTTATTCAAAAGGTTTCAAAAGAAAATGGACAATTTGAAGATTATAGATGCAAAGTCCAGTAATTAAAGAAATGTTGCTTTTTAATTTTTATATAAAAATATAATAGTTTAAATATGTTCATTGAATAAAAGAAAAATAGAGAAAAAAAAACGAAGATGCTTTACAACATTTTAGTAACAGTAAATAGCGTGAATATAATAATTTTATTAAAGGAATATCTTTAATTATTCCTTTAAATTAAATTCTTAAAATTTAAAATCTTGTATTTATTATTTAAATAATTTAAGTAATTTAAGACAATGAAAAATTCAAGATTCAGCTCAAAAACTTCACTTCTACAACAGTATTCCAATGCCGATAGACAAAAAGGCTTTAAAACATTTTATCCATTGCCAAAGAGAAATAATTAAATAAAAATAAATAAATTAAAAATAATCTAAAAAATGGATAATATTTTTTAAAAAATTATTTTTAAATTTATTAAATAAATAAAAAAAATATCAGACACCATCTTACAAATAAAATCATTAAAGTACAAATTGCTGCTTTGCGCTTATAATAAGATTTTGCAAACATCTTTCGGAAATCTGGCAAAGATAACGAGCATTCTAAAGTCTTAGTTTCCAGCACTGTATATACACTAAGTGACCAATTTATTAGTTACACCTTCCTTTTTTATGAAATGTAGTGCTATTATATACTGATCATGTTCGAAGGGAACTTTATCCAGGAAGTTTTTGAATGAGCGCGTTAAGCTCAATATCAAATATTCAGTGTAATTCTTAACGACGTTTGTGGTTGAATAATCATGTAAAACTAATTGCTGCTTCCATAATGAAATTCTCAGTTTGTAGACACCCCTGGTTCGTGTTGCTACGCAACTGCGAATAGTCAACAAATGAAGGGAGGTTTGAATTTTATTATTAATTCGCTTCACAGTGGGTGAGCATTAGTTATGGATAAGAGGATGATCGTTTCGCCACAAGAAATGAATATTTAACTGTTGCTGTATATCGTGTGAGATTTTTCAATTCCAGCTGAGACTTGAATCAAAGTGCACCCACCATATATAGTTATGGAAATTTTTTTTTTCTTTTTTGGAGGTCATCGTAATTAAAAGTGCCAGTTAAAATCATTCTCTGTAATAGCAAAGACGCAGAGTTGCTGGAACTATAGTAAATTACGTTTAAAAGATATATCGAATGTGTTAGAACAGAAAGAAGAGGAAAAAATAAACAGAAATTAAAATTAAATCATACTAAAAAAAGTCATATTATTTTTAAGCCACCCGAATAATTAAATTCATCTGCTGTGCTATGTCTGCTAATTGCATGTGTTCTATGGTCGATTTGTCTGTTTTGCTGGACGAAAAACCCCACTTTCTGGAGGGAAAACCTTGCTATATACGCCTGAGACCGACTAATTCAGCCACGGAGTGAAAAAAAAGCCCACTAGTTCCTTGCGTCATCGACGGGATTCGAACCCGGGCCTTTTCCACCCGGTGTGGGGAAGATGGTGACGATACCACTGTGCTACCCACTCAGAACGCAATGTACTTGCCGTGGTACCTAGAAACAGCCAGTTCGAGTCCCGTCGATGACGTGACGAATTTTTATGGGGCTTTCTCACAGCGTGGCTGAGTTAGTCGGTCTCAGGCGAGGTAGCACGGTTTTTCCTCCCAGAAATTCAGGTTTTTCATCCAGCAAACAGAAAATCGACCACAGAACACGCGCAATTTACAGACCGTATACACCGAGCAATATGGCCTTAGTCACTGATGTTCCTAAAACCTTACAACAACAACAGCAGGGGCAAGAATCCATTAAATAGGCTGTAGAGTCCTAAGTCTTTGTGGATTGCCTTTCTTTAGAAAATTCTTGATTAATAATGGGCTTGAATTGGCAATTAGTATTATTATTAAGTATTAAAATGCTTAAATGTTGCAAGGAAGCAGACATTGTCAACGTCTATTTAAAAATTGGCAAAAAATCTCTTTTGAGATTCCTGTTGTCAAAAGGTGATCAACGAATTCCGTTTTGAACTTTACCAAACTCTTCGCCTCGATTGCAGCGGCAGGCAGTTCATTTAATTTATTCCAGACAGTTCGTTCTGGGCGATCTACATTACTCTGCCCGAAAGCAAACTTTATAAGATCCAGCCTTCTCTTACTCCTCTTATTCATTTTACTGATTTCCCTTATAAACCTATATCAGGTCACTCCAAAAATGTCTTTTTTGTCCTATACCACTTAAAATTCCATATCTTGAACTCCTGGATTGCTGTTTCTTGGGTGCAAACCTCACATTTATAAGCATTAACTTCAGTTCTCATTTGTGCAACCGATCTAAGTCATTTTGAAGCAGAATGACTCGGTTCTGCTCATTAACAACCTTTCCAACCTTTACACCAACTGAAAACTTCGACAACTTCCCCTGTACTCCTCCATCAAGATTATTAGGGAAGATGAAAAAGAAGTGGCCCCATCACTGATCCTTGAGGGACTCCACTTGCTACGCTGGAACATCCTGAGGAATGTACATTTATGAATTATCTAGAGCCAAACTTTAAGCCAGCCCCTGATTCTACGAGGGATGAAGTTATTCCAATTTTTCCAGTTTGTGTAAAATCCTTTCATGGGAAACTTTCCTTTCACAGAAAAGCTTTTCATCAAAAGCTTTATTGGAGTCAAAGTTTTTCTCGAATCTAACTGTTTTATGACTTCGTTATAATAATTAACTATATTGATCCTAATTAACTATATTAATCCTTGACTGGACAATTTTAATAGGAATGGTATCGTTACTGGAAAGGTTACGGAACCACAGATTCTTGTTTCTACTTTGGGAACCATCAGGTCAGAGTAGTTTACAATAAATCATGAATAAAATCGTTAACTATATCAGCAATCACACGGGCTTCAACCACAATCATTTAAAGAGCATGCACTATTACACTCTCGCTTCAGACCACTCGAAATTATAGGTCTATAATTGCCCATCACCTATTTTGCGCCTCCTTGTGGTTTGGGAAGACATCGCTTTCCTGTCTGGCGATTGTCCAAGAGTCTAATGTTTATCTCATTAGTATCCTCAATAGAATGAATGCACCCATGTTCAACGTTTTTAATATATTAAGATGTATTACTGTCTTATTTTTTGTATTCAAGTACAAAAATCATCCTCTGTGTCCATTTTTATCTCTCCTCGCTAGTGATTCCTCGTACTCAGCTTTTGCTTGTCTTAATTCATGACTAGTTTTGTTGCTTATGCCCTTATAAATCAGTATCTCGCGACAGTCTGTAACTGTCCCATGCTTTAATTAGTTTGCTCAATTAAACCCTTAACCGCACTTGTCATCCACATGGGCATCGTTCTTTTGCGGAACTTCTCCACTGGAACACATGCATTGTAGCTTCCAGGATACTTCCAGGATTGTAGCTTCCTTTGAATACTTCCCAAAAATTAAATTTGCATCTAACAGCGAGTAATTGTCGTTCCAGTTACTATAACCCAAGAAATACTAGAAAATATTTCAATCAATTTTAATTTCCTCTTTTGATATTGGAGCCCTTATCCGTTTCTTTCACCACAGAAATCTCTTTGTACATTATCCATTTTACGACTTTCTGGTCACTGCCTGCTGTTAGTTCCTGTACTGTCAAATAGTGAATATAGTTTTGATCGTCGATGAGAACATTAGCGCTCTTTGTACTTTCTCTGAAACGTTGGACAGAAATCTGTTTTTCTCATGGCGTATTGACAATCCATGATTTCCAAACTGTAAGAGGCAGGTTGAAGTCTCCCATAATGAGACAATTTTTGTCATACACCTCAGAGTCGTTTGGTTTGTAACATACCATGACTATCATCTTCCCTTTACCACAACTCACCTTGTACCACACAGACCCAGCATCTATTTGAATTTGATCTGACTCTGGGTACAGTCTTACAGCTTTCAGAGAGCTTTTGATAAGAAACATGACGCCCCTTCATTTAGACCATCTATATCCCTCTTGAACACCCTATACTCACCAGAATACAATTCATCTCCTAGCTCTGGATGGTACCTCGTCCCATTAGTCTTATTATATCGGCATGGATGAGTTAATCGAAAGCATAAATTCGTTTAATTTATACAAAATGCTCCTAGTATTAGACATCTAGACAAATTAAATTGTCAACAAAGACGCATCCATTATACAGTATTGTAATTCCTTAAAACAGTGGTATAACTATTGTCCTCCCCACACTGGGTGGAAAGACCTGAGTTTGAATTCCGTCTATAACGTTAAGAATTTTTTTGGGTCTTTTTAACCCCATGGTTGAGTCAGTCGGTATCAGGGGAGGGTGGCAAGATTTTTTTCTACCGGAAACTGTGATTTTTCATCCATCTTGCACAAATTAACCACATAACACTGCATACAGGTCTGCAGGCCTCATTTTAGGAAGGATGTAGAGCTGCTGGAGCGGATACAGAGAAGGGCAACGAGATTGTTGGGGGGAATAAACGGGTGCTCTTTCCAAGAAAAAGCTTCAATTCTGAAGACAAGACACTTGCGAGGCGATCTGATTGAAGTGTTTAAGGCTTTGAATGAATTTAGCAAGTTCAATGCTGATGGGATTCTTCCTCTTGCTCAGACTACGCACATGAAGGGATATAAATTCAAATTGAAGAAGGATGGTTGCAGAATAGATGTGTGGAAGTTTGCCTTTAGTCAATGGGTGGTTGATTGCGGGGACAAACATTCATCTGATGTTGTAGAAGTGGAGGTAGCCTGAATAAATTCTAGAAAAAGCTAGACAAGCTAATGGCGGTAATTGATAGGTGAAATGAACCAGTTTAAACATGTTTGCCTGGTGGTATGTGATTACGGTAACCATTAGTGATTTTGGATAATATTCTAAAGTCGGTAATGGCTCTTCTACCCTCCAACTGTTTCAAGTACAAATATTTACAGAAAGGTAAGTAGAAGCTTACCTCTCTATTTACCTCTCTATCTCTACCTCAAACAACTTGTAATCTAAATTATTAAAATTTATTGCCCAAATTGGTTGATCGATGTAATTTGTCTTGTAGAATATCAACAGTCGAAGTCTGCTAGCATTACGATCCTTTAAAGCATGGACCACCAACGTTTAGATCATGAACTACGTATATGGAGCCATTCTTAGTGGCTCGCAGGAACATCCGAAGCATTTCCTGAAAGCGTTTAGGGTTTTCCTAATGGCATTAATCCTCTTCTAGAAGGGAAGGGAAAAAATTGTCGCAGTGGAGTTTTAATTTCAGAAAGGCATGTACTGTTTTCTAAATACAAGATATCCTATTGAGTAGCAGTTGTGAAAGATAAAGAGAGAGTGGACTTTTAAAAAGTTCAAGAATATTATAATCACATCGATTGAAGTTTAAATAAAATAATATTTACAGTGAAATTTTAGTTCTAATTTTTATTTTAACGATCTTCTTGTAATTTATAGTATGTCCCCAGATATTTGGAAATTCGGTATGTATGGGGAAGCGATTTGTAGAAGAAAAAAAATTAGTTCAAATTTCCGCCATCAGAGGAGAAATTGGCACTTTAAACATGAGATTGAATAATTAACTTAGGATTAGATTTTAAAATCAGAACTTAGAAATCTTCAGATATTCTTCTATGTGCTTTCCTTCACTTGAGATGACATTCTGGAAACTGCGTGCGACACAGTTCCGGGTAGCATCTCATTGGGGATGTTGGCTACATGCTGTTTAATGCTTGCTTTCAAATCAACAGGCATCTGTATGCCGCCACGGTAAACTCTGTCTTTCAGGTATCCCCATAATCACAGGGATTGAGATCTGCTGATCGGGCTGGCCAGAACTGTGGAAAGTCGCTAGAAATGATGCGATCATTTCCGAATGTTGAACGGAGCCGTTCCTTCACTTGTCGACCAACGTGGGGAGGGGCACCATCTTGCATGAACACTACGGTCTCCGAGCATTGCATTTCTTGCAGAGCGGGAATCTCTTAGAAGAGCACAGTACACTTTACGAAGGGGGCCATGAAGCGTAGACTTCAAAGAAAAATGGACCGAATATTAACTCTGCTGTGGATAAGATTATTCGAAGCACTTTATGTACAGTAGACCAAGGAAGGTTCAAGTCTCTTGACACACCTCTGGCACTACTGATTTCTTCTTCAAATTTCTTTATTATTTTTCGAAGCCCCAATGACAAGGTCAAAGGTTCTTTACGCAAACCTTTTAAGTTTCCGATATTCACGTAGTGGTGCATTAGCGTTACTATTATTATAGTAGAACAGTTTTACTAAAAGAGCACGTTCCTTTATTGTAAGAGCCATAATGGTTATTGACGATGGCGTTGGCCTTTCTGCTTTTATCTAACAGAATGTCATTTGCATAAGCAGCGTGTCTTGAAGTAAGTGACAACTTTTACATATGTGCAGCGCCATTTTCCCCCGATGGCGGAAATTTGAACTAATTTTTTTTCTTCTACAAATCGCTTTCCCCTACCTAACGATCGTTGTGTATAATTTAATTTTTTTTTAATTTCTACATGTCATTTTGGATTTTTCACTCACTGGCCAAAAATTATGAAACCTCTTTCAATTGGCGTTAACAGATAATTGAAGAATGATCAAATATGGAGCTAGACTCACTCAGACACCTTTTCCACGAGTACGGAGTGTAACTCGGACAAGAAGTGACCCTACTAGATGTCGAATAAAGGTTTCTAATTTTTTGGCCAGTGAATACAGGAGACTACTTAATGCATACTCCTCAGAGATTATTTCTCTATTGTAATACGATATGAATCTTGTTGGTCTTATGTTCAGTATTCAATAAATTATCAGATGATAATAATAAACAGTTCTGATAATGATAATTAAATTGTTTAATTTTTTTAACTTAGTAGATCAATGCCTCAAATCGAATTCGATCAGCTCATTTTCACCAGCTGTCCAAATCCTTCTCGAATTAGAAAAAACTGGTCCTCGTATGGTTAAAGCAGGAATGTAAAAAGTTTATTTAGAGTAAAATTTTGTCAAGTATCAAGATATAAAGATTTATTTATTTATTTATTGATCTCTGCATGACTCTCCAGTAACTCCCCTTCCAGTAGACTGTTTCAGTTCACCTCCGAAAGATTCTCCTTTCTTCTTTCCATGCATTTAAGTTCAAATCAGGCAATTCGCTACAAGGCACCAGAGGATTTCTGAAAATGAGTTAAGCAATAATTGCATTATGACTGTAAATAACTTTTTTAAACTAGTTTATCCTAACAACAAGTTAAATATGTTAAAGAAGATGGCTTCTTCTTGCAGACAAGCAATCAGCGAATAAATTTTTCAGAATTAATGTCAGTGTAAGACTACCTTTTGCACGATGTTCTCATGCTCTGTCTTGCAATTACTCGAAGTTTGCTATTGCGACAAAGTATCCTTGACAAGCTTGTCTTTCTCAATTCACGCAACTGTGCTAAATAAGAAAAAAAAAACAATTATTGAACTTATTGGAAAGAAAAGTCGTATCAATCAAGAATTAGAAATATATAAAATTCTAGAGTCTGACGATAGATTGCGCCATCATACATTGACATTTCGCGGTACATTTAACACGTCATAGAACTGAGCGGATAGCTGAACATACCTGGTGTGAAAGAACCTCTTTGTACCCCATGCTCAAAATAGTAGATGTCTCCAAACTTCAGGTGATAAAACTGGATCGCGATGATGCATGCAAAGGTGGGTCCGACCACTCCTCCTCTTTGGGGTATTTCTGACAATCCACCGGAGAAAAAATCAATGTCGTGTACCGATCTGAAACCATAAAAAGCCTACAGAAATCTCAAACAAGTGACTTGAACTCAATGAAATCATTCAGACATATAGTCATATGTACCTGTACAGAATTTCCAACAGTTTTCTGTTTTCTGAGGACATCAGCTTTTCCAAATCTTGAAAAGTTTCGATATTTGGACCTTTACAAAGCTTGACGTATTTCGTATATCCCGGAAGACCATGATCTCTTCCTCTTTGAATATCAAAAGATGCTAGGTCGAGTCCATGAAAACTTCCTCTGACTTGATACAAATGGTTGGTAACGTCATCGATCATATTTCGGTCCATACTCTGCGAAGGATTCAGAAGGAATTGTCTTAGATGGGGTTCGATGCTGTGGTTGTATAGCTGGAATGGATAAAAGAAGACATCTCTCAATGGCTCTCTGAACTCCGTAGCTCTCTCTGCACTGTTAATATTTGAGTGTCCGAACCTGAAAGCTGCAGACGAAAATTCATTTAATATCGAAGGCTGGATGGATGCGTTGTATTTTGTAGTTCCTGATGAGCCAACCAAAAGGTTGTAAGCTGTAGCTGTCTTGTTGCCAAGGGTCAAAGGAAGAAATTCGTTGTAGGTAATCATTTGCATTTGAGCCCCTACGATCCTCCTGGAAAGATAGAAGGTTGGAAAAAAAATTGAAAATTATTGTTTTCTTCTGAAAAAGCCACAGGTTTTATCATATTATCCCTTACCTTACTTCCTGGAAGACACGGTCATCACTCCAGAATGGGTTAAGTGCTTTAAGATTCCTTGCCAACCGATTGTGGTGTCTCAAAAACACTGTGTGTAGGCTGGTGAGTGCCGGATGCTGATTAGCACGAATATCACCTGTAGTGGATAGAGATGAATGGTATGAGCTCAATTTCTTGGTTTTACAAGTTTGTTTTTTTGTGTGTGTGAAAAGGCAGATGTGTGCACATCAAACGTATTGTAGAAACTATGGTTGCATTTTTACCTGCAAGGAAACACCGCAAATTCTGTTCAGGAATGCTGCATTCATCTGAATGTGCGTTCGGACTTGGTGGAAGAAGATGTCCCAGACCTTCGTGGAAAGCGGTCCTCATGGTCCCTAAATATATTTAAACTTATAAAGATCAAATATGATATTATGAAGATTGAATAGTGACTAACTTAAGGAGGACAACACTTTAGTATCGCTATATGAGAAAAAAGAAAATCTGTCTGAATAAATTATTGACTTTATAGTTAATAGAATAAACTTACATTATATTATTCAATTAACTTTAAATATTTAAAGTTAATTTAAATATTAAATTTTAAATTAAATATTAAATTATTAAATTAAGTTAATTTAAATATTAAAATTGAACAATTAACTGTTCAATCTGTATGTCCGACATGATGCTTGCTTCAAAACGATCGTTAGTGACAACTTATACAGAGTCTGCTCAGTAGCGATCAGAGAGAGCGCCTCTAGCGACAGTTATGGAAAGTTCGCGCGATAAAATCTTGCACCAGTCCGCGATTTAAATGATCACCCTCGTACTTACCATTGCCATCGGTCGTGCGTAGTGTCATTGTCTCTTCTTTTGAATTACCATACACTTGCGATGCATCAATGAAAGCAGTTACCTGATTGGTCTGTTCACGAGCACCTGGAATAAAAGAAAGAACAATAATCACAAATTAGTCTGATAACCGAATGTAAGATAGAAAAGCGAAAGAAATTTTGCATAAATCTTTTTAACTATAATAAAAAATATGATAAAATTAAATGTTTAAAGGTTATAACGTTTGTAAAAATATTGTTTTTTTTTTTGTTTAAAATATATATTCCACAAATACACCAAATAATAAAAAATATATAGTTTCAACGGTAGGAGCATTGTTGTCATGGTAATTCACGATGTTTTCTTACTATTATGTTGTAACTTATGCATAGTGTGCATTGAGTTATGCACTGTACTGTAACTTCAAATTTTCCATGGAATTCTCATATTCTGAACTTGAACCAACATGTTACAACTACTTTAAGAAATATATCTGCAGACATCCGTTCGTCCGTCCTCATGTAACAACTAGACTCTCGGTCGATGAATTTTCATGAAATTTTATATTTGTCTCTGTTAGAACGATTTGTCAAGCCTTTCCAAACTTCATTAAAATTGGACCAATAGAAATCCAGCAATTATTATTATTATTATTATTTTTTTTTTTTTTTTTTCTGATTCTTGTGTGCAGTGGCGTTGTCGTGCATGAAAATAAAGTCTGGGTCCTAAAATATCGTACATAGGGTTCGAGGATCTGTTTCGGTACTTCTACTCAGTTACAGTAACCCTCTCAAAAACACAAAGAGGGCTAAGGGCGTTGATCTATATTCGGCCCGCAAGAGAACCCCTCCCCACCATAAATGTCCCTTTTTCTGATGTTGGAGGTATGGTACCGCATTCATTCTTCGTCGTCTCCAGATGAAATGACAACTAGAATCGGTTTGTAGGCTAAAACGGGGTTCATCAGAGAATAGAACTATACCACGAGTTACACCACATTTTCTAAGTGTTCTATTAATTTTGTTCAGCAGTGTATTATGAAAGTGTGGTAGTATAATTACTTACCAAGGGTACAACGAGGACAGAGCGAAGAGCGAACAAAGTTTAAACAAGTTTGTCCATGTTGGGAATAAAAGCTATCTTTTTTATCCACATGAATAGGATCACATTGAGGATGGCTTCTAGCACTTCTAGGACAGCACTGTATCATATTGTTGTCCACTGTAGATGAAAACGCAAAAGTTAAATTAAATACAGAAGTTATTTATTGTTTATATTTTATAATATATTATAAAATTACACATAAATTTTTAAATTATAATATACAAATTATAAAATAAAATGTTATTAATTACAATGTAGTAGTAGTGGCATATGATGCAAGAAAGCAAGTGAAAGCAAGTATGAGCTTATGCAGTATCAGCCAAAAAAAAAAAAAAAAATCACACCATTCCCTCCAAATGCCTGTCCAGTTCCTCCTTAAATTTATTCAACCTATCAACTTCCACAACGACAGATGGAAGTTTGTTCCAGCAATTAACCACCCGCTGGCTAAAGGCAAATTTCCGCACATCTATTCTACATCTGTCTTTTCTTAATTTGAATTTATGCCCCCTTAGGTTCGTAAGCTGAACAAGTGGAAGGATCCCATCAGAATTCAGCGTGCTCAACCCATTCAAGGCCTTATACACCTCGATCAGATCACCGCGCAGGTGCCTAGTCTCCGGCCACTGCAATTTGCAGAACTTAAGCCTCTCTTGGTAAGAGGATCCTTTCATTCCCCTCACCAATGTTGTTGCCCTTCTCTGTACACGCTCAAGTAAGTCTACATCCTTCCTAAAATGAGGCCTCCAGAACTGTACGCAGTACTCAAGGCATGGTCTGACCATTGCCTTATACAGAGGGATAATCACCTCCTTTTCCCTGCTAGCAAAATTCCTATATATCATTGACAAAACCCCATGACCTGCCCTGGCAGCCTGTCTGCATTGCTCAGAAAACTTCATATCTGACTGCACAATTACTCCCAGGGCTTTTTCATTTTCTACCACCCTAAGTGTAGTACCACACAGTTGGTACATTCCTTTGGGGTTACTTCTACCCATATGCAGTACTTTGCATTTGTCAAGGTTAAACTTCAGTTGCTACTCCCAGCCCATCTGTCCAAATTATCTAGATCCTGTTGCAGTAGCACACTGCCATTACTGTCATTAACAACCCTGCCAACCTTTGTATCATCTGCAAACATCGATACTAAGCCTGATATACCTTCATCAATATCATTGATAAATATATAAAAACAATAGAGGACACAACACCGAACCCTGTGGGACTCCACTAATAACATTAGTCCACGAAGAGCAGCACCCATTAATTACCACCCTCTGTCTACTCCCACTCAACCATCCTCCATCCTTTTATCCATTGTAGCAACTTACCCTTAATACCATTCTGCTCCAACTTGTGCAATAGTCTTCCATGCGCAACAGTGTCAAAAGCTTTCCTGAAATCCAAATATATGATATCAAAATTATTTTTTGCATCCAGTTCCTTTGTAACCACATCATAATAACCAATCAAATTTGTCAGACAAGACTTTCCCTTAACAAACCCATGCTGTGTTTGAATTATTGCTGCAGTCTTGTCTAGATGATCCTGCAATGCATCTTTAACCAGTGACTCCATTATTTTACCCGGAACAGAAGTTAAACTAACTGGTCTGTAATTACTCGTGTCACCCTTCGATCCCCCTTTGTGAATTGGGGATACCTTTGCACATCTCCAGTCCGTGGGAACCTCCCCTGAGTCCAAGGATGCTCTCATAATTATGGCTAAGGATTTGCTTAGTTGCTTTGCCGCCTCCTTTAATATAACTGGATAGATCCCATCCACCCCAGGTGCCTTTCTTATGTTTAACTTCAACAATTTCTCCTCCACTTTGCTCTCAGTTATTCCAAAATCATTAAGTATCCTGCTACAATTTGATAACCTTCTGCCATTTTCAAGCCTTAATAACTCCTCACGTGTGAATGTAGATGCAAAATACTCATTCAGTTTGTTTGCTATCTGAGCAGGATCATCAACAGTCGAACCATCGATGTCAAGTGGACCAATCAGATTCATCCCCTTCCTTTTAGAGTTTATATAAGTAAAGAAATCCTTGCTGTTTTTCTTAACATCTTTTGCCAACGATTTCTCTTATTATTTTTCATTTTTTGAGTGCATTAAAATGAGAAGAAGGAAAAATTAGCGATATGTTAATAATTAACCATGTGTTAATTATAAAATTACTATTTTATAAAACTATTTTTTTCTATTTAACTATACAGTATTTATAAAAAAAACCTATACCGTAGACTTTGACATGTTCAATAAATCTTCATTTGCCCTGTAGATGGCGCCACATTGGCTCTTCAATTTATCGTACTATATTTATTTATTATTGTATATTTGTATATTTTTATTTTTTGAACGCATTAAAATTAGAAGAAGGAAAAATTAGCCCTATGTTAATAATAATTAACCATGTGTTAATTATAATATTAACTATTTTATAAAACTGTTTTTACTATTTAACTATTAAGTATTTTTATAAAAAAAACCTATACCGAAGATTTTGATATGTTCACTAAATCCCAATAGATGGCGCCACATGGCACTTCATTATATGTTATTTATTTATAATTATTGTATACTGTGTATATTTTTATTTTTTGAGTGCATTAAATTAGAAGAAGTAAAAATTTACCATAATTTGAAATATTATGAAAATGTAGATTATTAAGCAACTCACTTGTTCTGCTGAGTGGCGTAAACGTAATATCATGTGCAAGAAATTGGCCCCATTGCATATACATGTTACTAAGCAGCTTTGATGGGATATCATTGTGGCCATGAACTTTTCTAGAGATCATCCTGGATGATGGTAATGGATAATCAAGACTGGATGCTCTAGGAGAGCAAATACCTGACAGAAAAACTTCAGTGTTAAATACTTCAGTGTCAAAAACTTCAAAAATTCAAATTCCTGTTTTAAAATAATGATTTTTATTACCGTTAGTTGGGCAACTAAAGATCTGGTTACAATCCGCACCACCTACCATACTTCATTTTTGAAGATTTAATTTTTAAAATCTCCCAAAATAATTAAAAATAACTTACCATCACCGTATTCTGCTGATAACAACCTCTGAAAACATGTAAACGAACGACCCCAAGATGGTTGATGAGGGTTATTACAACTACCATCCTGCGTCCTAAACTTGCTCTTTCGACAAGGAGTTACGAACTTAGCAGCGCATGCCTGGTTTTCTTTACGAGGTAGAAGTCCTCCAAGCTGTTGCCTCGATAGTTCATGTCTAACCTGATCAGCAGAAAGTCCAGCTCTGTTTTCGCAATGCAAAAAAAGTTTGTATGGATAAATCCTTAAACAGTATAAGTTAGGCACTTCTCTGAGATCATAAACACTCATGTCCGAAAGTTAAGTTACCCAATTATGCTTAAAAACAAGAAAAACTTAGTTGTAACATTTTTTTTTCCAAATTTTATGTAATTTAATTTGATAAATCCGAATATCACTCAAAATACGATTTTAAGCTCCAGCACATTTTTGGACACTAGTGTATATTTATAGTCTGATTGACATTGTACGAGAAAGACATTTAGATCAACAGTCAGACAAAAGTGAAACAAAATACTTACTTTTCGCTGATCGTTTTCGAGGCCTCTTCGAAGACCACGTGGATTCGTTCTAATTCTATGGCCTTAGGATGCGCAGTTAGGAACACCTGATGTCTACCTTCTGGAGTGATCGTTTGATAATTGAGTACCCTTCCTACATAAAAACAAGATATTTCTTGATCATACAAAAAGTAAATTTTTACTATATCAAAATATTAGAGAATATAGTTATCAGCGATTTTTTTCTCCTCTAGTAATAATGACAGAGATAATACTCCTCCAGTAGAAATGGAGAAGATTGTTGCCTCTCAGGTGTGGATAGTAAGCCTCCCCCACCCCGAAACTTGGGTCTTTTGTCCAGCAAACATGCAAATCGACCACAGAACAAACACAATTTATGCCAACAAAACATTCCCCATATCATGTAACCACCGTCAGATGATTGGGCTGTCTTGACAGAGTCCATCGCTCAATTTCTTCAATTCCTTGCTCGTGGGGTTGAAACTGAACAGTTCTGTGTTTGGTTGAATTCCGAGTTATTTGCTGCACACTGGATATCCTATTTTTCCGTACAGTCCTCCTTGGAGTACTATGCTTCGCTCTTGAAGTATTGTTTCTCTACCACATTTACGCCTTTGAGATGTGGAAGAACCGCTTTCTCAGTCATTAAAAACCATTGAGATGGATGTTTTTGAGAAACCAGTAATGTCTTTCGTTTCTTCATTTGTATCTCCTGCTAAACGTGCACCCAAGATAGTCCTCATTCTTTGCACTCTTAACAGGTGAATACTATATATATTCATCTTATTGCAAATATACTATACAATAATCTAACAGTTTGTTTTTATCATATAATTAGCCACTAATTTACACTGCCCTACCATTAATATCCGGATATCCCTCCATGGATGTGGAAAGAAGCTCTATGCATTCAACACGTCATAGAACCTGCTATAAATATGCACACTGGGCTTCGAACAGACAATTGCAAAAGTGGGCATGCAAGATGACATGTTCAACAGAATTACCTCAACAGTTCAACAGAATTGATTACCTCAACAAATGCTAGATGCCGATTAACATGGTGTAGGGAGCGCCAATCCTGGATTGTAGAGCAGTGGAAAAAAGTCCTATGGACAGACGAGTCGAGGTGCGCACTCTACCAGTCTGATGGCCGTTCCTAGGTGTGGCGAATGCCAGGGGAACAGTTGCTTCCTGATTGTATCCTCCCAACAATGAAGTTTGGTGGAGGCAGTGTCATGGTATGGGACTCCTTTCATGGTTTGGCTTGGGCCCATTAGTCGTTATCGAAAAAACTATGAATGCTATGTGATACCAGGACAACCTGGACAATTATGCACTTCGAACATTATGGTAATACTTCGGGGAAGGCCCTATATCAGCAAGACAACCGCCATGCCATACTGCTCGAGTCGTAACAGAGTGGTGTGAGGACATGGGTGTGGAAAAGTTGGATTGGGCAGCCCAGAGTACTGATCTGAACCCTATTGAGCATCTTTGGGATGTAGTGGATCTTCGGGTACGTGCACGTCGAGATCGCCCAAAGAACAAGGCCGAACTGGTGGCTGCTTTAAAGGCCGAGTGGAGGAACATATTACCTGACATTTATAAAAAGCTGGTTGAGAGTATGCAGCGAAGATTGAAAGCCATTATAAAAGCAAAAGGTTTCAGCACAAAATATTAAATGACACAATAAAAGCTCTTTTTTTTCTCTCTCTCTTTTTTTTTTTTGTCTAAAGGCAGGTATCCGGATATTAATGGTAGGGCAGTGTATGTGCATTCATAAATTTCTATATTTATTTTAATTATTAACTTTTGAGACTTTGGTTTGCTGATTTTAACTGGTTCGTTTATAATCGCAATATTATCTAGAGCAGCGTTTCTGAAAGTGGAATAAGCTGGAGATCCAAAAGATGGATCTGGAGATCCATAAAGATGCTCATGTCCGAAATTTGTTATGAATATTTAAAACTTGAAAAAATTTAGAGTATAGAAGCGTGGGAAGAATTTTAAAGCAACAACATTTCAGAACAGCTGATCTAGAGTCATTTCAAATTTCACACGATTATTGATCAACCACACTACAAATGATAAGCGTACATTGTTAATCAAAAAAAATTAAATTCTACCTTCTTTCACTAGCTGGCGCTCTAGTTGACTACGCTTATTTATTCGGATACGGGCTGTAGTAAAAGCTTTTTCAATGACATTTGTAGAAATCTGTAGTAGAGTTGAAGAAAACTCTTGCAGCTCTCTTGCCAATGGGAACTCATTGAACACGTTAAAAAGACTGCAGTCAGTAGAATGAGAAAGGACAATGACGCAAGAGACAAGCTGAAAAATTCACATGATTTAAAAAAAAAACAATGCATAACAAATACTTTGCAATGTGTACAGAGAAAGGAATAAATTTTGTATACTGAAAGTACACCTGAAAGCTTACCAACGTAGAATGGAACATCGTTAAAGAGCAGGGTGTGAACCAAGATTGTTACTCATCCCATGTACAGTAAACCAGTGGAGTAATCTTCAACATTCAAATGTTTTTATGAGAGATTAAATATCGTCTGTTTAGTTTTGAAACCACAGCATGAATTTGTGCCACATCATTATTCCTACTGCCCGAAGTTCGGGGTTATTTAACAGTGTGGTCGTGCTCTTCATTAAGAAACACAACTGACCTATTGCCACCTGCTGTGTTTACGTTCACAACTCATTTGATATACGTATCGTTGCAAGGTGATCGTGTTACGTGTTTTCATGCTTTTTGTTACCACTTTCCACAGTGATTACCGCTGGGAGGAAAACAAGAGCACAAAAATAAATAATTCTAATAAGAACAAACAGTTAATATATCCGGACAGCGCACGTATTATATACAAGCGCTTCCATGAACTGCATTAATATTCAAATCAGGATATCTCGGTAGTAGCTTTGTCGAGCAATTTTTAATTGTATCGTTTTATCAGCTGTTAACTACTTTACCTACCAAAAGTATTCGGAAACTATTTCGTTTGAAATAACGCGAGTTTTAATGAATAAACTGTAAGTCCGTTTTTGGTCCCAACAACAGCATCGATCCATCGTGAAATACATTTGTAGTGGGCATCAGGAATTGGTATCCATTCCTCCTACAGCGCAGTGGTCCTTGAGGCTGTCAGAGGCAATCTCTCAGATATCTCAAGCTGGGCTTGCTACTTGGGAGTCTACGAGTAATACGCTGATATTCGGGAGATACACAAGACAGGTAGACCTAATTTCGGCAAAGTCCGGTGGGTTTACCACAGTAAAATCCTCTGGCTGCATCTTCGTGATGGTGTGACTGTTAGTAACCCTGGATATAACACCTATGTGCAAGTCCTGAAATACGGCACCTGGTGTACTGGAGGTGACAAAAAAGTGCGAACCAAGGTAGGCAGGGGCCGAGGTGTGGTGTGGTGTCCATACCACACGGAGGAATGTCGTCCCTCTGTGTTACTAGACAATACTAGGTGGTAGATGACTCTCATCAACCGGTGCAATACCATCGATTTGCTAATTGGAGGATTGAAGAGTAGAAACCTATGTTTAGTCACCACTCCTACAACCCCCCCCCCTCACATATCTTCTACTATGCAGTACTACCATGGAATATTGTTCCCACCTCTGCGGCGGTGCCCCTAAAAACCTCTCTCAAGCTTCTAGATTCTATTCAAAAGAGGGTAGTTAGGTTAATTAACAACCCATCTCTAACAAAGTCTATCCACTCTGTCTCATAGACCTGTTTCTGCTGCATGCCTTTTCTATAGATACTTCCATGAGCACTGTTCTTCTGAATTGGTTTCTATAATTCCCCCTCTCCTTTCGAAACCAGTCCAAACATGTGCCAAACCAGCTAACGTTCGTTTACTGTCCAACTTGAAACTCACAGAACCAACTTTTCATCTTCCTCGTTTATTCATTCAACTTCCGTTTTTTGGAACAACCTTCATTCATACGTATTTCCTGAAAATTACAATCTACAGAAATTCAAGAGAAAGGCGTGTAGACAAAGCCATGGTTCGGTTTTCTGCTTCATCCCAAGTCCTGGCGGGTAGCATAGCTGAAAACTTAGGCCTTTCTCCAATGAGTTTTAATTAGTTAACCAATTTAATTTAGTATTATATTGGTATTAGTATTGGCAAATGATGTAAGAAAGCAAGCTTATAAAACATCAACCAAAATCATCACCAGTCCATTCCTTCCCCCCAATAATTTGCCTGATTCTTTCCTGAATTTATTCAAGCCACCCACTTCCACAACAGCAACAGATTGAAGTTTGTTCCAGCAATCAACTACCAATGGGCGAAAGATAAACTTCCGCACATCTATTCTGCAACCGTCCTTCCTCAATTTGAATTCATGCCCCCTCATGTGTGTATTCTGAGCAAGAGGAAGAATGCTATCAATACTGAGCTTGCTCAATCCATTCAAGGCCTTAAACACCTCAATCAGATCACCTTACAGGTGCCTAGTCCCCAGACGCTGCATTAGAAGTGAAGCCTTTATTGTTAAGAGCACCCTTTCGTTCCCTTTACCAACCTGGCTGTTCTTCTCTGCACCCTTTCCAGCAGATCTACATTAAATTAAATAGTTTTATTTAATTGGTAATTTTTTCTCATTAGCAACTGACAACCCGATTTTCAGTTGTAATATTAAAAGACATTTTTAAATCAAGAGAATTTTAATATGGATTTAAATCACGGTCACACAGACAAATTTCTGCTCCTTACCTATTTGAGAATTATCCACTCATAGAAATTCTTAAACTGGATCCATGTTTTAGCTCAATATAGTTGGCATTTTTCAGTATGAAAATTACTGATTGAGAAGGATACAGGCCAGTGTTGAGAGAAAAAATCTATGACAGGTGTGTAGGAAAAAAACTATATTTTTGGGAATATCTTTATGTTAATTTGTCTTTGGGGTTAGCAAGGGTGAACGACCTTTGTTCTGTAGTTCTATTTGCTGGTTTGTAATGCTGCTTGGATGAAATAAACTTTAAAATGTATACTTTATCAAGCTCGAAAAATAAAATGGGAGAACAAAAATGTGAACCAATGACGTTCAAGAAGCAACCGGATATTTCTGGAATATTGTCTGTTCTCTTTGAATTATTCATCCTTTCACGTGCACTTCTGATGGGCTAAAATCAAAATTTAGTTATTCGCACCCGGGTGGGCTTGAACCACCAACCTTTCGGTTAACAGCCGAACGCGCTAACCGATTGCGCCACGGAGGCTGCACTTTAAGTTCCCCTTTGTGCTTCTTTAACTATGACCTCCTTCAGAGAAGAAAGATAACTGTTATTTGGAGTCATTCTAAAGATATTCACCAGGTGGAAGCACAGTCAATTTTCATCTAGTGGTGGTCGATAATTGGTCGTAGGTGTCCATTATGTACACAGTACACGACTCAAAAATAAAATGAATTTTATTTTGAGTCGTGCCAACCCAGGTACTCACTTGTTTGATGTGCTAAATGACACGCTGGTACATTTACAATGAAATCGAAATTTCCAGTTACTACTGGGTGAGAGTAAAAAAAAAGGTAAAGTGCAGCCATTATCAACCCACTGCAGGATGAAAGCCTCCTCAATAATTCATGCTGAGGTAAAATGGACCATAATCTGCCACGCTGGTCCAGTGCGGGTTGGCAGATCGACCGTATTCAGCAGTCAGGGGCTTGAATCCCGGTCTACTCAAAGAGAGTGTGCTACTGCACTCCCGCTCCTGACCACTCGGCTACGGAGGCCAGTGTATAAATAAGAAACCGTCTGCCATCACCCACTAACCGCTCGGTAATGGTAGATAGCTCTGTCTTCTGACTTCCCCACCAATGCTGATATTCTCCAAGGTTCACTTCTTTCTCCCACTCTTTTCCTCTTGTATAATAATGATCTTCTTCCACTTCCGTAATAATGGCATCGTCCAAAAATTCTAGCAAAAGTTAGTTTTAATGATGATAGCAGATTGCATTCCAGTTTGAGAAACCTTGTCCTGAATTAAAAAATTGAATATCCACTAGGAATTCCTTAGTCGATTTCCAGGGAATTTTGCAGTCGGACGAAGAAACCTTAGTTGTCTTCAATCCTTCTAAAAGTCAGTGGTGTGGTATTTCTCGCAAATCAGAGTCTACTGCCCTATCTGACAGTGTATGACATATGACATTCAGATTTCTAGACAAAATCTGGTACAAATCTCAACTCCTGCATCAATTCCCACATCTGGGGAACAATAATCCATGGTGTTGCACCCATAACCTCTCTCAGGCTTCTTGACTCCATTTAAAACAGGATAGGTAAGTTAATTAATGACCCGTCCCTTACAAAGTCTCTCCACTGTATCTCAAGACGTCTTGCCAATTTTCTATCGCTAATTCCATGAACACTATTCTTCTGAATGGGCGTGTATAATTCCTTCTCTTTCTCTTTCAAACCAATCCGAACATGTGTTGCAAATCATTCACTGTCTACTTTTTCTCTTCCTCATTTATTCCTTCAATGAATTCCTTAATTTGAATTTCTTCCATACGTATTTCCTGAAAATTACAGTCTATAGAGATTCAAGTCTATATCAACAATTATTTTCTTTCATCTCAACCATCAACCTACGCACTGGTACCATAGATTCTAATACTTTTCGTGTTTGGGGTTTTCATAAAAAAATTGATTAAAAATAAAAAGACCACACACGTTATGGAACATATTCCTGGGTAACAATTTTTTCATTAGTCCCTTAATTAACTATCGAGTTCACGTTTTTATTTAATTACTCGTTAATACAATTGATATTAATTTATTAATTGTAATAAATGCAATCAAATGTAGTTTAATGCATGCATAATTTTTTTATTAATAAATCGGTCTTGTAAATTTAACTAAATAACTTCGTTTCGAGAAGTGCTGTTTAGTTTAAGTGCTTGACTGAGGCAAGTTGTCGTGACTTGCTTTACGACATAAATGTGATCAACCGTTTGGTTTTTTACTACGTACACAAAGCAACCCTCACGAGGGTTTGAATCTTTGCTCTCAACTTATGACGGAAAAGACGAACCTTTAATCGAATGATAACTCCTAAGACTCTAATATTTCTAATCACAATTAATTGAAGAACTGTCTATAAAATAGAGATTGAAACTATACTATTGAAATTTGTGAAAAGTGTCAGTTATTTTCACCTTTATTTGTTTATTTATTAATTTATAACACTTTTGATAACCCAAAGCAGAACTCCCCACAAAGAGACCAAACCTGTTCGTTAAATTTCAAAACTACTTTGAAGCTCAACCAACAGATGTACTTCAAACTAACCACAGCAAAATAAGCCCAAATGACATTCACTAAGAAAAAACAGAAGAATGGCATAACTATCAAATTGACAAAGTTCGAATTCACAAGCCAAATCCCATAAAGACTTTGGATCAATCTGAAATGTGAACCTAATTACTTTGCCATTTCAAAGAGACAAAAACCAAAATATTAGTAACAAAATGGGACATCGAATATAGTGTAATAAACAGTACCAAAACGAACATGTAGTGCACTCAGTAGTGCATTACACCAATTTTCATGTGTGCATTGGTAATATGGTCTTCTGCCCAACCTGACCATCTATCTTAAACAATGAATACTGGATTTTCCGATGGCTCAATAAAGTAACCACCAACCATCTCGATTCATGACACATGCGATGGACACTCCCGGTGATTCCAGGGTCCTGACTCAAGGTTACCGAGATAAGAACTCAATAACCTTGATGGCCTCAAACACTTCTTGAGGACTGATACAATTCTCCTATGCAACATACTTGGACTAGAAGTTGACTAGATATTATGACAACAATCCAAATTCCGTCCCAACCTTTCTCACACATCCGGTTCTAACGAAGAACTGCTATGGTCTTCGTTAGAACCGGATGTTTTCGTTCTTGGTTTACTTATCAGTTTAAAACCTTGTTTTAAACTGATAAGTAAAGTTATCAGTTTAAAACCTTGTTTTAAACTGATAACTAAACTAAGGATTTGAGGTATCAGTGAACTGTTCCTCTAAATAAAAAATTCGACTTTCCAGTGAAACAAATCGTGCGGCCCTACCTCGAGAGCGACCAAGTCGTCCCAACTGGGGAAAATCCATAAAAATTCTTCTTGTCAAAAGCAAGTTTGAATCCAGTTTCTTTCCACACGATAGAAGTGGATTAAAGTTAAAAGAATCGTATAATACACAAAGAAAGGAAGGAACTCTTTTTCTAATTACATAACCCTATATTCATTAGGTATGAATAATCCCAAAAATCGAGGCGTGCTAAATCCCTTGTCCCACGTTAATTACTTTCATTAGTTGATCTGCAGACGTGCCGGTGGTGTCAGTTTAAGTTACACATTTCAAGTTTCAGCACATATAAACAATACAGTAGCACGATAGTGTTTCCTCGAAACAGGAACTGAATTATCTTGTTAAACTTTGGCAGTGATGTAATATCTACCAAAGTTGCATCGTTCATTTTTGGTACGCATACTGTGACGAGGTGCATCTCTCGCTCAAGGTTTGGATAAAAAAAAAAGGTTAAGAAAATCGAGAGTTCTTAAAGGACATTCGGAAGGAATTATGTCCAGAGAAATTACACATTCATTAAAATATGAATTTTACTGAATGTAATTTCAATGATTGTATGGAAGTCCTACAGTCAGGGGGACCAGACACAGATCGAGTTGATTTATGTAGAAAGACAGCTCTGACCAAACTATCCATGGGAAGTTGAAGAATCTAGGATTTGGTAGTCGTGTGCCTATGCGAAAGACATTTCTTCCTGTAAATCTAAAAATTCGACTTGAAAAGTTTCACCCAAGCCAAAATTGGACTGTCACACAGTTGAAAAAAAAAAAAAAAAAACATACAATCTGACGAGTTTCGATTTACACATTTTAGCCCCAATGATAGGGTGAATGTCTGGCGTGAACCTCGTGAAGCCATGCATCCAGACTGTCTCGTGTCCACCATTCAAGCGGTCAGAGGTGGTAACATGATAAGGTGTACAGTCTGTTGATATAGTCTGGATCCTTCATACCGTTGGAAGGTCGCTTTACCTCCAATGAATATCTTTCAGTCGTATCGAAGGAACACTCTGCAATGATTCATTTTTATCCGGAATGCAATGGATTCTTTCAAGACGATAACGTAGCTAACCACCATGAATTGACAGACACTACACTATTGTATCACGTGGTAGATTAAGTTATTTAGTATCGTTATGATACAGCTCAAAGGAACTGAACCTCCTCAATGCCAAACACTTAATCTATTGATGCCTATATTTGGGGATATAATAGTGTAATGTCTATCAATTCATTAACGCAATTTCTGAATGGTTGGAGGAATATTGCCAAAATTTCCATCATCTACCCTGGCTACCTAATTCTCCAGATCTGAATCCAACTGAGAATGTTTGGGATGGCATTTGCTGTTAAGAGCAATTGGACTTTGTAGTTCTCTACCAATCACGATACAGCCAGCTGCTGCTGAAAAATATCTTAATGGATGAATCATCAAATCTGGAGTTAGATTCCCTTATTCAACCAGTGAAATCCGCGCCAAGGCTGCATGCTGTAATTAGAGAAGGCCCTACTAGATAGTGAATAAAAGTTTCTTATTTGTTGTCCAATGAGTGTATAAAACATGATGCTTATTTATATAAACATAATCCATATATTACATAATAAATACCGATATTGGTGAAGTAGTTAAGAAGTTTGGGAAGTCATATTCCTAGGATAATTTGTCTGTATACGAATGGAACTATAATTTCTTGGAAACTAAATCTACATTTCTTCCTGAGGCCAGCTAACAACGCGCTGACTCATATAATGAAATCTCGAATAATCAGTGCATTTTAAACTACTCTTGTTATATCGAGTAAATAATAATAAATAAAATGAAAGCTTTAAATTTTTACCGCTAGGAGATGTATGGTGCATCCAATACGAACATGGCGACAGTCAATAAATTCTTGAAACGGTAAAATGACAGCAGAAACAAGAATGAATAATGGATGGGCTTAAGTGCATTAATGAGACAGATTTATGGCAGTAGGTTCCCGTTTCCTGAAAGGCAAGTGGTGACTAAGAAGAACGATTCAACCACAATAGTAAGCATCTTCGGCTTACCATTATTCTTTCTCAACACATCTTTCAAGAATTCCTTAAGTACACGTAATAAGGGTATTTTTCCCACATTCATGATCACGTGATCGACAAGCACCGCTACCACTTTTGGTGATTGGATTTACACTTCCAGCAACTCGTGGTTTTATCCTCCTGGCAGTCCTATATCAAACAACCTTTTTTCTTAATACGCTCAGCAATAGGCCATCTAAATCTGTTACACTACGAATTGTCTTCAGTAATTGGGTGTAATATACGGATTAATACAAATCTGAAATGATAAAAATTCGAAAATACACTGAAATCAATAAGTTGGAGTAGAAAATTCGATTTAATAAGAGCTAAACGAGTAAAAGGAAGTCATTATCTCTGATGAGATGCATTTCCTGGCAACTGGAAGGTGGCTTAAGACTATCTTTATCTCTAGTACATTGCAGTTAGGCGCAGGCTTTTCGGCTTGCCGGTACACAACTCTGTCGCTATAGCGACAACCGTTTACAAAGCCATGTTGCATATTAACTTCATTCTTCTGCTTGTAAGCTGGTGTAGCGGATGACTTCGACCCACACTGGTGTACGGTTTGCGAATTTTATCTTTCACTCTTGTCTTGGGGATTACTAAGAGGTGTAAAGTCGATGGCTTAGCGAATTGGGAACACGTTTTATTGGGTTACAGTTCACGACCATTGGAATTACTGTGCATCAGCGGTAAAGTTCAATGACTTGTATCAGCCGAGTGAAATGTGTGGTGAGTTTGCATTGTGCGATTTATGCGTCGCATTTTAGCATGATCTGCCCGATAATACTTCTCATTTTAATTTAATAAAATATATTTTTAATTGAAGACTGTCATGTGGAGAGAATTATTTTTATTTAGTGGTATTTTGGTATAGAAATGCTGGCATTTTATTTTATATGGATCTGACTGGTCCAATTACAGTTATTAGGTCACTATCTCCTTAATCTTTTGCGATGACATGTATTGCAGATTCGTTTAATAACGTATGATTATGTTTTTGCCCATACATGATCCTAATAAATAAGCATGTATAAACAAAGGCATCCTTAATGAACTGACCCGAGAGACAACTGGCAGTAGGCTACGCTAGGACCAACAACCATTAGAAAAAGATTTTCATAGAAGTGTCTGTGCAATACTCGTTGAGTGTTTTCTTCCTGGTCAACGTCTTAACGCTCATTCAAATGTTGACACAATGTCGCGTATAAAAAAGAAAGTTCCTAAAGCTCTTTGGTCCTGAGGCTGGATGGTGCTTCAGCATCCTCCAGGAAGATTTATGATATTTCATTACTTATATACTAGCTTTGCACTGGTTGCAGTAAGTAACCAAATTTATATTTTTGGTGTGACCACCTGTGTGATTCAAAGCTGTACACAAGTAAATTCTGTACCGCAGTATTTATCAACACAAAAAGGTAATGAACGTTAAAAATGTAAATGTACATATTAAGAAAACTTAAACAGGAAAGAAAGTATTTTTACACTTATTTTACAACAGTGTTGGGCAATACTTTTTAACGTAGAACTTCCGTGTTGAAAATGTTGATTAGTAAGGCCAAATGATTTATGGAAATGATTATGGGAGCGGGAAAGGAGCCTCCCCGAGACCGGAGGATTCATGTTCGCCATCCAAGACCACGTAATCAACCAATAACTACAAGAAATATATCGCCAAGGACCTCGAAATGACAGATGACACCTTGTTCCAGAAACAATCCAGCATACGACATGTAGGAATGTATGTAGGGCGACTCCAAAACTCAATATTCAACTACCAGCATGATGCCAAAGATCCTCAATAAGAACCTAGCACCAAGGGACCTTACAGAAAACACTTACAGTCCAGCACCACGGTAATCACCCAGATGGAGTACACTCACAGACATCACCAGGTTGCCAGGATAATACATCAGTAGCTAGCGCAAAAATACCAGTTGATCAAAGAACGTGTACCATATTACACGTACGAACCCAAGGCCGTAATAGAAACCCCTACTCACAAACTATATTGAGGCCGCGCCATAATAACAGACAAGACGATCCCGCACAGCAGACCAGACATAACTCTCATCGACAAGAAGGAAATGACCACCTACCCGAGCGACATAGTGGTAACCGAACCAGCACCATCCATATTGTAACACCTTTAATCCAGATAACGTTATTTATTTTTTGAGCATCCTTATCTTTTTGTTTAGGCTGGCTTACCTACCTATCATTAAGCTATCCACGGTGCTAGATTACTACTAACTTCTTTCAATAAAAAGTATAGCGGGGATTGCCCAACTTCAGAAGATGAGCATTACCCAGCCGGCATTCATTAATGATCTCTACTTTGGTGTCTGGAACAACTCCCCCATAATGTATATTTCCTAAAAAAAATGCAACTCACAGAAGTGAAAGTAAATTGCGAACAAGGTTCTTTAATATCCCAATCTTTACCCTGCCCGTGGCACTTTAATCGTGATCCCTCTTATATGCCAGCATTTTTGGTCCCCTTAGATTTAGAAGCATTAAACTTTAGTTGCCGTTTTTCGGACCATACGTTCAACCGATCCAAGTTTTTTTGAAGTAATATGGCTTAGCTGGAATTGTTAACCACCAGATTAACCACTTCAAAATCATCACCCGACATTGATGGGTTATCTTGAATATCATTTATGAGAATTAGAAATAGGAAGGGGAACCAACAACGATCCCTGACGGACCATACTTGTTACACTGGTCCAAACTGAAGACTGATCATTTATGAACCTTCTGTCTCCTATCTTTTAGCAAGACTATTATCCAGAGTAAGATCTTACCAAAACTCTAATTTTCCAGTTTATATAGCAGCCTTCCACGAGGGACGGCATCAAAAGATAAAATTGTTACCTGCGCCCAACCCCATAATGACTACCAATTTACAAAAATGATCATGTATGATCTCTTCTTAACGAACCCATGCCGTGTTCTATTCCGGATACCATTTTCATAGAGATGGTCCTGAATCTCATTCGTGACCATAGTATCTATGATCTTCCCTATCACAGAAGTAAAAATTACTGGCCTATAGTTACCTACCACCTCTTTCTCACCATCTTTATGGTTTGAAGAGACATTAGCTCTTCTCCAGTCTAAGCGAATTTTCCGCGAGTCTAATGACTCTCTCGTTTAAAAATTCCCAGCGGTCTGATACACTCATATGCAGACTATTTAATTACAATTGAATATATACCAACTTTCAATGAAGCCTTGCCCTCCTTTAATCTTAATACCTTTTCGAATAAACTTCTCTGTTTTTTGCATGTTAAGCACCAAAGCAACTAAATCTGTCGGGCTTCAATACGTTGGGTCTGTAAGTTGTTTGTATTCTGTGTTTCTCGTAGATAAAACCACCATGCAATCCTGGCTTGAGACCGATTAATTTCCCCTCGTAGGTAAAACAGTTGGTATAATCACCGTCCTCCATACCCCGAGTGGAAAAGACCTGAGTTTGAATCCCTTGAATGACGCGAATAATTTTTATGGACCTTTTCACAACGTGGCTGAGTTAGTTAGTTTCTTCTCCGGAAAATTTGGGTTATTCGTCCAGCGAACAACAAATTGACCACAGAACACACGCATTTTACAGACATATACTGTTCAATATGGCCTGAGTTGCTAATACATCTAAAACACTACAGCAACGACAATTATAGTCTCCTTGCTTGAAATTGAAACTCTTGTCTTTACCTTCGACCAAACACATGTCTTTAGATACAACCCATTTTATGGTAGTGTGGTTACTACCTGCTATTGGTTCCCCTACTTTCAAATTTTTGATATAGGTAGGCTAGTTAGCTTGAGAGTCTTGGCTGTTGCAGAGTTTAACTAACTCAGCCACCTTGTGAAAAAGGCCTATAAAAACGTGGCGTCATTGACGAGATTCGAACTCAAGTCTTTTCCATCAGGTGTGGGAGGAAGATGTTGATACCAACTGTGCTGTCAACAAGGACTTTGGTATTTTGTGATTTTCCTGACTTTATAATGATCTTCTTCGAAAACATCTTCTTTGAAAGTTGTTTTCAATATTTTATGACTTTCTGTTGCACTTTTCCTAATTTGAAACAAAATTTTATGCAAATTAACTCATTTTAAAATGCGACTAAACACATAAAACACCTTATTTTTAGCGACAAATAATTCAAATTTACTGCAGATAATCTTGTGAGTCATGCGATGCTGTTTAGATGAGTCATCGAAAATGTGATGTTGCTGTTCTTGTAGTAGGATTTTAGGAGCATCAGCGACTAAGGCCATATTGCTCCGTGTATATTGTCTGTAAATTGCTTGTGTTCTGAGGTTGATTTTCTGTTTGCTGGAGGAAAAACCCGAGTTTCCGAGAGAAAAAGCCATTCTACCCTCGCCTGAGACACTCTATCTCAGCCAAGTTGTGAAAAAGACCCAATAAAAATTCCTCAAGTCTTCGACGGGACTGGAACTCAGATCTTTTCCACCTGGAAGGACAGCGATCCACGAGGACAACATGTTGTGACAGGTCAAAACTTGATACACTACCACAGTTTGAAGATTAAAAGTCAAGCACCAAACTAGACAGTTACGTCTTACTCAATGCATCGATGATCCAATATATTTTGCCCATATTCTCTTTCTATCGTTAATAATTGACAGCTGAATTTATCCCTCGTGAAGGACCAAGCGAATAATTTGGATACATTTAACTATTTTCATCCAGAAAAAATGTTCCTCTCATAATATCTAGGAGAGGAAGATTTATTCGAACCTTAACAGCTTTGCTTAAAATTGCTCTGTTGTCACTCTTTTCCTTATAATATTTCTAATCTCGATTCTCTGGCAGTTGAATTTTAGAGGACGTTGCTCGAGTGCAGCTCAAGGTTCGAAGCACGAGAAATGTATGTATTGTGACGGTGAGAATGTGTGTTGTAACCTTGACTGTTTCGTGGCATTGGCACCAATTGCTGATCTTGGAGAATGACGTGCAAACAATAATTTCTTAAGCACAAACAATTGAAACACAAGATGGTGAAGTGTTGGAAAATGTGTGAACATGTAAGAACAATCACGCGAAAAAATAATCAAAATTTCCTTGGCTATTGAGACCAGTGGAAAAAACACTGCATCAATTAACAGGAATTTCTTTTTTTATCAGAGCTCTTCACACAGGACTCGTCGAAGCGCCATCTCAAGGCTCTCTTTGCAATTATTACAAGACTGCAGTCTCACAGATAGGGTGTTACTACTTCAACTTCCCATTTGAGAAGATCGTACAGGGAGTGGACAAAATAATGGAAACATCTGATTTGAAAGTAGTAGTTTTTGTAATGGCTGTGTGACGTGTTTATGAACGTGCTGTGGCTTTTTTTTTTCTTACAGTTACTACTGTGAAGGAAAGGCGACAAAAACTGATGGTTATTCAGAGATGGTATAAAAAGGTACGTGAGGAAAATAACCAACACGTCGAATTCCAAAGAGGTTAAATTTTTGGTGCACATTTAGCACGGACATTGGTGATTAAAACTTCTGATTTGTTTAATTTATACACAGCAACTGTATCGAAATTGATGTCTGCATTCTTCAAGTATGGTCCATCGGACACTGAAAAGGTTTGTAGCCCGAAAACATGAAGGGTCTGCCTCAAAAATAACTGGAAAACTTAATATCAGTCTCAGCAATCCAGTTTCTAGAAACACAGTTCCGCGAGAACTTAATAAAGCTGAAATTTATGGCAGAGGATGAAATGGTGAAAGGGGCACGAAACCTGGACACTTGATGATTGGAAACATATCATATTTTCAGGGGAAGCATCATTCGCACCTTTTCCAACATGCGCTTCCTTTGGCATTTGCCAAAGGAAGCGCATCATCCTGACTGTCTTGTGCCAATCGTCAAACATGGAGGAGGATCAGGATCAACTATGGTTGGGGTAGCAGTATCTTGGTGTTTTTTAGGTCCTACCATCACTGGTTACCATGATATTCTGAGTGACTAGATTCATCCCATGGTGCAAACATCGTTTCCCACGGACGATGCCATGTTTTAAGGATGATAATGCTCCAATACAGAAGCCAGATGTGTCCAATCTTGGTTTGAGGAGCATGAAACTGAGGTTAGGCATCTCCAATGGACTGCACAATCACCAGACTTGAACGTTATTGGTCCAATGGGCATATTTGGAGAAGAGAGTGAGAAGCAGATTTCCTCCACCTTCATCACTCAAGGAGCTCGAAAAGTTCCTTCTTGAAGGATGCTCCAATATCCCTCTGAAGACAGTTCAAGATTTATTTGAAACTATTCCACGTAGAGTGCAAGTTGTTTTAAAAGTAAAGGGTGTCCTAACGCCATTTTAATGCATACTTGTAACTCTTATCACAAGTGTTTTTTTTTATTATAAGATGTTTTCTTAATCTTATTCATAAATGGTTGCATACAGATAACTTATTAAAATAGGTAGAGAAGAAAAAAAATCTTGAATATGTTTTACAAACCTAATTCAATCATACACTGGTGTGCAAAACTTAAGGACCAGCACTATTTCTAAAGGTTACAACCACAAAATCTTTACTTAAGGTACTCTTTACTGATGAGAGTAGATTCAGTCTGAGCAACGATTCTGGACGTCAGCTAATCTGGAGAGAGGTTGGCACACGGTATCACCTCGCAAACATCACTGAAAGGGATTGACATGGCGGTCGAGGTGTTCTCGTCTGGGGAGGCGTTATCTTGGATGGACGTACACAATTCCAGATACTGGAAGGCGCTACTGTAACCTGTGCACGCTACTGTACTGAGGTAATCCTTCCCCATGTGCGTCTGTTCCTAGGTGCCATTGGCCTCTAGTTCGTGTTTATGGATGATAACGCCACACTCCATTGCACTGCAACTTTTGATATGCTTTTGGAAAGTGAGGACATTGTTCCTATGGATTGGCCTGCCCGTTTCATCGATCTAAATCCCATAGAACACATATGGAATGCTCTGGGGAGACGCCTAGCGGCACGTTCACACCCACTAGAAAATGTTCACCAGCTGAAGATGGCACTGAAAGAGGAATGGACGATGTTACCCCAAGAACTTATCAACAACATTGTTCTAAGTATGGACAGGCGGCGCAAAGCCTGCATCGACATTAGGGGTGGCCATATCTCCTACTGAGGACCTACTCTTTTCCCTTTGTTCCATTTTTGGCAGTGATGCATCTGTATCATGGCAGCCAGTGCTATGTTACCATTTTTGAATAAAGTCCCTCTGTACCGTTTTGTTTCCTTCATCATTTCTGTACCTCACGAGGTTCCTATGGTATGCTTTTCCCATACCAGGCCATTCCTATGAGAAGCTACAGGTGAAAACCTGACTGGTCCTTAAATTTTGCACACCAGTGTATATTTCAACGGAGACAAGTTTACATTTTTTGTTCTTCATTCGTTTGTAAGTTGAAATATCAGCTTTGCCATTTCGTTGTACACTAAATATACGTGACGTGTTTATATGATTCACTATAGAATGAATTAATCGATATATGCTAACCGAGACGCTTATTACGAGCGTTGTGTGGTACCTTTACAGCAATATTCACTTTCTCTTTCTGTCGTTTAAACGATTTCTAAGTTGAATTTCATATGCAATTTATTCTCAATTGCTTTGTCAATAAAATATTATTCTATGTCAAGTTTCTTTTTTGACTAGAGAATCTTTCAAATGTGTGTGAGGAGAATGCTAATTTTACTTTCTTCCCCCCCCTAAAAAGTTAATGTACATTTCCAAATTGATTCACTTTGTCAACATGCTTTAATTTCAGAATTGTGAAGTCGTCTTTAGAGATATTAAGTATACTCACCGTGCGCCACCTATATTCCCAGATTAATTATTCTGGTTTATATTTAAATAAATATTTATTTTATTTTTCGGAGTAAAATGTAATTTTTTTTATAAAATCAATCAATATTACTATCAATTTCTAAACAAAAAAATATTATAATAATTTAAAAAATAATTTAGTTATTAAAACAATTTATAAAATGATTTTAAGAAGTGATGCATCCTATATTGTCGAATTTAGAATATTATGCTTATTAATCTTTTCATTATAATTACATTTGCTATTGGCTAATTACAATCTGTCATTATCGATATATAAACCTCGCGGGTAGCACAGTGGATATAATCGCCGTCCTAGGAGGGAAGAGAAGAATATAAGAATAATTGGCATTGCAAAGTGGACCACTCGAGGTATTAGTGCAGTCTGCATCAAAGGGATCACTAAAACAACACTCACCACGAATAGCCTGTTTCAGGACTAGCTTCCCCCTCATTAGAATGATCTCTAGTGATAATAAGTGGTAAAAAAGTACGATGGACGTTTGAAAAGTTCTTGGCCTGAATGTGAAGAGTTTATTTGAGGAGTCTGGTAACGTGTTACTTTTAATCACAGACCCCTTTGGAGGCAATACAGTTTTGCCATAGATGCTGCAATGGGTTGATTCCAGCTGCGAAGAAAGTTTTCTCTTGGACCTCCAAGAATGCATCTATTTCAGTGCAGAAATGGCAGTGTCAGACTTATGAGCAGGCGTGTTGTCCTGGTGGACATTGTTCGTATGGATTGGCCTGCCCGTTTCACCGATCTAAATCCCATAGAACACATATGGAACGCTCTGGGGAGCGTTCTATCGCATCCATCAGCTTGAAATAGGGATCATTTACGTCCATATATGCCACAGCCCTGAGTGAAAAATTTCAAGCAAATTCGACCATTTTGGTTAATTTCAATGAAGAGCAATGTAGTTTTACAAGACAGGGGACAATACATCGATTCACCCAAGGGAAAAAAAAAACTGAAACTATCGTACTATTATATTTCAAGTTTCAACCATCAGAAAAGTGATTAACCTAATGGTAGACATTCAAATATTCACCAGCCATACACCATATCGACACCAAATAAGCTATTAAAGAGCAGATGTAGTGTTTTATGTAGGACATCGTGCTCTCCTTCCCCTCTCAGCATTAATAAATTAAAAGCAACAGAAGAGCTCTTATGTTTCAGATCTTGCAAAATGCAATCATTATTGGATTCGTATTGGGATATCCAACCTACTTCTCCTTAGTGCGTAGACAATTTATCCGATAGATGGCTGTAATGGTAAATTTATTATTCTCGCTATTAGAGGATGGATGCCGCTGCCATCGTATTCTTCGTCATTAGGGATTAATCTCCGCAATAATTGGAAAAACGGCTGGTTATCCTGAATTCAGTCATCATATACTCAACTGATAACTTCCTATTTCGTGGATGAGAAGTTTGAATAAGTTTGTTAAACACTGCACTTGAATTTGTGAAGGTCTCATTTTAAATTAGATACATTTTCAATCCATAAGAAATTGAATAACTCTACACATATACTATACTGTCAAAAGTATTTGTATTATTACATGTAATTTTAAAGAATCAAGGTTAGGTTATGTTATGTTATGTTACTTTCTTCTTTAATCTTCATTTATGGGATGATGCAATGGTACAAGTAGAATTTCTACAGCCACATTCGACCTTTTGGGCTAATAGAGCGCAGAATGTCATTCCACAATAATTCCTTTCATCATACCAAAGTTCAAGAGCAATGGTCAATGATCCACAACAAGCAATGCTTGTCGTCATTATGTTGGGTTTATGAACTGCAGGGCTACCATGGAAACGAAACCTGTCCAACTCCCTAAGGACAGAAGAGGCACGCAAACACCCGATTCTTGCGTAGTCCTTTTATCTAGGGATTGCGGCTACCTTTCCATGTGCTCTTGGCCTCTTTGATTATTTCTGGTTAGATGACCACTTCATTTCATTGTATTTGTAATGCATTTTGTAGACAGTTCTTCCACCCAGAAAATTTTATTAACGAGTTATCCTTTGATTAAACCTTCATCCATCCCCTCGTATTAACGTTTTAATATCTCTAACTGTCCCAGCGTCTAGGACTGGTTGGTTATCCATCTTTAAGAGTGAAAAAGCAATTATTATTTGGTTTATTTGGTCCTTTCGTCTATGAATACAGCGATCGATTCAGCTGTTGACTGTGGGCATGTTCATCTCATCCAAAGCCGATGTTCCAGCACATCCCAAATGTGTTCAGCGAGGTTAAGGTTATGAGCAGACTGACGAAGCTTTTGCACGCCCAGTCTTCATACGAAAACATAACTTCTACCGGCTGTGCAGTATGAGATGGTATTGCCATGCTGAAACTGAAGAGGATCTTCTCCATACTGATGCCACAATGTAGAAAGAGCAGAAATGTGCACGATGCCAAGGTATTGATGACAATTGTCCACGATGCCAATGCATTCAATTGTTCAAGGAAGAAAGATCAATAGTCCAATCCCAAACCACTAGAAAGAACCCAGATGGTGACAGCACCTCCGTTAAACTTCACAGTTTGGACATCTTCTGGTAAATAACATTCTGCCAGCATCCACCAGAATGACTATGAGACCGGAAAACCGTGTGCTGTGATTCATCACTCCATAACACAGCCTCTCAACATTCATTTACAATGGGTGCACCAAGAATAGTAGTAGTAGTAGTAGTAGTAGTAGTAGTAGTAGTGGCATGTGATGCAAGAAAGCATGTGTATTAGCATATGCAGCATCAGCCAAAAAAAAAAAAATCACACCATTCCCTCCAAATGCCTGTCCAGTTCCTCCTTAAATTTATTCAACCTATCAACTTCCACAACGACAGATGGAAGTTTGTTCCAGCAATTAACCACCCGCTGGCTAAAGGCAAATTTCCGCACATCCAATCTACATCTGTCTTTTCTTAATTTGAATTTATGCCCCCTTAGGTTCGTAATCTGAACAAGTGGAAGGATCCCATCAGAATTCAGCGTGCTCAACCCATTCAAGGCCTCATACACCTCAATCAGATCACCGCGCAGGTGCCTAGTCTCTAGCCACTGCAATTTGCAGAACTTAAGTCTCTCTTGATAAGAGGATCCCTTCATTCCCCTCACTAATCTTGTTGCCCTTCTCTGTTCACGCTCAAGTAAGTCGACATCCTTCCTAAAATGAGGCCTCCAGACCTGTACGCAGTACTCAAGGCGTGGCCTGACCATTGCCTTATACAGAGGGATAATCACCTCTTTTTCCCTGCTAGCAAAATTCCTATATATCATTGACAAAACCGCATGACCTGCCCTGGCAGCCTGTCTGCATTGCTCAGAAAACTTCATATCTGCCTGCACAATTACTCCCAGGTCTTTTTCATTTTCTACCGCCTTAAGTGTAGTACCACACAGTTGGTACGTTTCTCTGGGGTTACTTCTACCCATATGCAGTACTTTGCATTTGTCAAGGTTAAACTTCAGTTGCCACTTCTTAGCCCATCTGCCCAAATTATCTAGATCCTGTTGCAGTAGCAGACTGCCATTACTGTCATTAACAACCCTGCCAACCTTTGTATCATCTGCAAACTTCGACACTAAGCCTGATATACCTTCATCAATATCATTGATAAATATACAAAACAACAGTGGACCTAACACCGAACCCTGTGGGACTCCACTGATAACATTAGTCCAAGAAGAGCAGCACCCATTGATTTCCACCCTCTGTCTTCTCCCACTTAACCATCCTTTTATCCATTGTAACAACTTACCCTTAATACCATTCTGCTCCAATTTGTATAATAGTCTTCCATGCGCAACAGTGTCAAAAGCTTTCCTGAAATCCAAATATATGATATCAAAATTATTTTTTGCCTCCAGTTCCTTTGTAACCACATCATAATATCCTATCAAATTTGCCAGACAAGACTTTCCCTTAACAAACCCATGCTGTGTCTGAATTATTGCTGCAGTCTTGTCTAGATGATCCAGCAACGCATCTTTAACCAGTGACTCCATTATTTTACCGGGAACAGAAGTTAAACTAACTGGTCTGTAATTACTCGTGTCACCCTTCGATCCCGCTTTGTGAATTGGGGATATATTTCCACATCTCCAGTCCGTGGGGACCTCCCCTGAGTCCAAGGATGCTCTCATAATTATGGCTAGGGGTTTGCTTAGTTGCTTTGCCGCCTCCTTTAATATAACTGGATAGATCCCATCCACCCCAGGTATTATGTTTAACTTCAACAATGTCTCTTCCACATTGCTCTCAGTTATTACAAAATCATTAAGCACACTGCTACAATTTGATAACCTTCTGCCATTTTCAAACCTTAATAATTCCTCACGTGTGTCCGAATACCAAGGGTGTCCGAATACGTTTGGTAATTATAGTGTATGCTGATCTCTCTCTCTCTCTCGCTCGCTCTTAATCCTGGATTTTGTCTTTAGTTAAAGTATAAATAAAAATGTAACATTTTTGTGGAATCCTACCGAACTCGTGATGGTTCTGTAAGCTGAGCATGCGTACTTTGTATGAAACCATAAATTTGCATTAATTTTTTTCTGGTATTTTTTTGTCGTTTGGCATATTTAAAGAAAACGTTTAACGTGACACACGATGTAAGCAGACGACCGAAGCTCTTTTCTCGAAGTAGACCAATAAAGAAACTCGTTTTCGAATTAGACATAACCCTTATCATTTTCCTTCCCGTCCATCTTGATCGATGGCATCTGGCCAGAAAGTGTTGACAAAATCGATGAGCGCAACAGACGTGGAAAGAAATCCGTGCATTTTTGGAGTGGTGCCACGGGAAGACAATTTCCACCCGTTTTATATGCTAAACAACTAAGATGTCGGTTTAATTATAGATGACTTTTTTAATAGGGAGGACTGTGGCGCTGTGTGCACTCCAAGAGCTCGTGAACCATCCCAGACTCGATCATTAAACTCGCTCACCCACAGAACAAAAATATGTTATCAGCTGTTCAGTACTGTTTCATGTGGAAGTTGAAGGTTGCTATGGTAGCACTAGTGGTAAACAAATGGACTTTTCAGCACCTCGTGCTATTCAGAACAAACAATACTCTCTCTCTTTCTCTCTATTTATTCATTTCACCCTCTCTTTCTCTCTCTCACTCGCTCTCTCTCTTTCTTTATTCATTTCACCCCACTCTCTTTCTTCTTCTTTATTTCACCCCTCTCTCTTTATTCATTTCACCCTCTCTCTTTCTTCTTCTTTATTTCACCCTCTCTTTCTTCCTCTTTCTCTCTTTTATCCGTTCTTTCTTTCAAAAGGGAAGAAAGAAAAAGTAAAAGAGAAAAACAGAAAGAAATTTCCCTCTTTCATTCTTCTGTTTTTTATTTTTCCTCTTTTCTTTCCTTCTTTCTATCTCGCCTTCCTTTCTTCTTCCCTTAATTTATTCTTTGTTTTGATTTCTTTCTTTTTTTTTCTATTTCTTCCTTTCACTCTTCTTTCTTACCATTTCTCTCTTTTACCCTTCCTTTCTTTTTCTCTCTTTCACCCTTTCTTTCTTTTTCTATTTCCTTCTCTCCTCTCTCTTTCCTTCTTTCTTTCTTTCTTTCTTCCTCTCTCTTTCCTTTTTCTTTCTTTTCTCTTTCTTTTTTCTTTCTATTTCTCTCTTTTAGCCCTTCTTTCTTGCTCTGTATTTCTCTCTTTTATCCTTTATTTGTATTTTTCTCTTTTATTCTTTCTTTAAAATTCTCACTTTTAGTCTTTCTTTCTTCTTTCTATTTTTACCCTTATTTCTTACTATTTCTCTCTTTTATCCTTTCTTTTTTCTCTCTTTCACCTTTCTTTCCTTTTCTCTCTTTCACCCTTTTTTCTTTCTTTCTCTCTCTCTCTTCTCTTTCCTTCGATTTCTCTCTCTTTCTCTCTCTCTCTCTCTCTCTTTTTTCTCTTCTTTCTTTCTTTAGTTTTGTTATTCATATTGTATATACATTATAAAGAAACCAGAAGTTTTTGCTACACTAGCTAAAAATATAATCGAAACTCTAGTTATGTGTTTACCCTCTTCCCTTAGGTACCTATCCAGAAAGCCTCTGAATTTCGCCAAACCATCGGCCTCAACCACCCATGGAAGAAACTTATTCCAATGATTTACAACTCACTAGATGAAAGAAAACTTCCTGTAATTCAATCTGTAATTCTTCCACTCCACTTTGAATTTATGCCTTTTCGTTCTATTGTTACTTAATTACCTTGGAAATTTCTATTTCATTTTACCATCCCCTTTCAGAGCCTTATGGACTTCAATTCGATCCCGTATAAGGTGTATAGTTGCCACGCTCTCTAGTCTACATATTTGAAATCTCTGTTCAATGTGGGCGCCCTTTCTCATCTCAACAGAAGTGGTTCCCGTCTTTGGATTCTTTCAAAAAGTTCCATGTCTTTTTTTAGGTAGAATCTGTACAAGAACAAAATATTGCAAGTGTGGGCTTACAATTGCTTTATGGAGTGAGATTATGACTTCCTTATCTCCACATCCAGTTATTTGATAAATCATTATCGAATTATCGAGCCACAGAAAATTTGAAGTCGGCCTACATTTAGATCTCCAAATTCTTTCCATTTTCCACCGTTTAATCATTCCGGAGCTGTAATTGAGGCTTGTCCAATCTCTCAAAGTTCAAACCACCTGCAATACACATAAAGTCCTGTACCCTTTCGTCCGTACTTCTGACTCTTCGTGAATGTCTGCGCTCCTCTTTCTCATTAAAAAAATATCAGAAACAGAAGCTGACCAACCAGCGATCCCTGATTGACCCCACTTCTAACTGCAGCCACTCTGAAACGTAATCGTTAATTATAACCCTTTTCCCTCCGGCGTGAAGCCATAGTCCTTTGGTGGCAACTTAGTCGCCAAGATACATCGCCATCAGCCAATCATTTGGAGACGACCGAGTTCGAGTCCCGGTCTTACCTTTCAGTTTGCTGAAGCTTGTACAACAATCTCTCTCTTATTGGACCAAATCAAATCCTTTGCTAAAATCCAAATAAATAACTTTTCTGATGAACGGTTTGAAAGCGTATCCATCTCGTAAGAAGTCCTTATTGACAATTGAGTAATGGGAATCAATAATATTCTATGGTGAATCCAAATTTAACCTCCACGAATCGGATGGTAAACTACATTCGGCTTAGATCTAACGAATCCTAATACCCTGATTGTATTCAATCAACTAGCAAATGCATAATTTTGCATCGGTGTATGACAAATTTGAGGCTTGAATCCCTTCAATGGCAGGTTTCTCATGTCAGTGAAGGGATTTTTATTACCAAAGATCGATTCGAAAATTCTCGTACCCATTGAGTTCATGAGCGATATCAGCATGGTTGTCATTGACTTTCAAAAGCCATTACATAAGGGACTTTATCTCACTATCTTTATCCCTTACAAAACTTTGACCAACATTTAACTATTTGATCAATGCTCTTTTTGTGTCTGGTGGGTTGGTTACTTAAAACCCTATTAATATCACTTACATGAATAGGTGGTGTGTTTCATTTGCACTATTAAGCTTCAGTAATCTCCTTTTATCAAGTGCGTGACGAACTTCATTATACACGAGCACACACATTTGGGGCTTCGTGTGTCGTCAGGACCTGGTCGATAGCTCCATCGTTGTTTCAGCTTGTCAACAGCGTCTCCCTGAAGGAGTCTTAATGTCTGAGACACTTAAGAACTCAATGCACGTAATGTAAATGAAGATAAAAATATCCATACAAGTTTTTCATCCGTTATCATCACTAACCTTTAGAAGATAATACATCAATACAGATATACTCTTGATTAATCATGTATGCGCAATATCTTACACAGTGGCTATACACTCACTTGTCAAAAAATTAGAAACCTTTGGTCAAAATTCCACCAGTCCCAGAGAGAAACTTGGCCTTGTCCAGACGGTGTGGGAATCTGTACATACTTGAGGAGATTATGCAATAGTCCAGTTTCCCAAAGGATTAGAACACGTTAGTCAATACAAGATCTTTATGAAGTCCGAGCACACTCCTAAATCTTAATAACTTTGTATTACCACGTAACTTTGCAATCAGAGGCCGAGTAATTGATTCACTCTGCTTTATTCTACTTTTCTGGGAAGGTGTATCTCAGTAACCATATCACGTTCAATGGCTGGTGGTGGCACGAAACACTATCTTGATAAAACGTACTACTAGAAGGATTTTATGTTCAAGGACGAAGAATTCTTTAAATACTGTAAGGTAAGTTATTTACTGTTCCGTAGTGAAAACACGTGTCCTCCATGAGAATACTGTGATTACGAAAAGTTCTTCCCCTTTGGGAAGGTCTGGGTTGAACTCCCATTGCCAAACCGGATTTATTCTTTTCTTGAACGCACGAACTTTCCAAGGTATTTTCAAGCGTTTTTTTATGAGAGTTCTATGTTTTATGAGCATGTATATACGTATACGTACGTGTATACCAAGCGCCTATTGTCTTATCTTCGGCTGTCTGTCCATCAGTCCGTCCATCCGTCCGCATGTAACAGTCCAATTCTCAATGGATGGATTCCTTGAAATTTATGTTTAGACCATATAGAAAGATTTGTTGAGCCATCCTAAATTTCACTAAATCAGACAAATAGAAATCCGGCAATTATTATTTCTTTCTTTCTTCCAAACAATTTGCATGGAAGAAAGAAATTCATAGATTATATATTTTAATGCAGTATTGTTAGCTTTGTGGATTAACTCAAGACTTCAAAGTGTCTAAAAAGCTGTAGGGAGAGAAATTTTTATCACCATGGTCCACACTTGTAGGTAGAAGAAATCTATTTTGTACAGACGGTGTTTATTTGAATAAAGATGGTGCAAGAACTTTTGCCAGTATCATTTAGGGTCAGGAAAATTGGCAGTTGGAGGTGAAGGGTACTATAACCTCGCGTTTATCTGATGATACGGGTCAAAGTAATACCAGCATTCAATCTCAAGAACTTTTTTTTGTTGCCACAACAGCCGATGTTGGCAAGATGTTCTGAGGGTGGCAACGTTTCAAATGAGCAGGAAGATGAAGCTAGGAAAACAAGACTCAATAACTACAAGGGGTGTGTGTAGTAAACTATAGAAGAATACTTGGTCTTAACTGTGTCTACAGTAATATCAGGAGCGTTGTCGATAAAATGGGTGAATTCAAACTCCTGGTTAGGACACTAATGCTGACATACTGTAATAGGGCGAATAGAAACATGGTGCCACTTGGAATTTGGCAATGAAGAGTTCCATTATGCCATGTATAATGTATTTAGGAAAGATAGGGAAGATAGAAGGGGTAGCGGATTTATGTTTCTTGTCAAAAGAAACCTCAACAAGAAAATAGCTTTGGCTAAATCAGGAATTACATCGGCCAGCATAGAATCTGTGGTGTGAACTAGTTGGAAACAAAGATATAATGAGAATGGGAGTAATCTTCAGGCGAGAAGATTGCGAAGAGTATTATGAGACTCTCCAAATACGGGTGGAAAGGCAAGTGTGAATGTCTTATTATGGGTGACTTCAGACAGCTCCTGGAGAATTATGGCCCAGCTGCCTTGCGCCATTAAGCCCAAATAAATAATAATAACAACAACTGCCCTTAATTGTTTTGGATTGAGAGGGAAAGAAACTTACCATGACGAAACTTTTTTTAAATAAACTAGATCATTATTTTTACCAGCGTTTTAGAGAACATACTAGGATGAAAGATATTCTTGACCTCATCATCGGATGATATCACAGGGTTTAAAGTACAAGAACCATTGTCAGGAAGTGATCATGCAGTCGTTAGTTGGAAGATGAGGAATGATGTTGCAGTAGGTATTGATAAAGGAGCATCAAGTTTAATTTCAGAAAAGGGGGGGCTATGGGACTTTACGGCGCTACATGGCATCTATTAATTGGTTGGAGTGCAGAAAATTAGGGAATACCAATAAGCAATAAGAACAGAAGCCATGAGCGCATAAACACCATTAAGAAAATACTGTATTGCACGAGGAAGATGACGAGATGGATCAATAAGGAGTTGACCTGTCTAATACAGCAAAAAGCAAAACCAAAACACAGCATGGGAAGTGAGAGAGCAATGAAAAGTACTGAGGCCTACAATAGCTGCAATTTGATCTATAATTGTACCAAAGATAAGGTTAGAGAGGCCAAGGTGGAGTATGAGAAAGCACCGGCTGAGAGAACAAAGAATGTGGATGAGGGGTTTTTCATGTAGTAAGCACATAGAAGAAAATGAATCAGCTCTGGTTCTAGTGTGCAGGTTCTACATCGCCCTTTACTGCCAAAAGACTCTTTATGCTGAGGAGGAGCTGTGCGAATGAGGATGAGCCATTTGAAGTTAGCGATTTCGAAATTATAGATCCCTGGTGCAAGATCCTAACTGTCATCATCTGAATCTTCTGTGGATTTCTCCTTCTCGAAATACTCTCCCTTGAACTTTACACACTTTCATGGCTTTCTTCAGACGTGGAAACAAGAAGAAATCACACGGGGCTAAGTCCGATGAATAAGGGGGATGTGGCAGAACTCGGCATCTATGACAGTGATCACTACCTGCACAATATTAGCCGTATGGCATTGTCTTGATCGAGAAACCACTTCACACCCGAATCTGGCCCTCCTACCAAGACCCTCATTACCATCCTCTTCATTCATCTCTTTAACTGTTTCCGATGCATTTAAGCCCCGTTTGACACAATAACGACACATTTCGCTGTTCAATCTGTATGTCCGACATGATACTTGCTTCAAAACGATCGTCAGTGACACGTGGCTGAAAAAACTCTTCAAGCTTGCTCAGTATCCATCAGGGACAGCGCATGTAGCGGCAATTATGGAATGTTCGCGAGGTAAACATAAAAACTTGCACCAATCCGCGAATTAAATGATCACCCCTCTTATTTTGACGCAGTTACTTATGAGCTGGATGTAGGGAACAATGTTGACATAGTTTATTTGTAGTTTGCGCAAGGCATATGACTCCGTCGCTCATGAGAGGCTATCGTAGCCCCACCATTTCGGGAACACTGGAAAGATCCTAAGAGTGGATGAAGGGTTGCTTCAGGCCGAAGGCAGAAGGTTGTGATTAATGGATATTCTTCAGATTGTTTTAGTGCAGCAAAATGCAAAGTCTTGCACTTGGGGAATAGCCACCCAAAAATAACTTATACACATGGTGGGGTTTAATTGAAAAACAGTAGAGGAAGAAAGGGATTTGTGATTTAAGATATGAGCAATGTAAATAGGCAGCCAGGAAAGCCCATGCCCCATCGACAATTTATCGAACATTGTCCTGTAGAGAACAGGGAAATCATAATCCCTCTGTACCACGCTTGGAATACTGTTTTTGAAAAAAAGCATTGAGTTTCTTGAAAGGGACCAAGGTTGAGAAACTCGCATGGTAAGATTTGCAAAGAGGAGACCATATAAGGAAAGAACTTGATTATGTGGCTCTTGGCACGAGGCACCTTAATGGGAACCCGAACAGTGAACCCGATCACACACAGGCACAGTTTATATACACGATGAATTGACGCATTGTGGCTTAGGATTTGGGAACCAAGACCTAGGATCTAGGAACCAAGACCATGGCTTCTGCAATCATTTTATAGTATTATTCCTTCCATTGACACTGCAATTTCCCCCTCCCCCTCCCCCTTGTAGCCTCAAAATGAGCGGTTGACAATGAAAGTTATCAGTTGCCGTGGAAATGCCACTTGACAATACACTGAAGTAAATAAACAGGCACGAGGAAAAAATTATTTTCCTCTTTAGAACGTGGTAATCAATGGGCTGTTCCAGTTTTTCCAAATTTGCTCATCCATTTAATTGTGTGCCCTAATTACAATACTGAGATCATTGCCTTAATAGGGTACGTTTCTATTGATTATCGATACATCTTTGGCCCCTCATGAATTATTTGAATAAATCTGTAATTTCCGATTGAAATTTTCTCAATCTTGTATATTATTCAAACACACAATAAGCACCAGGAGGAGCTCCTTCGGGATGACTTGGACAAGCTTCCAGGTTGGTCAGAAAATGGTAGCTATGTTTAAATCCATCTTTTGCCTGAAACAACCCATGCAAGTCGTAGCATGGATTCCACTAGATATCTAAGGGAATCTAGGAACAGATTTGACCATTCTTCCATTCGTATATTTGACAGTTGCTCTATTGTTGTCGGTAGAGAACCGCGAAGCCGACATGTACTTCCAACATTTCCGAGACATTCCTAAATTGATTCAGAGCTGGAGAATTAAGTGGCCCGGACAGACGCTGGAAGTCTTGGGAATATTTTTGAACTATTCATAGTTTTTGCAAGTTGGCGATTTGCGTTGTTGTCTTGAAAGAATCCGTCTCAATCCGCATAAAACGAAACATTGCAGGGTGAAGTTGGTCCGATATGACAGAAAGGTATTCAGTACAGGTAACGCGACCATCTAACGGTATGAGCGTAACCATTCCGTATCAAGAGTGGTGGACATGAGACAGGATGCATTGGCTTCATGAGGTTCAAGCCCCACTTTCACCCTACTATTGGTGCAAAAAATTGCAAATCGGGACTCGTCAGACCACGCGATATTTTTTCACACTTCCACACTCCACTTGAGCTTGGCGACACCACTCTTGTCGAATCTTTCAATTTTTTACAGAATGAAGTATCTTTCGCATAGGCATGCGACTATCAAATCAGTTTCTTCAACTCCCTCCTTATAGATCCATTAGAAATGGGTCTTTCTTTGCCAAAATTGAATTTTTCAGTTGTTTGCTGCAAACTGGACCTTCTATTCTGATTCACAATTCGCTTTAAATTCCTGTAGTCCCATTCTTGAAGAGCACGAAGGACCTTTTTTTTTTCTTTTTGAACTTTCAGTTTTTTTGTAAATTTATTCTCAGGGTTCTAAACTTTATTTATTTTTATCCCCCTCTTCTTCCTCATTTGCTCATTCAACTTCTGTTTGCTGGAACAACTTTCCTTCCTATCTATTTCCTGAAAATTACAATCTGCATAAATTCAAGTCTAATATCAACAAATATCTTCTTTCATGTCCTCAACGTTCAACTCATGCACGGTACTAAGTACTATAGGTTCTAATACCTCTCGTGCTTGGGGTTTTTTCAAACCAATACGATGTAGGATCATACTTTGGTAGGACCATAGACGTGACATTACTGCTTCATGCCGAGCAAAAGACTTAATTAGGGTTAGAAGTAACATTTCCTATTACTGCGTGTGGACTGCCGAAATCTCAGTGAAATTACACGGAGGTATCGGAGAAGTCTTCGAGAAAGGGTTTGCATGTTTTGGAACTGATTCGACAATCCTCTGACGTTTCATAGCTTTAGTTTTTCTGGTTGAAAAATAAACCAAGCAACTTGTCCTTCTTCCTATTGACCCTCACTTCAAATAATCAACTGAATGGTGTCTTTGTGACTTTTTTTTAATGATGGCTATCTTGAAATCGGTAATGATCATCATCCGTAATTCAGTCTTGTGGCTGATCAATATCTCTGATGAGCTGTCGCCATCTTTGTCTCTCCTGTGCCGTTTGTTTTAGTTCCTCAAAATTTCGAAGTCCTGCTTCATCCAGTAACGTCCCGATGAAGGTCTTTTTGGTCTTCCTCTAGGGCGTTTTCCCTCCACAGTCCCCATCAAGAAGCAACCCACCATGTCAAATCGATAATCAGTGCGATTAATTCATGTTTCATCTGATTACGTGATTTGCATGTGGTAACAGATATCCTCAGGCATCCTAGCGTTGGACTTTGTTTACTATAGCAGAATAGGTCGTATTGTTTCATAAATCAACAAATATTGGTTCTGTTTCTCTATATTTATAAGTATATTCACGTTTTGTGTTTGTTCTTTGAGTCGAAGCATTTAAAATGACCGAGCACGTCCTCAATGAATACAGTTATTGTGCGTGTCGGGCACAGTCTCTTTCTGTACATAGATACTTAGTGCATCGATCTCAAACGGTAGAAATACTTCACTACGAGTTGTCGGGCATTGCACTATCCTAAATAAAAGGCACTACTTCAAATTAAGAAGTAGACCAGGGTAATGCCTACCTCCCACCATGACTCTAATCAGCGTCCAATTTCGTGTATGGTCAGAAGAATACGCTTTAAATAAAAATCAATACACATTCATGAATCAAAACATTATGACCACTTATCTAGTAGCGTGTTTGGCCACCTTGCACCATCATAATCGATTGCATTCAGGGTGCCATCACCTCCATGTGACCGCAGACAATGTCCAGAAGGAAGCCCTGGAGTTCGTCAACGGAGCAAGGCACTGGGGTGGACTGTCGAATTCTGCGTTCCACCGTATCCCACAAATGTTCGGTTGGATTGATGTCATGGGAACTTGGCGACCAGGGAGCACACGAAATGCTTGTACATGATCCTCGAACCATTCCTGTACAATGCGAGCCTTATTACTTTGGTATTACTTTGGACACAAGTTAAATTTCAACGCATGTCTAAACAATCTGTCTTTTAAGACCAGAAGCTTTTCTCGTGACCATATGGATTTATGTTCATGTAGAGAAAAAGAAGACTGGAAACTCATCTTATACAACTGCAATTTATAGTGATTTGACAGCATCGTTAAGCTCTTGATTGCAAACTTTGCTCCTGGTAGCGAGAATATCTCTTTTTGCAAATGATCAGATCTTCATTATCAGCCCTTTCAACTCCTACATGATTTTGCAACAAATCTATTCAGTCAACGACTATTCTGTACACTACAATAAATCAGCCACTTGTTTAATCAAAGCAATCCCTATTACATTGGACTAACAGACTGATCTTCACGATTTCAACAAACGTTTTTGGCCTGTTAAACATTATTGGATTAGCTTTGGGGGAACTGGACAAGTCTATCTTTAGGGTTTATTCTGCTGTTCCTTTCTGCACATAACCTGAGCAGACTGCATTAGGAAGTCCTTGCTGTTCGTAACAGAACGTGATCCTCTACCACTTTTTTGGCACCCTAGAGTGGGGAACTCTCTGGTGCGAGATTGCTGGAAAATGATCTTCCAGCAGCCAGACCTTTGCTCACCAAGTGATCGAGGAGTTAGCTGAAATGCAACACCCAACGGCGTCACTTGTTCGATCGGATTTAAGTTTGTTAATCGTGCTGGCCACGGCAGTCGTTGGATATCTTCAGTTTCAAGATATTTCTCCACCACTTGAGCTCTCAAATAAAATCTGGGCTAACTCCACCCCTAAAAAGTCGCACTTAGGGTTCGAGGATCTGTTCTAGGTACCTCTGCGCAGTTACAGTACCCCTATAAAAAACATGAAGTGGTATGCGTCCGTTGATCATTATTCCGTCCCTCACGAGAACGCTGCCTCCACCGTAAGCGTCCCTTTCTCTGATGTTGGAGGAATGTACCACATTCTTCGTTGTCTCCAAATGAAATAATGTCTAGATTCTGTTTGTAAGCTAAAACGGGACTCCTATTTTATTGTGAGCAGTGTCTTCGGCGACACTTTTCACAATAAAATATATTCACAATAAAGAAATATAAAAAAATATATTCACAATAAAGAAATATAAAAAAATATATTCACAATAAAGTATATGCATGAAAAACATTTTGTTCTGTTAATTTTGTCGAGCAGTGTATGTACAGAAAGAGGACATATCTTATACACTGGTGTGCAAAACTTAAGGACCATTTCTAAAGGTTACAGCCACAAAACCTTTACTTAAGGTACTTTTTACTGATGAGAGAATATTCAGTCTCAGCAGCGATTCTGGACGTCAGCTAATCTGGCGAAAGGTTGGCACACGGTATCACCCCGCAAAAATCACTGAAAGGGATCGATATGGCGGTCGAGGTGTTCTCGTCTGGGGAGGCGTTATCTTGGATGGACGTACACAACTCCAGATACTGGAAGGCAGGACTGTAACCTGTGCACGCTACTGTACTGAGGTAATCCTTCCACATGTGTGTCTGTTCCGAGGTACCATTGACCCCGTGTTCGTGTTTATGGATGATAACGCCACATCCCATCGCACTGAAGCTGTTGATGTGCTTTTGGAATGTGAGGACATTGTTCGTATGGATTGGCCTGCCCGTTCGGCGATCTAAATCCCATCGAACACATATGGGACGTTCTGGGGAGACGCCTAGCGCGGCACGTCCACACCCACCAGAAAATGTTCACCAGCTGAAGAGGCGCTGACAAGAACTTTTCAAAAACAGTGTTCTAAGTATGGACAGGCGGTGCAAAGCCTGCATCGACATTAGGGGTGGTCATATCTCCAGTTCCTCCTTAAATAAATTTAAGGAGGAACTGGATAGGCATTTGAAGGGAATGGTGTGATATATATATATATATATATATATATATATATATTTTTTTTTTGCCTGATGCTGCATAAGCTCATTCACTTGCTTTCTTGCATCACATGCCACTACTCCTACTACTACGTGTCTGAATTAGTCGTTCTCAGGCAGAGGCAGCATGGTTTTTTCTCCCGGAAACTCGGATTTCTCGTTCAGGAAATATACGAGGCAAATTGGCCTAAATTTTGATTCGCCTAAAA